>NC_045165.1:14076409-14355560 GCF_900700415.2 Clupea harengus
CTGAACGATGTCTGAAAGGCTCGATGTCTTGGAGTGAAACAGAGTGAACGTGAGCAAATGACCTTAATCTACTCTACTGAACCTGTGTGCTGAAGAAAGAACTTGAAAGAATAGTGAATGAAGTGGAATGAAGAGGTTCATTGCGTTGGTATGTCATATTTTGGCTGATGCGGGTGGGGGGGGGGGGGGGGGGGGGGGGGGGGGGGGGTGAGGTGGCCTTGAGAGGATCACGTGTCACGGACTCGTGTGGATGAAGTTGGACTGAGTTTATGGAGCTGAGGTTTCCATCATTAGTAACGTGTCATTCTTCTGCATACCTGTGCACTGAAGAGGGGAGTGGTGAATAGGTTGTGAGGATGGTAGATGAAGATCACTTTCATCTGACAAGGTCATCGCTCATGGCATATCGTACTGGTGAAGTGGATTAGGTGGATGTAGTAAAAAAAAAGCTGTGAAAGAGCTGTGTGTGTCTGTGTGCAGGGGCTGTGTGTGTTTGTGTGAAGGAGCTGTGTGTGTTTGTGTGAAAGAGCTGTGTGTGTGTGTGAAGGGGCTGTGTGTGTCTCTGAAGGGGCTGTTTGTGTGTGTGTGAAGCAGCTGTGTGTGTCTGTGTGAAGGAGCTGTGTGTGTTTGTGTAAAGGGGATATGTGTGTCTGTGTCAAGGGGATATGCGTGTCTGTTTGAATGGGATATGTGTGTCTGTGTGAAGATGATCCTGTCTGATAATCCTGATTATCCTTTTCTCGTTAAAAAAAAAATACTTTGATTTAGAACACGTATAGGGGTGGCCGACTAATTTTCATGCCGCTTAACTTTCACCTGCAGTATAAAGTCTGGTTTATTTAGGTGGATTATGAATTTTGTTCATCTGTTACAAATGACATTTCAGCGTTCTCAAGACCACGTCATTTCTGTCCCACCCTGAGCAGCTCACCCTGTCACACCTGATTTTTTGAGCACAGAGGGACTTCCTGTAAGGCCTGAACATTAAAGTCCTTGTTGGATAAATCAAATCGGAACTCCACGGCAACTGTACAAAAACATTTCCTCATGTAGTGTTAAACTCTGCACATTACATACAGCCTCTCATTGAGGCCTGTGTCATAATGACAGCCTGTGCTCAACTGAGCTTCACCACCCGCTTTGAGTGGCCGACAGACGGGATGTTTGTGCGGGGTTGCCTAGCAAGATACATGCACTCGTTGTAAAGTAGTTTGCCATTTCCGAAGCACCCTGTTCAACTCTGAAAGACAGAGTCATTTCATTGACGGGCAACTGGTAATGAGCAAAGCAACAAGGAGCGAGTTCCACCATACATGAACTAAAGGTACTTTAATAACTGGGCAAAATCATTTTGCTAATTTAATACCATGAGCAAGATCCTAAGTGCAAACATGTGTAGATCGGTGCAATGATCCCACTCTCCACACGATAGCTTTAGTTCATGCACAACGGACTTTGCTCATTACTTTGCTCATCGTCTGTTAACGAAATTAGGGCCCAGAGTATAATAACAGCCCAGTGAAAAACTCTGATGACAATACAACTGCAACCCAATCCACCCGGGCACCCCTCCCTGTGAGTGTATTATCTGGCATGTTGACTAGACCCAAAAAGCTGCTGCCATCAGTGGAGGGCTTAGTCATTTTAGATTTGTGTTACGAGTCAGTAACTGGACGTGCCATGATAATCACCTGATTTATGACATGCATTAGTGCTTATCAGGCAGGGATGTACACTATTTGACCAAAAAAATGGCTTCCCAGTGGATTTTGTCACAGGCCCACTTGGAAGGGTGCAGAAGGTTTTGATCCTCCTGTGTTGTCACGTAATCTCATGGGGTCGTGTCAGTGTGCCGGTCTCCTTCTCCCGTTACTGCGCGCTATGGAAACCGCTCTATCGTGATAAAGAGAGAGAGACCGCTCCCCAGTCCTAAAAAAAAAACCTCCCCGTAACCGCTGACCTATATTGTTATTGAACAGCGTGTACAAAGTGTTTTTGTGCATCTGAACAGCGCAGCGTGCAGACATACAGTGACAGTCAGTTTGGCCCTGAGTAATGGCAGGGCTTAATGAGTAGATGGAGGGAGTAGAGTGCATTCTGTGCTTCTTCTTTCCTTCCATTAGACCTGTTTTTTTTTTTATCGTATTCGTGGATGTTTTATGTCCCTGTTTTATGCAGACATGCGTAAAAACACCTTTAACAAAGACTCATGCTACACAGAATGTACACGGATATTGGATAATACCAATTTATCTCTGTTCCTTTCCGAAGAACATCATGGTTATGTAAAATGAATTGCTCTTTTAATGTTTTATATGGCATTATTAAGAGTGGGGAAAAAAAAAGATTTCCCACAAGGTTAGTCACAGATGAAAGTATGGATACTTCACAAAGTGTTGTGTAGAGTGTAGGTCTTTCCTCTGAACACGCGGTGCAAGGTTGACAGGCATCGCCTGAACTCACGTCAAAGGCCAGGAGAATGTTGTGCATCAGCTGAGGACGTTCACAAATGTGTCATTGTTTTGTCATTTCCCAAAACAGATGATGTCAGAGTTCTATGTGTACAGAAACATGCTGTCGTTCCACAAAGCTATCACCATGTTATGTTCAAACACTTCCCACGTATGTGACAAACAAGCCAGTAAGTAAACGAGTATTCACTGATAAGCCTTATCAGATCCTAGCACATGCACAGCTCTCAATTCCAATGGGAAACAGCTCTGCCTGGAACTTGGCTTCTTGTTGCTTGCCGAAGTTTGGTATAATAAGAAACCTTGGCACTGGTGTTTGCCAGCTTGTGTTTATGGGGCTGAGCTGAGATGACTGAGCTCATGTGAAAGCCCCTCTCTGGGCACCGGTTTGTTTTGATTGTAAACAATTAGGGCCACAGGGATTTGGCAGATTTCACGCCGGCATTTTGTGCGCAAAGCCCGAAACTGCTGACGGTTTTATTTCAGAACAATCGACCCCCGAGGCTGCACAGCCAGAAGGGATGGGTGTGTGTTTGTGTGTGTGTGTGTGTGTGTGTGTGTGTGTGTGTGTTTGTGTGTGTGTGTGTGTGTGTGTGTGTGTGTGTGTTTGTGTGTGTGTGTGTGTATGTATGGGAGGGGGCCAGAGGAGCTGCCTGACCTGAGTGAGGTCAGAGTGCATCTCTCCCCCTCTCTTTTTATTTTCTTTCTTTCTTTCTTTCTTTCTTTCTCTCTCTCTCTCTCAAGCTCTTCCCTGCTCCTCCTCCAGCTCTAACTTCTACTATTTTCAACTCCGCCTCCGCCGGGTGGAGAAGCCACGGGATTGGCCGGTGTTTTCTCATACAGCATGAGTTGGCAACCTGCCATGCAGTGTGTGTGCGTGCTTTTGTGTGTGTGTGTGTGTGTGTGTGTGTGTGTGTGTGTGTGTGTGAGGGAAGAGAGAGTGAGTGATAGAGACAGAGAGGAGGTAGAGAGAGGGGGAGAGGAGGGAGAGAGGGAATGAGAGAGAGAGCATTGCTCTGTGTGAACTTCTGTGCGTGTGTTTTTGTGTATGTGTGAGCACGAGAGGGAGTGACAGAGAGATAGACAGGAGGGGGAGTCAGAGAGAGAGAAAGAGGGAGAGAGAGAGAGAGAGAGAGAGACGGGAGTTTGTGTGGATGAACCTGTATGAGTATGCGTATGTGTATGAGCGACTACGAGTATGTGTGCAACAAATGAGGCGTGCAGATGAGAGTGGAGGGTTGGGGGGGTGAGAGAAAAAAAGAGCGAGAGAGAAAGAGAGCGCTGCAGACTTAAACCCTGGGCTGTGTGAGGACACCGCTCTCCTCTCTCTCTCCTCTCTCTCTGACACACTTTCACATTCGGCGCCCAGGAGAGGGGGAAACATGTTCTGCCTGAAAGGTAAGACCACTCTTTCTCATTAAGTCTGTAAAGAAAGAGAAGGACAGTTTGATGGCAACACTGTTTTTCCCCAACAGAAGTTCACTCTAAATGCCTAAAGTAGCCAGCAGCGACCTTCCCTGTGAATGACTGCATAGGAAAAACAGAGCGAAGGGAAGACAAAGAGGGAAGAAAGACTGGAGGAGGAAAGTTTTCCGGCACTTTCTGGACTTACAGGGTCGATTCGGTACCTTCTTTTCTCATTTCTTTTGTTGTCTTGCGGAGAAGTGGAGTGGCGTGTTTGAACTCGGGTGGGTGGTGTGTGGGGGGGGTGTTACGGAAAGGAGAGCCCTAGTCAGAGAGAGAAACAGAGTTATGGCGACCCTGCCAAAAGTTTTTGCGCGGTGATGAAGAGGGAGCTTCCAGCTGTTCGCAAGGGAAGCGAGAGCGGGAGGGAGGGAGGGAGGGAGGGAGAGAGAGGGGAGCTGGGAGCTTAGAGCCCCTCCATTGTGTTTTGCTGCGCCAGATCATTGTCTTGCACTCGCCGCTACAATGATTCACTTCGGTGTTCGTCCTGTTCTATGTCACTCATTTGATGAGAACTCTGTTTAAATGCCCCTGGCTGTCATGTTGGGGGGGAAAGCTTTCTTATTTGATACTTCTTTTGTTCCTTGCCTGTGTGAGAGCTGAAGGGAATAGTGCCATTGTAGTGCACAGTGCTTTTATAGTACCTTGCTTATAGTGTAAGTGCACCCTAAAATGGGTTTTCTTTTTGCTCTAAACTAAATTATATGACTGAACTGTGATGAAACACACCAGTGCTGGTGTTAACATTGACAAAATTCCCAGTTATATAAAAATCGGCATTTTATTGGTTAAAAATGGCTCAACATGCCATGTACTGTTTAAAATCATACTGAACCTTGCAGCTGAAAGCTGCTGCTTACGTATCACCAACCATTTGGTACATATCTACATCATGAAATGGCCCCTGCCTATGAGTGTGAGTACATTTTCATTTGCCGATTATTCACAAGAGTGTATGCCCCCCCCCCCCCCACCGCCTCTTGCCCCTTATAGTATTTTTTTTAAATCATATAGTGGGTGGAGTTAGGCTAAGAGCTGGGGATGAACCTACACTTTAAATGTCTTTGCAGTGTGCATGTGTGTTTGTGTGTGTGGGCTGTCACACACATTGGATCCCCTGTGATAGAGGCCTTTTTGTCCTCTGCAGGGTGGCTTTGGCTGGGGGTGGGGGAGTGTTGGTGTAGCGTGGTGCTTGGTGGGATAGGATTTCACCCTCCGAAGTTTGTTGTGGATGAGTGGTCAGGTGGCTTCTGTTGTGTTGGCTCTTTTTTTATTTCCTCTTTCTCTCCTCTCCCCCACCTCTCTCTCTCTCTCTCTCTTCTCTCTCTCTCTCTCTCTCTCTCTCCATCTCTCTGTCTGCCCCTCCGCCCCCCCTCCCTAACCTCTTGTGTTATCTTTTGACCTTTCCTTTTTGGCTTGTGTCGTCTCTCACTCCAACCATAAGTAATCCCCTAAGCACCGTGACCTGCTTTTTTGGAGGTGGTGCGGTGACACCGGTCACCTCTGTCATTTGGAGTGTGACCTGCGGCTTGTGAGTTGGCCAGGGACTCGACCTCTGATAGCATAGGAGAACGCACTCTGTCACTCAGCCACACACTCAGGCGTGCTTCAATCAGCACTGACAACCCAGGAACTCCAGAGAGAAATTTTTTAAGTCTTCCTGACAGCAGGGGTGAATGTTTTCAGATGGCATTTAAATGCACATGAGCTGCGCAGACAGACAGACGTAGTGCAATGGAAGAGCGTTGCACAGACAGCGTGTTTCTCTATCCCCCCCCCTGTGTGGGGTGTTTACGGCCTGGCTGGGGAGTCGGACAAAAGCTGATCTCGTTTTTCGCGCATGAGTCGTCTGCATGAATGAGATGTCTGAGAGGGACCTGAATAGAACATATTTAAGAAAACTGTTTGCCGTGAGGATTTGCGCCCCGTCCTTGTCCACTAGCATATGTTAGTTTCTAATTGTATCCGAGAGTAGTAATGAAGTTTACAGATGACCTGTCCAGACCCAGCCAGTCCCCCTTCCTGAATGACCTGAATGCTCCAGCCAACTGCTCTAAAGCTGCCAACAGGATGGAGAACATGGCTAGATTAAGCCTCATAAACTGCTCTGGCTGCCATCTATTTTCAGTGATTTCACTCTGCAGAGCCTGGGTGTAAGAGTATTTTACTGTTGCCCTGTGATCTGTGATCCCCCAATAAAAAGTGCATTACGCCAGATCATCAGGAGATTACGGCTAATAGGAATACAGGATGCTTACACACACACACACACACACACACACACACAAGCTGATTTTTGACAGTTTTTTAATAATGTGCATTTCCACTGATCTGTGGAGTATGTTTTCTCAGCAGTGAGCTTGTGTGCGCTTCTCTACCCCTCTCTCTCTCTCTGCCCCTCAGGAGCAAAGCTTTAGGTACAAGTCAGGGCAGGCAAGGCTTTCCCAATCTCACACACGAGGCGCCCCACTCCCACAACACCTGAGAAGCACAAAAACAAACCGGATTTTTTTTCAAAAATGTGAGAATCAGCTTACAGTGCAGCTAAGCGCGAGCCATGCTTTCTCCCGGGCCCTGCCGCTGTCGTGTTTTCATTTAAGCCTAGCAGTTGGTGGTTGAAACCGCACAGGCGTCACTCCCCATCCACAAGGCAAACAACCTGTGCCCAATATCAGTGTCAGTATTTGTGTTATGCCAGCTTTAAACAATTAACAAGTAGTAGCTATACTTAGTAGCTTGGCACTCTGAGATTCTTTGGAATGAAGAGTGAGTTACAAATAAAATGCATTATTATTATTATTATTATTGTATCTTCCTTCGACTTTAACTTTAACCATATTTATCCCAAGAAAAGTATGAGTGAGAGTGTTGCTCTCTCATTTATGTATTCTATTTGTTTGAATTCAAACTGGAATTGGGATAGAGACCATGTCCTCAAGTTGAGATTTGGAGAGTTGATTGAAATGTCTTTACGTGACATTTTACTTCAATAATTAAGACCCTGGTCACATGATTGTCATTGACGTTGGCCTAACGAGCCATTAAGGATCGGGAAGGAGCACATCTGGCCGACACCTTCCCTCACGAGCAGAGGGGGGTATCAGAGGAGAGCCTGTCCTTGTCCTTTCTCCACGCTCACATGGGGTCTGGCGCGGGCGGGCGCCTAACTGTGGAATCCTGTTAGGGTTAATTTGGTTTAAAGCAGTTGAAAGCCATCTTCTGTGCGGGAGAAAATTTCTTTTAATGTATTAAGCCATGGGTGACCCAGAAAAGCCAGGGAGAGGCTCCTTTCCCGTCCGGAGGTATGGAATGTGTTTGGAAGCGGCCCTGTGATATTGCGCAGTGTATGATTGGATGTTCTGATATGGATTCAGCATTAGACGTTAGACTTTAGACATTTCGATGTTAGATGTAGTTTTTTTTCCCAGCAATTGTCCACTTTTACTGCCCTACTGCTAGTAGATTCCTCAAAATGTCCCATCCTCAGATATCGCTCATGCCCTTCCAGTGAATCAGTTTCATGCTGACTGACTAACAAGTAAAGGGATTATGGGTAAATGCCCTTGGACTGACTGCTTTTGGCATCACTTCTAGTCCCAACTGTTACATGCTGACCTAAATGAGGTGTCAGCATCACCATCACGTCTTGCTTTTGAAGTACATATCTCTCTCTCTCTCTCACACACACACACACACACACACACACACACACACACACACACACACACACACACACACACACACACACAATAGAGGCCCAACCAGCTGTCAGGCTTGTGCCGGGCCCTTCGCAGGGTATCCCTGGCATTCTGGAATTTAGATCACGGAGTAATGGATCATAAATTCTAGAACTCAACGAAAGGAAAAAAAAAACACTTTGCCGTGCAAAACTGAGCAAAGTTTTCAACTGAAAGCAACAGATAAAGTTATGAGGCCAGTGCTGATTCAGTTTCCTAGGATGCAACATGAGCCATGGATATCTGATGGCACTGATACAGTGGATGGGCAACTCTGATAGCAGGGGTGGCTGGATGAGAACCATATCAAACATCCAGACCAGTCAACCTGGTAGTGTCAGCACAAAAGCTACGTATCGAGCGTAGCCATATCAAGCGACCGTATGTTTTGTTCTCCGGGACTGTATTCCATGTGAATGTTTAGCTTCGGAGTAAATGTTGACTTTGCAGCTCGTCGGGACCACCTCCTCATATGTCTCTCTCTCTCTCCTTGCTTGCAAAGGGGAGGGGAGGCCTTAAATCTGGGTCAGCAGGAGCAAGATTCATTCACGTCAAGATTCCATTAAAAAAAAGGAAAAGAAAGAAAGAAAGAAAAAGAAAAATACTTGTGTTACTCTTAAAGGAATCTGCAGAAATCCCCTTTTTTTAAACCACACTCATCATTTAAAAATGGCCACGATGTGACGTGAGCAGCCCGCAGCCGATGAATAGAGGCACCTTTCATGAGATGTGGTGAGTCAGCAGTACAGGGGAGAGGCATTTGTTTCACATCTCCGTGACTGGGGAGGGTGACTGGGGAGGGAGGGAGGGGTGCAGGGGTGCGACTGCCTTTGGTGTTTTGTTTTTCGGGGGGAGAGCCGGAGCAGACGGTGGAAACGCCCGCCTCAAAGGCATCTCCATCAGGGTAATCTCAACCCCAGACCACTGGCTCCAGAGTCAAAAGAGTTGGGACTTGGGAATGGGGCGTGGGGGGTTCAAAGCCAGAGATGCCTGGCTCTCTATGCGTACATGTAGCAAATGTGAAAAACCCACAAGCAAGGCAAAGCCCCTGGTCTGTCTATATTTACCCACCATTTTTTCAAAGGCATTCCAATCATCCTGGACCCGACACAATGTGTCACAGTAATTTTAATGACGCGTCTTTGTTCGCCCAAGCCTGCGCTGACAAACAAGCTGACGCAGAACTAACCGTCCTTAATGCCCGACATACACAATCACATTATTATGCCAACAAAATAAGACTTCAGACTACCAAAAATGTTTGGGATTGTTTAACAATTGAATGCACAATGGTCAAAGTTCAGATCCTCAAATTCTGCAGTTGTCGTGTCGGATAAGAGTGATTTTGTTGTTGTTTTCCGCTGGGCTGGAACATTTTGGAAAGTTTATGTAATGGTACTTATGAGTGAAATTAAGATGGCAGTGATTATAGCTATTATCCAGTAAAAGGCGTTATGGTTTTGCTGCTAGCAAGTGTGTGTGTGTGTGTGTGTGTGTGTGTGTGCATGTGAGTGTGAACGTGCATGTGTGTGTTAATGAGTTTGTGTGTTTGTGTGTGTTCGCGAGCGTATCTGTGTGTGTCTGTGTGTGCACGTTTTAAAGCCATTTTTGTTACTTTCCACAGAACACGTAACCTAAGGCAGTGAGTGCTGTCCAGCTGTTGTGACTAAGACATACAGCACATCTCTCTCTCTATCCCACAAGCCACAGGGCGGTTAGGAGCACAGCTGGAGAGCCACAGTCACACCAGGGCTCACTCCATATGTGAAGACTAAAACAGAAATTAAATATCATTAGCTAGCAGACTGTTGAAAAGGCACTTTAATGCACAGTTCATTTGCGCTTTATGTAATTTTGTGTTTCACGTAACTTTTGTAAAAGTAGTATTTGTTTATTTATGCGTACAATCAGAATGGATAGGTTTGGGAAAATAATCTCCATAACTGCATTTCACCTCCAAACATCCATCAATTCCTAACTTCCTTGTCAAACATTAGGATATGACCAAAGACCTGAGTGGGTCACCTTTCCAACCTAGTGTGTTGCCAGGGAAACAGAGGAAGGATTCTCATGGAAACGGATGAGATGAACTTCCTGCCCCTCTGCGTCCACCATTCTCAAGTGTATTGTCACATGCTGACACCACAGGACCCATGGCTCTTTAGTGGCATCAGATGTTTTTCCACCCGCTCAGTAAAGTGAAGCGCGGTTTTCCTGTAAACACGAACTTCAGCTGGCGCTGTGAAAAAGTAATTTCTGCAGTTGTCCTCCAAATTAACCCCAATAGCTCCCAGAGTTGGGGGGAAAGGAGAAGAGGAAGGGGGTGGGGGTCCAACAAAAAGGATAAAAACCGTCTGGAACAGCAGGTGATCCAATAAGAATTGGGGAACCAGTGACACCATGGCAACCATTGTTCTGGCCTCCCAGTCTTGCGGTGGGTGGCTGGCCTGGTCCGGTGCACTCGGCTTAGCACAGAGGAAACGAGTAGGGGCCGAGGGGCTGCGTTGTGTGCCTGGCGGAGACTGTCTCCTCACGGGAGCAGATAATCTCCATTGAGGGGCAGTGGTTTGTGTGATCTCAGGGGAGAGGCTTAACACATCTGGAGGCTGCCAAAGAGACTGAGCTTATTCTCTATGGCGACTTGAGCTCATAGTGTTGCTTCGTCTGATCACCAGGTGTTGTCTGTGTTTTCTCGGCGGATTAGAGAGAGCCCGTTAGTAAGAACCATAGACATAGGAGTTCTCCCCTTCATGTATGCGTGTATCTTAGTCGTCAAAATTCATGGACTACCAACAACAAGAACAACAAGATCATCAAATTGTTTTTGCATGACAGGAAGAGTACATATTGTCCCCAGATCTTGAGTCATATTTTACAGTTCTTGGCTTTGCCATGTGTCATTTGCAAGGCCAACATAGCTCTCAAGTCAAGCTATAATCTTGCACTCCCCAATCGAGAATGCTGTGAAGCTTTAAGCCTCTATTATAGAACTTATCTCTGTAACCATCAATTCTCAAAACACCCCTTGGCTGCTTCTTTCCTTAAAGAAAAAAACTAAATGAAATTCAGTGACCTTTGGGTGTCTGACAAAATCCCCATCACATCAGTGTAGGCTGTCATGTGATAGACTCCCAGAGACCTGCTGTCAACAGGTTTGTGTCAGCTGGGGAGAAAAATATGTGAGGCCTTTTGGGATGAAGTGATTTCACTCGTGGAGATATACAGTATGCTGGAAAGACCATTACAGTGTAAGTAAATCCAGATGGTTACACAGGCCAGTGACCAAACAGGCCAGTGACCAAACAGGCCAGTGACCAAACAGGCCAGTGACCAAACAGGCCAGTTACCAAACAGGCCAGTGACCAAACAGGCCAGTTACCAAACAGGCCAGTGACCAAACAGCCACAACAATAGCCGGCTCACCTATATTGAGGTTTTACTGGTCGAGAACAAAGGGGCTGGAGGCAAGCCTCTCGCTCACAGTGTTGGAGAGGAACTGAGTGGGAGCAAAGGGAAAGAGGTGAGGAACCAGGTCAAACTCCTGCGCTTCACGGGGGACTTTTGTTTTTGAACTCCGATAAAACCTCTCGGTAAACTTCTCATCTCAGAAGGAGCTCATATATGAATGTCTGTCGGTCTGTCAGATAAGCAAAGAGACTGAGAAAAAACTAACAGACTTAGCATTGAGCCCAAAGCCCACCAGAAGCCGTGCAAACAGAGGCCCAGGATCCCATTCTGGCGGTGTTTGGAGCCGGATACGATAGCTTTCTCGCTAAGCTCTGTTTTGGAGAGGGGCGATCCTGTGTGGTTTTAAGGTTTTGGCAGGGAGAGAGGTTAACATCTCCCCCCACCCTGCTCTCAAGTTTCTGGGTTGGCTGGCTGGCTGGCTAAGTGGGTGGGTGTAGGGTAGTTCGGCGGGGGGGGGGGGGGGGTCTGGAAGGAGCGGTTCTTCTTCCTCCCGTGGCTCCCTGGCTGCTCCAACTGCCTGCCATAAAGATGAGGTCAGGTTTTCCTTTTTTTTTGCGAAGCATTTATTTAATGAGACCTAATCAGTTGCTTGTTGGTTTAATCTAGGTCTTAGTTCTGCTTCGACAAAGTTGAATACAGGTCTTAGGAAGATCCGTGATCCAAGTTCCTGCTCGTGATAATGGGCAGTTGGTCTCATCTCTTTCAGGCTGACATGGTCAGAGGAGCTCCTAAAAGAGTTTTTTTTTCATTACTTGCATAGCCTCTTTTGGGTGCAGATAAAAGTACTCTGGTTTGTATGGGATATTACCTAACATCCCCTTTTTGTGTTGTGTGTGTGTTTGCATCCAGAATGGATGTCCCACACCCTTCAAGCAACCCCTTGTTTTCTTGTTGTTCTTAAGGTACCTCTCAGTCTTTGCAGTGATGACACATGCACAATGCAGCACCATTTGACAAACAGTGATGTGACTACAGTATTCAACCACTGTATTTACAGGGCTCCTCTTGTCACAAAACTGCCAAAGCAGTCATTAGCAGAGATTTGTCACAACACGTGCACTGAATGTCCCTTTGTGGTGAAGGGTCTTTGCACAACACGCACAGTCAAAATGAGTGATCTTTTCTGTGCAGGCTTAGTAGTCGTGTGTGTAATTACCAGTAGGTGGAGCTGTTGATTGTCTCTGTTCTTCTGGGCTAATTGCCAGTCTGAGCAAGTGCTTCTCATCCATAATCAGGGCATTTAGTGACACTATTTGCCACCGGCAGTCACTAATTATGTTAGAGTGTTGTTCTCCATAAAATCTAATATTTGGTTTGTTGAAAGACATGTTTTGACGTGCATTGCTTTTCTCACTTTGTATATTGGTTGCTGCATAAACTTTTCAAAGATGAGTGTCTGTCTTACAGCAATGAAATATTTGGGGCTTTTATGTCACGCTAAATCATGACCTGTTGCTTTCGTGGCCACCAGTGAAGCCTCCTCTGTATTCAGCAGGAAAAATAGCCTGACAGCCTGGCTAAAGTAAAGCAGCTATCACCTGTCCCTGCTGAGAAGGGAATGGCCCTTTTACACCATGGCTGGTATACCACAGGATAATCTGGGGTTAAGAGCTTATCCGTAGTCGAGGAGACCAAACGGAAGGAACCTCTCCTGTCCAGTCTTTGGAGCTCCCTGCATGGACTTGCAGTGGGCCCAGCTGCTTCTATCCTGTTCTGTCAGATTCCCTTTCGCAAGGGGAAGGATAATGTTGGTAAACACAGGATATTTCTGCAGAAGTTTTGCTGCATGAATTGGACTTTCACTTCTGCAAGGAACTTTCCCCAGTGTTCTGGGGCGTGTGTATGTGTGGTCATTGACCGCAACTTCTCGAGGTCATTGCTAGCCTTTCTTTGAGATCGACACTGGGGTCTGTGGAGGTAACACTAGAGGTGGGGGCCTGTGAAGAAGGACTGACGTAGGTGAGGTGGTGTTCCCTATCCACGGTAGCCACCATGATCGCCTACGTGGACTGCCTCTCAACCGAGCCGTCCACCAAGTGCTGGAATCGCAAGTACTACGAGGACGAGGACGAGCTATTGCCCTTGTACACCCGCCGGCTCCAGCCCAAGACAGAGGGCAGCCTGCGCCGGCGCCTCCTTAGCTCCAAGATCTACCAGCAGCAAGATGCCCTCTGGGCCCCCCGGACCCTCGCTGGGCCCCGTCCCAGCAAGGGGACCCCACTTCTGCAGCCAAGACGGCCCCCAAATCCCACTCCCACTCACGTTCGCCAAGAGTGGAGTAGAGGTAGAGCTCTTTTCTTTTCCTTTTATTATCCCCCTTGAATCATAGTATTTTCTTTACCAGAATTCAAAATTGCTTTCTTTTTCTTTTTTACTTTAAACCTGAGCTTGGGGGCCAAAACTGGAAGTCTTGTGAAAGTAGTTGATGTGAGGTCAGGTTTCCTTTGAGCGCGTGCAGTGTTTACGTTCCGCTGCCGGGGCTGCTCGCGACTACATTAATAGGTGCTGAAACCGATGCTTTCTCGCCATTTGTCAGCACGGTAATTCATATCAAAAGACATTAAACGCCCGGCCCTGTGGCTATGAGTCTCTTTAGGTGGGCTTCGACTGTGGTTTAGAGCTTCAGACAAGTTCCTTTTTTCCCCTCTCCTTGTTTACTGGCAGAGAGTAATCTGGGTCTTTGGAAGTGCTCACGTACTGTGAGGGCAGGCTGTGGCTTGCTTGTAGATGTTCATGAACCCAACACAGAGGCTTCAGTTTTCCACCACTATGTTTTTGACATGTGATTAGCAAGACTGCTCTGTATTGTGGCTGGTTTGTTGTCACTGCTACCTGATTGTGTTTGCTTACAACTGCCCTATTCGGAGATTTGTTAGCATTAGGCTTTAAGAGAGAGTTGAGAGCCAGTAGTCTGCTTGTGTGTGTGTGTGTGTGTGTGTGTGTGTGTGTGTGTGTGTGTGTGCGTGTGTGCGTGTGTGTAGGTGGGGATTGTGCAATGTAGACTAAGCCCTGTATCCCGGGTAAAGCCCCCAGAGGGCTGCTGGTGTCTGCCGGTTGTCAATCCTCTCAGGTGTCTTGCAGCAAGCTGCTCCAATCAACGTCAGATGCACAAGCAGATGTCTACCTCCCCCAGACCACCCCCCCCCACACCCCACCCCCACCCCCTTTCTCCACAACACATTCCCATACACAAACTCTTCAGGCCGGATTATCACTGTGGGCATGTGCAATCAAGTGCAGCACACAGCAATTCAGGCCTCTGCCTGGAACGTTTTAAGGACACACTTCATGTTTACCTTGATGGAGGAGGGGATTTTTAGATCTGTTCATTGTTTATTGTGGATTTTGAAAAAAGGTTGCCCTCTTTTTATTGAGAATTAAAGTATTGCCTATTAATAGCAACCCTATTTAGACATAAAATCATCATGTATTCTGTTTCCGAGTTGTTCCAGGCAAAACCTCTCATGTCTGTCATGTCTATAGCTTTTAAGACAAAGTTAATTATTTTCAGGAGTACAGACTATTATCTACCTCTTAGCCCACTTAACCCAAGCCCGTCATTTGCATAATATTGCTACAATAGTCTTGTCAAATATGATTCCCTCTACATCCCATAAGCTAAGAATAACTGCCTGTCCAGGTCCTGCTTGATTTCCAGGTGGCCAGAGGTCCATACGGTGTGCATGGAGGGGCAAACAGTGCTAATTCTCACTTAATTAGTTTAATTACTTCCAAATAGGCTTTGAGTCCCTAGCAGCTGTTCAGTGTGTCAGTCACAGCTCCTCTCCTGCTCTCTGTCAAGCCTCAGAGACCGCTGCTCTATTCAGTCAAAACATAACCCACCATTTTCACCTCGGCAGAAGAACACACTTAGCAAACCGCTGAAGAGTGAAGATTTAGACTCTTTTGTTGTGATATAAAAAACTTGAGTGATGTTATTCAGGTTGATTTCAAGGGTGGAAATGCAGAAGCATACACTATGTAGGGTTTAGGCCACAGGATGGCAGCAGTGGTGTAACATACGCAAAGAATCACTTCATCTCGAGGCGTTCTACTCCGTCCACAGTCGAACACGAACAATACATATGGCAACATAAGTGAAGCAACTACACCCTGATTTTGATATGCTGTACTGTGCCACATTGACAGCTAATGTCATAAGGCACAGATGCACAATATCAGCTGGAGACTCCAGGGGGTATCTGGTTACCCCGCTGGGGAGAGCATCCACCTGCTTTAGACAAAGGCTCTATTGTTTCCACATGTGGGTCTTTGGTGTCCTGTGTCACTTGTTCCACTGAGTTAAAGATCTGCAATAGGATACCAAATGCTGATTTGTTCCTTATTGTGTATAATGCGGTTCAGTGTAGCCTCTGGGTTTATGCGAGTTCTGGGCTGACAAATGATGCAAAAAAAACACAGCAACTTTCTATTTTCTTTGTGCTGTCGACACAACGGATCCGTTTGCATTTGACAAGGCTTACATTAGAAGTCCATTAGAAGTTACATTAGAAGCAGTTCAAATCTTCCAGACTGTGGCAATCTCACACATGGCGTGTGACTTAGGCTATTTTAAGGCTGGCGCATTGTCTGTGCCGTCAGCATAGTTTCTGTTAGTGCCGTCCCATCTCCCAAATGCTGATTGCTGTGTTAGAAGTCAACAAGGACACACACACACACACACACAAACACAGCCGAACCCCTTTCTGATTACATTAGGCAATGCAATTGAGTGTTGGGGCTCTGCACAACATAATCTAACACTCATGAGCCGCGGACTTGATTGGCTGCTCCCTGAGCGTCTCTCCTGTTGCCAAGCTCTTGTTAGTGACGAGCCGTCCAATGAGCAGCGAGCCGCCGCTAAAAGGAAATGGGTCATATTGTGTTCTGCTCATGTCCTCACTGTAGGGCGAGAAACCAAACGTGAAATTCATTAACCAACCGCAGAGTTTAATTAGCGAAAAGCGTCGAGGAGGCCTCTCCAGGAGGATTCACAGACAACAAGTGCTGAAGAGTTCAACTTCTTATGGCTGCTCAGAAGAAATTAGCCTAGAGCTTTGTCAGTGTCAGCAGTGATGGGGGAAAAAAACTGGATTAGACAGAGCGTCAAATGTACAAAATGGTGGTCAGTGGGGTCTTGGAAGGGGGCGCACGCACAGACATCTTGTGAACGTGTCACGTTCCTTTCAAGTGTAAAATCTAATTCTGGCCACTCGTTAGGGAAAGCGGATGGCCTTCAGTCCCTCATCAGAGCGAGATGGTCACGTTACAGACAGTACAGTGATGTTTATCTGTGCTGAAGGTCTGGATCTCACCATGTTTGCTCTGACCGTTGCCTTTGACCGTTGAAGAAAAAATGCTGTTCAGCATAACGGATCATTAATTAACTGATTAGCACTGATTAGCATTTTTGTTTTGTCACTGTGTATAAAATCTCAGACGACGCTTTTACAAGATCAAAAACCTTCACAGGTCATTTCCATAGCCTCCGCTGGTTCATTGTAAAGAAAAGGAAAACACATGTACTCATATATGAACGAATGAACGAATACGATATACGAACGAGAATGTAGAGAGAGACCAGGTGACCCGCCTCCACCACTCCTCCACTCACCCTCACCCCCTCTCTCTCTGCCATCCCTCCGTCCCTCCATCAGGTCACTGAGCCCCGCTGGTTGTTGCTGCGCCGTTGGCTCTGGCCCAGTTCTCTGACACACATACTGGCACACTTCTGATGGTGACGGTGGTGCCGATGGTGATGGCGCGGCAGGGTGGCGGGTACAGGGCGGCTGGGGGGGTTGGCAGACATTTTTACGCAGATCAATAACCCATATTCTGTAGGGCCCCCATGTCTGACAGGCTGCCTGGCCTTCTTCATTATTCATGGAGAATGTCTCCAGGCTGGGTCCCGTGTGTGTGTGTGTGTGTGTGTGTGTGTGTGTGTGTGTGTGTGTGTGCGTGCGTGCGTGCGTGCGTGCGTGCGTGCGTGCGTGCGTGCGTGCGTGCGTGCGTGCGTGCGTGCGTGCGTGCGTGCGTGTGTGAGTAAGTGGGGAGATTTTTACTGGTTTCTCAGAGATGGGAAGGGTCTCTGAAGTGTGTGTGCAGACAGAGGGTTGGGGGTGTTTGTGGTCTGTGTGCTCCCCAGAACATTCTTGATGTAACTGCAATTTTGATTTCGTTTTTTATTAATGCAGCACTTTTTGAGTTGGGAGTTTTTGAAAAGGAATTTGTCACAGATGCTATGTCCCACTCTTGGCTAGCCCTGAGGAGGAAGCAGACAACAAACGTCTGATATTGGAGGTGTTTCTTAAACACAACACTTACAGTCATAACGCAGGACACTACATAGACACTCATACTCTAAATAAGCCCCTGGGGAACAAGCAGATGGTGACTCTGAAGGAGAATCTTGGCTCCGAAGAAGAAAACCCTGGCTCAGAGAGAGAGATTTGCATTGGCATTCACATTATAACCATAATTTAAATATATAAATATTTATATAATCATATAAAATAACTGGACATGCTTTCAGTTAATCAGTTCAATCATCAGGAGAAAATAGGTAGGGATTTTTTGGCTGGCTGAAGTGGCAGTAATTGTTTACACAGTTAGTTTCACACAATTGCCTCTTCAAGTACCATTGTGTGTGTGTGTGTGTGTGTGTGTGTGTGTGTGTGTGTGTGTGTGTGTGTGTGTGTGTGTGTGTGTCTGTGTGTGTGTGTGCTGATGGTGGTGCTATCTGTGTTGTCCCATGAGCCCCAGCCTCTGCTCCTTCAGTGGAGGTGTGGCTGACCACAGAGCACCGCAGTGCTTAAGGTGAGACTGACCTTCCAGCAGCAGCAGCAGCAGCAGAAGCAGAAGCAGCAGCAGCTCTCCTCCTCAGAGCCTTCACAAGCCCCACATCTTCCTCTCTCTGTCCCCCAGCTACTCTCCCCATCCTTCTCTGTCCGCCAGCTTCTCTCCCCATCCCTCTCTCCGTCCCCCACCTACACTCTCCATCCCTCTCTCCGTCCCCCACCTACTCTCTCCATCCCTCTCTTCTGTCCCCAGCTACTTTCTCCATCCCTCTCTCCGTCCCCCACCTACTCTCTCCATACCTCTCTCTGTCCCCAGCTGCTCTCCATCCCTCTCTCTGTCCCCAGCTGCTCCATCCCTCTCTCTGTCCCCCACCTACTCTCTCCATCCCTCTCTTCTGGCCCCCAGCAGATCTCTCTCTCTCCCTCTTCATGCTGCACCATCTCGCCTCCTTTGAGACTTCCTGTGCAGGTCATTATCAAGCACCTTCTGTCCTCTCTCTTTTCTCTCTCCTCTCTTTTCTCTCTCCTCTCTTCCGGCAGTCTTCTTTTGCCCCTGAGGATTTTTGTATCTAATGATCTCTCTCTGTCTCTCTCCCCTTTCATTCTTCATTCTCATCTCAATCTTTTCTCTCTCTCTTTCCTCCCTCCAGCATTCCATCAAGTTCAATATCCCTCTTATGTACACACTCTTACTTTTTCTCTCATTGAGGTAAGGGCAGGAGGAAACATTGATTTCGATCAACTTGATTTATTTATAATATATTTCATTCATATTCCACATTAATATTCCAACATGAGAGCATTATAAGCCAATATTCCACCTTAAGTGTCCTTTACATATGTGCATACTCTCCTTGAAGTGCCTGAGACATCATGTTGGTACAAACTGCTATTTGTCATATATGATAAATGACCGCTGCAGGCATGCAATCCCTTCAGGAGGCAGACTGTCTTATGCAGAGTGGCTTTTCAAAGGTATCATCTTCCTGGATAAAATTCACCGCCCACCTCGTTACCGTAGGCTGTTGTATTATTCAACAGGACTAAACATAAACATCCCAAAGTAAAGCTTTAATCAAGACTTCTCCAAAACACCAGGCCTGCAGATGCTTGTCATTCAGGTATAAACTGCACAGGTTCGCTTTTTTCCCCCCTCCAGAATAAACAGAAATGCTGAGCTTTAGCAAACCTGCGAAAGTGGGGTGGGGTATGGTGCGGTGGGGGGTGTTCCAGTGTGTCCAGGCAGTTCTATAGTGCTGCTCAAGCAGCAAATTCATATATAGCTCCCATGGTAACACAGCCAGCATGTAGCCAGGTCACGCCGCTGTTGAAGACAGTACTTTTTTTGTCACGGAAAGTAGTCGAGGAGAGAACTAGAGCCCCATGGCACGTCTAGCAGGATGTTAATGTGTCTGGCCCCTCTTGTTTTATGGCCCTCTGCATTGTCCTGTGAGCTTTGGCTAGACCTTTGTTAGCCAACCGAAAGAGGAGGTTTTGTTTACCTCTTTTACAAGCGTTCATGGTTTCTTCATTAGTGGAATAGGTTTTAAATCTCAGGGTAAACTAGGCTCCCCTCCCACCCCACATACCTTAAGGCAGTATATCCACAGACATCTGTCTGAATATTTGTCCAGCGTTAATTGTTTTTGACCGTTGGGACTTGTCCCAAAAAACAGGCATGTAAGTCTAACGGTTATTCTTAGTTTCTCTGCACAGCTACAGTATATCGTTGTTTGTTATTCGTTCATTCCTGAGCACATGCTCTTTATTTATAGAGGCTTTTAAGATTTTAGCATTAGGATCCCAACTACACCTGTGGTGCTTTTTTTTGCTTTTCTTTTCCATATTCATCATTCGTTTGATGAACGACTTTCCCCGCTGGTCCTTTTCACAGTTTCATTATTTACCCCCAACACCCTTCAGGTCCAGTGAGGTCCAGTGGGACTCTCAACTCTAGCCTCGGCACTGGATAAAGGCGCCCCTGCATAAAGGAGTCAGTCACGTTTCAGACTGGGAGCCTCCTAAGAGATAAGAGGGAACAGCCTTTGACCCGACCTGCCTGTGATGGATGACATTGGGACAGAATGGCTCTATTGTGAGAGTCAGGGGGGGATGGAGGTTGTCTGATAAGACTGAGCAACCAGGTGGAGGCAGAAAACACAGGAGCTTGTCATCTGGTGGTTGACCCCTCAGCGTGTCCTTGCTAGCCCCAGGGTGCTGAGTAGCTTACTGTGCAAGGCTCCTGGTTAGCTTTGCTCTCGGTCTCATACAGTACATGTGCTGCATGTATGGCTTAGCTTCTTCTTTTACATAATTTAAATAGCTGAATAATTGATGCATGTCTTTTCTGTACATAAATGTACACTGGCTGCGTTGATGTAGAGGTGATGTTCCGAATAATAAGGTCAGCCAATCAAACTCCTTTTGGCGTATCAGGAAACAAAACAGGTCCTCTCCCATGATGTTTAGTTCCATGTAGGGATTTTTTTAGCTTCACATGATGAATCTTGTAATCTTTCTCTTCCATTGAGGCAAATCTAGGCATACATCTACCTGTACAGCATGCTTTATTCAAAGTACTCACACTATTTCATTAAGATTCCGCCATTTTGTAGTTGAGCTGAATGGGATGTGATCAATAAGCATCCCTAAATTACTCAAAATCTCTCCTTATTCAGTGGTTTTTCATTAAAACTCTAAAATGCATTTTTATTCCACTCTCCCACTTCTCATCATCACATCTTCAAATCACAACAGGGAGAGAGAGAGAGAGAGAGAGAGAGAGAGAAGAGGAATCATTAATGGGAGCCACTCCAGGGGTCTTACAGAAGCCTCGGCCCTAAAAGGGGGTCCGTCTCAATATCTAATATATTCCAGCTCTCCACAGAGTGGGCTATTGTCAGCGCGCTTTGATTAGCTGCGTTCAAGGGCTTTCTCCGTGGATTACTCCGCTCTCACTCTCTCCCTCTGAAAAGACACATACAGTATTAATCCCCACATAGTATTCCCTCCTAAAAACGTTCTGAAGATAGTGAAGTATGAAGCTAGTTACTGCCCGTCCATGACGGATTTAGCGGATCAGTGGGAGCACTTGTGGACCTGGCAAACAGCTATGTCCAAGCCATAGCCATGAAAAATTGGGGTCCAAATTCCTTAAAATGTTTCATGTTACCACCGTGGTTAATTGATGGGCAAAACATAATTCCTATTATCATCTGTGTCTCAGTCCTAATTGCTAATCTGGTTTCTGAACTGTGGATAAGACAGAGTCTCACCCAGTGAGAGACAGACAGAGTCTCACCCAGTTCTCCGTGTTGGCTGTTGCACTAAGCTAAACCCTCTCTACTCTTGGTTTAATGGTCCATATAGAGGGGCCACATCCAGCTGCTTTGGCCTCTCTGGGGGGCCTTATTTAGGGGCTGATGTTGGGGGGGGGGGGGGTGATGGGGTCCTGGGATTGGCCTCATTATTTGGTGTGTTGTCCAGAGACGAGAGGGGCTCCAGAGGGCCTGGGGTAGCTCTGGGGTGTTTGCGCAGTGCCAGTCTCCACTGGGCCGCAGCCTTAGAGACCGCAGCAGAGCAGGGGCACAATGGGGCAAGTCAGGCATAAACTCAGGGGCATCAAGGGGTAGGGAGGACTGGAGTTTTGGGGGGGTTCAGGGGAAAGAACTGTACTACACCACCCCACCATTTTACCCTTTCAGGCTTCCAAATGTGTTCAAGGGGCCAGATCTAAAACAATCACACAGTTTAAAGAGCTGCATAAAATCAATCTGGAAGCATTCTATAAAAAGGGTGCACTTTATTGCCCTAGCCTCGTGTAATAGGGGAGAGGTAATTTTGAAGAGGAAATTAGCATATGGACCTGCAAGGCAGTCTAGCGCTGAATGGGATTATTAAATTGAAGTTGTGCTGAGTAGGAAGAAGCAGACCCAGAGGGGGAATCAATACAGATGGGATGACCTTGGCCGTCATCAGCACCTACAGCTATACTGTGAAGGGGAAGGGTGCTGGACCTATGCCAGCAATCCGGTTTATGGTGGCAGCCCCACTTCACCTGATAGACAGTATGATGTGTAAAAGAAACATCATTTCAGTCTCTCACTCTCTCTCTCTCTCTCTCTCCCACTCTCTCTCTCTCTGTTTATTTCTTTCTCTCTCTCTCTTTCAGACCCTTTCTCTCTCTTCTCACTTTCTCTGTTTCTCTGTTTCTCTTTTTCTCTCTCTCTCTTTACTTACATTTGTGTACCTGCCGGTACCGAGTAACGATGCAAGTACGATGCAACAATTTGCTTATGTCTGTGTTCTCTTCAGTCGTAAAGTCCTGCTACCAGCTGTTTCCGGTAGGCAAATCTTATAGGCAGCAAAAAATAACAGAACACCTCCTGACCGCAGCCTTAATGTAATGATTAATGAGTTTAATGTAATGTTGCCATGAGGTGGTATCTGTGCATTGTATGGGAGAATTGTTATGAGTACGAGTATATGAGTATGATATAAGTGTTGGTGCATCCCTACTCTCTAGGCTTCTCTTCTTCTCTCCCTTTCCCACACATACACACTTTATTTTATCTCAGTTGCTCTCAGTCTCTTTCATATTCCAGCCTCACATTTGCATCCTCTCTCTATCTCACACGTACCCCAGCCTGTAGGTTTGAGGCATAATGTGCTGGACATATTTGCGGCGCTCCTTAATAATTAATGGATTGTTGAGCTGTGTGCCTCCTTTCATGGTTGGATAGGTTTTTTTGTGAGTGTGCTTTTGTGTATGTGTGTGTGTGTTTTGTGCGTGTCCTTTTTGTGTCTGTGTGTGGTATGTGTGTGTGTGTGTGTGTGTGTGTGTGTGTGTGTGTGTGTGTGTGTGTAGGTGATCAGGATTTCCACCACCTTCTCTGACGCTTGATCACAGTAATAGGGCGTGATGTGTACAAGCCTCTTAAGAGCGGTGTCGGCTCTGACCCGACTTAAACGCGCTGCCTCGTGCTGCCTTGGCATCCACCCCCGATGGTGGTGAAAACGGTCAGCAGCACGGGACTGCAAATTACAGAGAAAACTCTGCCTGGAAGCACTCTGTGTGTGTTGTTTGTGTGTGTGTGTGTGAGAGAGAAAGAGTGTGTTTAATTTAGTTACGCCTGTGTTTGTGTGTGTGTGTGTGTGTGGGTGGGGGCACACATATGTCAGCGTGCATGTGTTGTAGTGTATGTATGCCTGTGTACTTCTCTCATATGCATACCGTATATATTCCCATATATATACATATATATATATGTATGCTGTATATCGTGCCATACCTGTATACAGTTTTAGCCCCTTACCCAAATGAAGAGAAATGCTGATGGTGGAACTCTTTACTCAGTAAGCTATAGTAAGCTATACCATAGGGAGAGTGGAAACGCCTGACTGTAGAGAGTATAGCCCCCGTGATTAGGTAGACCTGCCCAAGGGGGTCTCTTCATACAGTATACTGCTGAGGACTGCAGCAAACGCGTCATGACAGCAAGACTGGAGGTGAGAGTCCTCAGTCGTCCCAGGCATCATTCCCACAAGCCCCTGCTGTTGAACACTATTACAAGCGATAGAAAGACCAAAAGGAGGAGAGAAAGAGAGAGGGAGGGATGGTGAGAAGAAGGGAAGGGTTGATTGTAAGAGATCTTTGTGAGGCTGGCTCGTTGCCAAAGATGCTGCTCTAGGTTGCTCTTTTGTGGAGGACAGACATAGTGAGGAGGACCGCTGGTGTCCTTGTCAGGGAGGAGTGTCACTTCACGGAGTGAAGGTGAAAGGATTCAGAAAAATATTGCACCAAAGTCTGGGGAGGGAAAAAGAAAGAGAGAGAGAAAAAAAAGAGAGAGAGCCACATGTGTGTGTGTGTGTGTGTGTGTGTGTGTGTGTGTGTGTGTGTGTGTGTGTGTGTGTCAGTGAGGGGAGGGGAGGGGCGCTACATCACGACTCTAGTCTGTACAGGCGGAGAGGCAGAACTCAAATGGTTGTAGTAGTGGATACCCAAGGGTACATAGAGAGGTGGGGAGTGAAGAGAGGGAGGGAAAGAGTGTGTGAAAGAGAGAGAGAAAGGGGAGGAGTGGTCTTTCTCTGCCGGTCTGTGAGCACACTGGGACTCTGTGTGTGTGAGTGAGTGTGGTGTGCCAGAGGGAGTGTGTGTGTGTGTGTGTGTGTGTGAGCACTGTGGGCAGAGTCAGTGCCTTGCCTCCTTCTCTTCTCTTCCTCTCCTCCACTCTCAAACGCGGGACTCAGCTCTGTTCCCTGTGGTCGGGGTGCCGGCAGCCCGGCTCTCTCTCTCTCGCTCTCTCTCTCTCTCTCTCTCACACACTCTCACACACCTGGAACAATGGTGTTCATCGGCACCACGCTCAAATCGGTCATCAAGTACTTCAAGAAAAAGGGTAAGCGTGTCTCTTTCGGACTCAGACTTCCTGATCCTTCATGTGCATGTGTCTACGTGTGTGTTGTAAATATATTGGCACACAGCCCATCTCTCATCACTCAAGGTCATATGAATATTTAACGTGCCTAAATTGGACAATAGGATCGCACGTGTGTTTTGTCTGCACAATGGGACTGCATGTCTCTGTTAGGGTGGGATAGCTCATCCCTCTGTGCAGCAGTCTTCTTTTGCCTTTTGTGTACCCCTCTCTCCTCCCAGTGGGGGAGCCGTAGTCTGGAGAACCTGCCCGTGGTAGTTAATCCCTGAGTGGCTGGGGGTAAAGTGAGCTCTGGGGTGTTGGATGGAGCGTTTTTGCTGGCCCACTCTCTTGTGCGATTTCATGGTAGGAGGTTCAGGTTCATTCAGCCCCGCTCAGTGATGAAAGAGGGTTGTGGGTTTTTTTCTCAAGAACTGGAACGGTGCTTTGTTCTTGGGTTTGCTTGTCTTTTTTTGGCTTTCAGGCTAACTAGGTGTTGATCGATTGTTCAGAATTAGTTATTTTTTGGGGGGGGGGGGGGGGGGGGGGGGGGGGGGGGGGGGGGGGGTTCGATGTTAGTGGGAAGAGAGCTCTCTGAGTTTCTGCATCCCGGAGGTGTATGACCTTTTATTTCACTTGATCAGCAGATTGACATGCTCTGTTAAGATTTGACTGCTTTCTTCTCAGCGTTTTTTTCTCTTTTTCTTCTGATTACACTGATTAACATTTATCAGAACGTGTTAAGTTTTCACAGCCATCAGCAGATTTCAAGCCGATTCTTCCACCAGGATCAGACATCAATCTTATCGGAAATCAGAGCATCTTCCTCCCTTCCCATTCCATAATTATCCCATTGTGATGCCAACTTCCTCATGCCACCCCGCTTTTCCAGGTCACCTTGAGTTGTCCCTGAGAAGCAGATTACAGAGTTTTCCATCAGGGATGGGGTTTATTTCTGCGCGGTGCAATCACAGAGTTTTACTCCCAGGTGGCTGCTAACGATGAAACAGATTGGTCCCCCCCAATCCGGCACGCATCTGCCGGGTCTGTGCCGGATGTGGGCCAGAACCAGCCCGACTCTGGCATCTGGCCCAGATTGAGCCTCAACTCTCTGTCGGGTCTGTCTCAGTGGTGATGTGCTCTTCGCTGGGTGGGTTCCCTGAAAGAGAAAGGGGGGGGATAGGGGGCAGGTGCTAGAGCCCTGATGACAGGTTTATGACCTGCTCCTGCTAAACCTCCCACACCATCATTATTCACACTAATCCTCACTGCTACGTAGGCTAATTTTAGGGTTGCCCGCCGAAGCATGCTTAATGAGGCTACTTTGCCTGTTATAGTGCTGCAGTATGCCCTTTCCTTTGTGATTCCCCCTGCCACTCTAAAGTCAAACGAAGGGGAAAATGTATATAGACTGTGCATTGTAGGCTATTTCAGAGAAGTCCAGGCTTCATCATATCTATTGGTGTAATTTATTCAGCCTAAATGTATGGCCTAAATGTTTAATTAAATCACATGACTAGAGTGTAGCCTCCATTCAGCATTTCCAGTCCAGGCGGTAATAGCGTTGTTTAAAACTCTCATGTCACCAGGTCCCATGTCATTGCAGTGCCCTGCTGACCTGATTTACAGCAAGGACCAGGAAATGATGAGTGTAAGCCCAATCAATAGTTATTGACAAATTGGCGATGCCCGCTGGTGATTGACTGGCATCCGGGATCAGCCTCGGCTCAGGTCTGCCAGCGGGAGAGTGGCGTGGGCATTCAAGGGCTGCCCTCCAACAGCTCTCTAATCAAATTAAGAGTCCGACCATGGGTACAGAGTGCAGACGAGCGTTTTCTTTTCTTTTTCTTTTTTCTGCTCTTACCCAAATCTCTCCTTCCCATGGGAGTTTCAATCACCCCTCGAGACCTCGAGAAGTGCAGCCAAGTCTAACTCACATGTCTGGCAACATCTCAAAGGACTTTTGCTGTTTGCTGTATAAAAACAGATTCAAATGCTGCGGTTGAAAAGTCAGGCATTCCTAGAACAAGAGGATGTTGTTGATGATTTTGTGTTGTTTATTTTTGAAAAAATGTTTCGAGAGGTTCCTGAACACATTGACCTTTGGGATGACATTTGGCTAGCAATGCTATAAATCATTTAACAGTGAGGGACAGGTCCCCGAACATTATGTTAAGTGGGTCATTACAGAATTATGAGCTAATAATCTAATGTTGAGATACTTGACATTAAGTGAATTTTCTCAAATACTGTATTTGACATGGTGTGAGAAAATGTATTTGCATATGTAACTGAACTTCAAGTTCTACCATAAGTGCTGCACTGAGTTAAACACTTAGTCTGCCTAAGGCTGTCATCACCATGGCGATATATGTTCCATTCCACTGGTGCTCTTTAACCCCTTGTCAGCTATGTTACTATGACCTTTGCCCTAACCTGCAGAACTGTGTGTGTGTGTTTGTGTGTGTGTCCTCACAGCCGTGTCCAGCCTGGACGATGAGAGCAAGTGGACGGTGCACTACACGGCCCCGTGGCACCAGCAGGAGAACGTCTTTCTGCCCGGCACCAGGCCCCCGTGCGTGGAGGACCTGCACAAACAGGCCAAGGTCAACCTGAAGACCGCCCTCAGAGGTGAGGAGCAGCCCACCCACCACAGGCCTTTCATGTGTACACTGACCTTCACCTTTACATTCAGCAAACACCTTTATCCCAAGCTGGATACAGTACTTATATCTTAATACAGTCATGCATTTCTTCCCTGTGCATTGAATCCATGACCTTGGAGTTGTTAGCCACAGAAGCATAGCTGAGATCCAAGAACATTTTAAGAGCGTTGGATGATGTCATTCACATGTTTGGTTCATGTTCCAGTCAATGCCAAGGCCATTAGTTTCATTCTGTGGGGAATTAGATCACTTCCAACACAGCTCAGTCTGGGCCTATTCTACTGACTCTCTATAGTGCCCATAAAGCCATGGCCATTAGTCTTATTTTTAAGGAAAATTAGATACATTGTAGCATATCTTTAAAATGTAAGACCCAATTAGCTGACTTAAATCTAGTAGTTATGTGGTTCTGGAAGTAGGTATGCTCTTGTCCTGAAAAGACACGCATTAAAATACACTGAGATGCAATGCATACAAGAGTGTCATTTATACATTTATTAGATCCGTATAGGTTAAAGCTAACAGGCAGCTGGTCCTCTTGTCTTTCTGTCTAAATGTGTGTATTCATTACATTGACTCCAGCTGCATTTGATAAAACCGCCCTGGAAAGTGAATTATTCCAGTCACACTAACTACTCACATTCACTATCTATCTTTAACTGCATGCCATTGGCTTCAGGCATAATGCCATAGGAGGTTATGAGGTGTGTCTGTATTGATAATGTTACTGTGTATGTAAGATATTAAGCACCACATATTTGGTTTAGTTCTACTCATCTTCATTTTGTTATCCATAATAGCTTTCACAGCCTTCCTAACACTGAATCGACTGAATTCCTCTTTAATGAGACCATGCAGTTAGAGGCAGTGAGATAAGCTTTCTTCTATGGGTCTCTGTGAGTTCTGTATCTTCAATAAGAAAAATGAATCTGGTATAAACACACAGGGTGGACCTGGAAAGCAAGCTGGGGATGGGGGGGGGGGTTGGTTAGCCAGTAGGTATCTGATTCCACTCTCACCTTTCCCCCAGGGACCTGATGCACTTTGTGCCCCCCCTGCACCCATTGTATTTCATAATTAGGAGAGTGACTCCAGCCGGCTCATGTCAGTTTGAGTGACCAGTACAGGATTACTCGAGCATCTCACTGACGTCCTTGAATGCTAATGGCTTTCATGCAAGCTTCATACGACCTCCATTTGACAGGCCTGTCATAGCGCCGGTGTGTGCGGCAGATGGCTCGCCAGAGACTAGCCCAGATTTGACCGCTGACTTCTGGCAGCCGGCACAGTAGTTGTCCTGGTGTCTGCCAGCGAATGGCCAAACGGTTTTCCCCATGAGTGCCCTGGTGTCTGGCAGCCTGGCAGCCTGGCAAAACAGTGCCCCCTCAAACAAAATCGCCATTATGTCAACACGTAAAAAATGTTCGAGCTTGTGTCTAAAGGCTTGTGTATTTGGTGTTTAACTAACAGTTTCACTTTATATAGACTAACAAAGCCTTTTAGTATTTCCCCTATTTGTCTCTGTTTTTTTTATATTCTAGGATGTCAGCACGTTGGCTGGTGCTTGATTTAGTAGTTCAGAAGGTGTCAGGAGTCAGGTGACAACCACTAAAACCCTTCTGTTGTGGGATTAGAGGGGGGGGGGGGGATCTCATGCATATGTTTGTAATGCTTAGCAACAACAGTGACCCACTAGTTCCACCCACTGGATAGCCAGACTATTAGTGTAACTTTAGGCTGAAGTAAAATAACTTCAAAATCACTTTTAACTTTGTACCATAAAGTTTTTTATGTTTGTCTGTCTGCCTTTTAATCTTTGCTAAAGAACTGCTCAACACTACACAATATCACAGCGGCTCTCCTCTGTTTAGAAGACATTTATAAGGGGACTATCAACCCTGGAGACCAATAACCACAGCACTCTCTTACAGAAAACCGTGTAACCCGTTGCGATCACTTTTATGACCTATAAATACACACACCAGGATACTACAGTAGCAGTGTTCCTGCAGGGCTGGTTTCAACAGGGCTCTGTGGCTGTTAATATGCGTGTGGACAGAAATCAATGGCTATCGTGATGCTGCATGTTGCTTTCGTGTCATATTGAACTCAGTCCAATGCGAGTGTGTAAAACCTGAGAGAGAGTGCGGACTGCTCCCGTGACTAGCACATAGACGATAAGTGCAGTGAACGCTGTTAATGGTTAGCCAGGGTCATGGCAGAGTACCACTGTGTGATAAAACAACACAACAACAAAACATTAGCACCTGAGAGCTCAGGCTGTCTGATGTTACGTGCAGCAGCTCAGAATCCACTTCTCCTACTCCAACTAAATCTGCATGAAATATAATAAAGCATATTGTGGTGTAACTGTGAAACCATACAATAAAATATACCAAAGTAGCAAACTAATGCAATATGCAGATTTATCATAAACAATGTAAATGTTAATAGCATGATGCACAAGTGTTTCTCTAATTGGTAGAGCAAGCAACAGATATACCTGGATAGGATGCCTCCTGGGAAACACACAGTGATTAAATATTAACTTTCCCTGTTTCCCCACTGGACAAGAAACCTGCCATGTGTAAGACTGTGGTGTTGTACAGGGCCAGCGTTCGCTGCTGAGGAGTCACTCTGGAGATGACTCTTTCTGTGAGAGTGAGATGAGTAATATTCGTTGTGTGTGAGGTGTGGTGGTTGTAACTCTTTGTCCTCTCAGTTGTCCTCTCCTGTCTATTCTGGGAAAGCTTTTTTTTTTGTAAATGTGTGTGTGAAGATGTGCTCTCCTGTTCTCTCTGGGAAAGCTTTTTTTTCTTTTTTTTTATGTGTGTGTGTGAAGTTGTACATGTAGGCCATGCGGCTTCTTTTTTCTCTCTTCGGCTTTGTGATTCCTTCTCTTTTTTCTCTTCCATCTTTATTTATCTTCCCCCCTCTCTTTCATTGTTCTCCTGTATTTAAATATATGTATCTATCTGCCTGTCAGAGGAGACTCATCTGCTGTTGTGTTCTTCCATACCACTGATGGAAAAAAAGTGTTCCTGTGACAATGGAAGTACCTCTGCGTATGAAATGAGATTTCCCCATTTCTCTCAAATAGCCCACCCTGCAGGGGATGGGATGCCATAGAATATGCAGTAATGGGACATTTGATTGAAATGTATCGCTTTATAGTTTGGCACAGATTCCAGTGATATGCAGCAGTGGGATATTTGATTGATATGTAGCGCTTTACATTATTGGCACAGATTGTGGTGATATTTGTATTTGCCTTACCTGTGTGGGGAGGGGGAGTTGGGCTTTCGTAAAGCGTGTGTAAATGGATTCAAACTCTGCCACGATCCCTCAGCCTCATCATGATTTTCTGCTGCAGTAAAGTGGGGCGGTGACTTTGCCACCACTCCAAATATCACTGTGCTCAGAGACGTGGGGGTGTGTGTGTGGGGGGGTGTGGGGGGTGTGTGTGTGTGTGTGTGTGTGTGTGTGTGTGTGTGTGTGTGTGTGTGTGGTGTTTGTGTGTGTGTGTGTGTGTGTGTTGGGGTGGGAAAAAGAGAGGGAGAGTGTATGTGAGCCACTGCGGAAAGCTACGGATGAGGTAATTACCTCTTTTTGTGCTAGTCAGGTGGAAGAGTGAGGGAGAGAAAGAGTGCATGAGAGAAAGAGAGAGAGAGAGAGTGGGGGGGGAAGCGAGGGATGGGCTGAAAAGATAATGGGAGTGCAGAGTGGATAGAAACGGGGGAAAGTGGATGGAGACGGAGCAAGAAGAACAGAGAGAAGGAAAAAGGGGATGATGTGAGAAATAGAAAATGAGAGCAGGGAGGCGTTGTAGAATGAATGAAGAGAGACAGAGCGAGGAAAAGGAGGAAGAAAGGATGACAGAGGAGTGGGTAAAAAGAGAGAGCGACTGACAGAGACAGACCCCCTTCACAGTGGGGTGTAATTAGAGAGTGTGTCATGTCAGCAGTGCTCATCTGGCCAGATGAATAGATCTGTCAAGGACAGGTGCTGAGGTGGAGCCCATTTGAAAGCACACTCTCCTCGCTGGCATATCCAGCCTAGCTCAGGACTTACAGGAGCGCACACCTTCACCCTGAGATGCCCTTATTCTGCTTTGCTTAGCTTTGCTCCGGTAGAATGGGGTGTATTAGGCGTGGAAGTAGGCGTGCGCCCATTGCCAGTCAGTTCATTTCTGTTTCATTATTTATGAACACTTGTCTGTCTGGCGAGGGCTTATTTGGCCTGTCCACCCCAGTGATCACGTGGGGGATTTTGTCTTGTAAGAATTTAGGCAATTTTTTTTTGCAACATGGTTTGTTAGAATATACACTGTGAACTTTTAATTCTGTTCAAATTAAATGGGTCTTCGAGTCTTAGACACCTGTGTGTGCTTACGATGTCAAGCCCTGCTCTCCCTGCAGTTCTCTGTCACAAAACAAGCACGGCCTGTGTGAGGATTTGGGGGAAATTGAAACTGGTACCCCTGGACAACCCCTCTGTCCACTTCCTGTCCTATCCTGGGTGTTGACCGTACCTTCCCCTTGCCATCTGTCAGACTGGGGATGTGTCGTATCCTCCTCCTCCACACACACACACACACACACACATACACACACACACACACACATACACACACACACACACACACACACCTCCCCTCTAATGAACCAGCCCTATGCAGATGGGCTGTGTCCATGCTGTTCAGTGTAAGCCCAGCCAAGGCAGTGCGGCCTGCCTGCTCTGAGAGTCTGTTCTCAGCCCCTGATTAAAGGCTTTTAATTCCGCTGCTCCAGCCCTCCGGTACTCTCCCTCCTCTCTAGGAGCTTTTCTTAGTGTTCCCTCCAGTGAAGTCCCATCCCTCTGAAGGCATATAGCGTTTTCATCTGAGTGTGTTGCATTCTCTCTCAGCTCTCCTGTGCTGCCTAAACAATACAATGCAAATCAATAGCTGCAATGTACATCCTGTGTATGGTAATGTAATGCAGATACTTGAATTCTCTCTGAGGAACAGCGGTTTCCATTAACTGGCGTTTCGTCCCCCCCCTCTTTTTACCCCCCCTCTTCTCTCTTCTTCTCTCCCCTTTCCTCCTCTCCATTCCTCTCTTCTCCTCTGCCCACCCCTCCCCTACTTTCCTCTCCTCTACTCCTCCTCCTCCTCCTGGCAGAATGCGACAAGCTGAGGAAAGATGGCCTCCGCAGCTCGCAGTACTACTCCCAGGACCCGGCCTTCTCCTCCTCCAGCCTGTCGGAGAGCATCCACAGCCGTCCTGATGCCGAGGAGAGGGAGAAGAAGGTAACGCATCATCATCCTCATCCTCGCTCTTATCCATTCCCGCTCTCTCATCATCCCCCCTAATGTGAAACATAACCTGCTGTAAGGCATGAAGACTGAAACTCACTGGATCTAGAATCCTCTACACAACCTGTCCAGCACGAAGCTCTCTGATACGGCAGTGTTTGTGCACACAGACTGACTAGAGAGATAGCTAGGGCAGTTACAAAACAACACCACTGCAGGCATGGTTAGGTGTTTTATCATGCACCTAACAGTTTGAGAGCAACTTTTTTTTGTCTTGTGCTGAAAAACTTTGGATGTCCTCCAGGGTTTTTGTAAGTCATGTCTCAGTTAAAAACAGCACAACCAGAGCAGAAGATACCGTGTCCCCAATAGTTTGGGCTTTTATTTAGAGTGAATATTTATATCACTTTGTATCTACAGTAACTCCATTCAGTGCTGTCACTTCAGACCTGTCAGACTGTTGGTGAAGACTGTATGAAGAATGTAGGTCAAAGCATCACATGGCCAAATTGGGCCAAACGTTAGTTCATTTGAAATCTGTTCCAACACTTACCTAATGCACAGCCTGCTGACAGTCATTATCAACTGGGGAAAAGTCCCAATAAATCTGCAGAGTTCAACACACAGATTCAATTATGTGGGGTGTTACTCAAGTGTGTGTGTGTGTGTGTGTGTGTGTGTGTGTGTGTGTGTGTGTGTGTGTGTGTGTGGTGTGTGTGTTTGTATGCATCTTCTGAATTACATCTAAAATTTTACATTGAAATAAATAAACTCAGGTTTATACCTTTTAAAGATTGTTTTTCATATAGTGCTTGTTGAATAATGTATTAGATTAAATTAAATTGAAAGGAAGTAGTGGTGTAACATTGCCCCCCTCTGGTGAGAATGAGCAATTGCTATTGCAACTCAATTCACCTGAAGAAGGATACTATTTGGATAGTATGTAAAGGATGATCAGAAATCAGTAATTATTTTACAACAAAAAAAAATGTAAAAAGTTTCAGTTTACCTTTTTGATTTCATTTTGCTGTTTTGTTCCCCCCCCCTTTCCTTCAATCTATTTTGTTGAGCAGTCCGGGCTGCTAGACTGTTTGAGTCAGTCTTGCCTGTCTCTCTGCTGTCATTTGAGACCTTGGAGGAGAAAGGTACAGCTATTCCCTGCCTACCCAGAGACCTAGACTGTGCGGTGCCCTGTTGGAGGTCGACTCCATGTAGCACTGTGTCTCTCTGTGCTAAAATGGTGGCCTTGTGTCCTAACTGGTCCCTTTGTAGAAACCCCTTGCCTAGTTGTCAGATTGTAAGTAGTGGCTGTTCCTGTTTTAGAACCCTAAAGCACAATAGTTTGGGCTGTGATCTGGTGTTACTGCCATTTTGTTTCTAGACAGAAAAAGGACTAGAGTTGGTGGGATGGCAGCCATTTGTAAAAGGTGTTGTTCAAGCCTGTTCAAATTAGGACCGAGAACATTTTAGTCATTTTTTTATCTATTAGATGTTACAGTAACATAACAGTAAATGAGTCCTATTTGTCTCGTCTTTAAACACGACAAAACTGACTGAGTGATTCTGTTTGATCTTGGGCTCTAAGGAGACTGCTGAATAATTCAGTGGATTACACAAAGCCACAGAGCTCCCCTGGGTTTTAAACCGCTCATTCACTCTCAGAAATATTTCATTAAGATAAAGATGCTGAATAAAGCAACTTGAAGATATGAGGATACATCTTTTTTTGTGTCTGGACTTGCTTCTCATTAAAGTATGTGGGTGGAGGGGATATGCCCAATTCCCAGAATGACATCGCTCAGTGGAGTCAAACCATGTCACAAGAACAGCTGAAATCTGTGGTTACAAAAAACTACAGATTTGTTGTTAACTTCCTCACTGCTTCACCACTGTGCCGTCTGACTCTATGCTCTGTGTGTGTTTGAATGTGTGTGTGTGTGCCACGCCCAGTCCGCAGGCTCCTCCCCCGACGAGGAGAGTCTGGTCTACATTCGTCCGCACACGCCGCTGATCGAGGACGTGACCGACGATGACATCAGTGGCCACACTTACTGGAACCAGTCCTTCCCCCTGCCCACCCCAGAGGAGAAGATGAGGCGGGCGGCCCAGTCTGTGGTCACCGACGTCATCCCTATCAACATCACAGGTAGCTCAGGGAATACCCACTCTCTGCTGCTGACTAACAGGGACCGGCTGCTGATGTTACGGCTACTAATGATAAACTACGGTAGTAATAAAGTGAAAACTCAGTCAAGTTATACGCTTTTTTTTACTTTGATACCTAGAGAGGGATATGTTGATGTCAGTGATACATCAGAATTCCATGAATTCATGGTGGAAATGGAAGACATAATCCAGCCTTTTATGTGTTGTGTTTAGGAGTCATCCCTGTTCTAGCCTGTGTTTATTGTGATGTGATTGGTTACATGTTTCCTAGACAAACTGAGAGAGTTCTGTATGTACAAACACACTCTCTCTCTCTCTCTCTCTCTCTCTCTCTCACACACACACACACACACACACACACACACAGAGAAAGACAAAACAGTCCTCCCCAATCACACACAAGACACTATTAACACTATGCATTCACCTGAATCCACACAGTTCATCTAATAAGTCACACTTTGCTGCTATAAAAATGTGACAGATACTGTGTTGTATGTAAGTTTATAATAATATAAACTGGCATCACAAGCCTCCATCTGCTGTGTGTGCTCCGCGTGTGTGTGTGTGGCGCGTAGGCTATACTCTACTGTATGCTATGCATGGTGGAAACATGCCTCAGTAACAGTGCGTCTGCTTGCTCTCGCTGCTTCAACCTCAGGCGAGAACTTTGACCGGCAGGCCAGCTTCCGGCGCTCCCTCGTAAACACTGACACTGTGATCAGGCGACCCAAGAAGGTCAGGAGGAGAAAGACTATTACGGGGGTGCCTGACAACATCCAGAGGGAACTAGGTAGGACTCTTCATGCAGCGTTCCTGGTCATCTGTCCTCAGTGTGTCCACACTGTCCCGAGCTTATACATTACGCTTCAGTGGTCCTGGAGTCCATAAAAAATGCAATTACTAGAAGTGCATTTCTTATTGTTGTTACAATAATTCAGACGCATATTAAAATGTATGTACCATTTTAAAAGATATTTACACACATTTGTGAAGTGTTTGCAAATAGCAGCAAACCATTACTTTACTTGAATCATTTTTATTGTCAATGCTGCCAAATAAAATTGTACTTTGTGACAAAAGGCTTGCTTTAAAGAGAGAACAGAAAGAGAACAAGGACAATTATAATCAGCTTGCTCATTAATTACTGGCAAGGCATTCAGGTTTCACATGTTAAAAACAAACTGCAAAAAACCATGGATATAAAAATTGAATGGATGGAATGTGGAATACCACATTGACCTAGAGAGTGAGATTCCCACATAAATCCGATGGAATTACTTGTGGTGTACACAAGCAGATTGGATTTTATTTGGCCTTCAACCCTTTCGTATCCTCTCCCACTAGTTCTCTCTTTAGAAGGAGCATTTTGTATGTTTCATGTGCTAATCTCACATCATCCCTGCTATAACTGTAGCACCCATCAGTGTAATCCCATAATTCCCATTTGAGACCCTGCTACATGCTGAATGAGTAATTGGGTAAAGCTTGTTTCCATCTCCCAAAATCTCCTGAATTTCAATGGATTGGGGTTAGGCTATGGTTTGTGTGAAATAAGGGAAGAGAGCAGGATTTCTGTGATGGGAGTTTATGTGATCTACTGTTCGGCAGATTTACTTATAAATATTTCTGAAGCCATTTTTATGAATAGACTGTTCCGTAATGAGGCTATGAAGCAATTTTCATTTTGAAATACTTGGCTATCCTAATCATTCAAACAACTGTACGGGGGTTTAATACAGTAAAACAACGTTTTTTTTGTTGATTTGTGTAACATGTTTTATTCCTGCCTGGCATTTATTTGGTTGCCTTTATCCCTCTAAATCTTCAGCCCCACAAGGGCAGGATGACGGCAGAGCCCACTCCATGTACCTCCCCGGTCAGTACTCCTCTCTCGGCCGCACCGGCAGCATCAACTCCACCCTGCAGCACTCGCTGAAGCGAGACTCCAGCTGCCAGACGGAGGAGGTGAAGATTGTCCAGCCATCTGTCCGGCGGATCCGCGCTCAGAGAGGGCAGGGCATCGCTGCTCAGATGGCCAACATCTCCACTTCCTCCTCCGGGAGCCTCTCAGCCATGAGCGACTGCAATGGGCTTGTGTTCACCCCCCAGCACACCAGTAGCGACCAGGGCTTCCACAGCCTGCCTCGCCCAGGGACAACGAGAGGGACCTCGCAGTCGGAGCCTGGTAACTACGCAACCAATCATTACCGAATGACCAACGGCTCGTCCCATTCACTGCCACATCCGGTAGAGGTCAAGCAGGCCAACGATCGCTCCCTGCATCTGACTGCCTCTCTGAAGACCAATGGTTTGCCCAGCCCCAAGTTCCAAGGCTACCAGAGCGAGCAACCAATCACCTCCTCCTCGGACTTTGCGGGACATTTCAACGGGACCACTTCTCTCAGTGCCAACGGTCTGATGCTTGCTCCGTCAGACTTTGAGGGTCCCCTCTACGAGAATGGAGGCTACCACATACAGTCTATGGAGCCCTTGCCAGTCGATAGACCACCGAGCACGGCTGAGTCGTCCCGTTGCCAGTCGGCCGCCTCCATCTCCACAGGTGCCAACACTGAGACGGACTCCCAGTGCAGCACGCTGGACGGCCAGAACTGCAGCAGCCCCAGCTATACACGGCGTGAGTCCAGCAGCAGCACCCAGAGCTGCGGCACCATCACCTCTGACCCATGGGGCTACGACAACATCTCGCCCCCCAAGCACGACCTCACCTCCACCTGTTCCTCGCCTGTGAACCACATCTACAGCAGCTCGGAGCATTCTCCCAACAAGACCGACTCAAGCTCGCTGTACTCAGTGGACAACGAGGGGTACTACACCTCCATGCGGCTGGACTCGGGGCTAAAGTCACACAGCCACAGCTGCATCAACAGGGCAGATAAGGCCAGGCACAACATTTATGAGTGCCGTAAGCACCACAGCCAGGACGACCGCATAAGCCTTGGGAGTAACAAGTCACTCACGAGGAGCATCTCCCTGCGCAAGGCCAAGAAGCCCCCTCACCCTCCCGCTCGCACTGACTCCCTGCGACGCAAGTCTGCAAAGGCACAGCACCTGAGCGAGTCAGTTCTGAACGAGAAGCTGATCTCAAGCCTGCAGCAGTCGCTGCAGATGAGGAGCCAGAGTGCGTCGATCACGACCCAGAGCCTCTGCAGCGACTTCGAAGACCCTTGGGTGCGGCGGCCCAGGAGCCACAGTAACATTAGCGTGGCCAGCAGTGGGATGTCGGCCCCCGCCGCCATGTGTCCGGTCACACCACCACCACCACACAGCGACAACAGCAGCCAGCGCTCCGACTACACAGAGTCTTGGGATTTCTGCTCGGAATATCAAGGGCCTAGATCAGAGAAAGGACTGTCTCCTATTGGCCGATCGTTAAGCAATGGCATGACTGATGAAGGCCTGACCAATGGGGATATGAGTCATTCTGCCATGACCAATGGTGTGCTGAGCAGTGATGGCATGACTAATGGTCTCATGACCAATGGTCACAAGATGTGCCTGCCTCTGGTTCACGTGAACACGGTCGATGGGCCGAGATCAAAGATGACCTCTCCTGAAAAGATCCACCGACTGACATCCCCCTCTAGTGGCTACTCTAGTCAGTCGAACACCCCAACAGCAGGGACCCCCACAACTTCGGGAATGAGGGCCAAGTCTCCGGGGGCTAGAAAGCCACCCAAGCCCAAGCCCAAAGTGCCAGCGAGATCGTCCTCACTGCTGTCATCTGTCTCTGTGTCCTCCTCGTCCACCTCTCTCTCCTCAAACACCTCTGATACAGTCAAACTCCCCATGCCACCACCTCCTCCGCCTCTCCCTGGCACCACTCCACCTCCCTCTCCCTCTGCCTTCGCCACCAACCCTTCCCCTCCGACCCCTAAATGTGATAGTCCTTCACCTCCTCTCACCCCTCTAGTGTCCGTCAATGAAAAAGATCAGACCTCTCCCCCAGTTTCTCCAGTAATGGCAGAGATGAGTACAGAATCACTGAACTCGTCGCCAGGCTTTCCCTCCCCTCCGCCCCCAGTAGAGGTCACCCTGGAGTCTCCGTTGCTATGCGGCAACACCTCCCCTCTCCCACCTCCACCTCCTCCTCTCCCTGCCATGCCCTCACCATCCAACCTTCCAACTCCACCTCCTCTGCCACCTTTATTGGGTATGGGACTTCCAACAGCCTCTGTTTTCAAATTCAAGCCTGTGAATGTCCCTGCTAAACCTGCGGAGCATCCAGTGAACACAGAGAAGGCAACACCGCCGCCAAGTCCAGGGCACCTGGACGAGACAATGTCGCCAAAACCTCTGATCACAGCAGAGGCTCTGCAGATGGTGCAGCTGCGATCTGTCAAGAACCTCAAGAAGCTTGAATACCAAGATGAGGAATCACCAACTTTGACTGCTGTTGAGAAACAAGAGCAGAAACAGGATCAGGACTGTCAAAAGGTTCTAGAGTCAGAAGAACCTAAAACGTCAATCATCCCTGTTCCTAACCACTGACCACATGCTCAAGTCCGATTGAGAATGGAATGGATGTACCCCCATCCCCATTGAGGGAACCCATGGTGATTACAGACAGATACAGTGCCCCTGAGCCTGTGGAAAAGGGAACGACCTGTAATGGACAATCTGATGATCACATCCCAGAGATCCTATCCCAGGACGAGCCCACAGGCGATTCGTCAGTGAAATCAGACAATATACAGTCCCTTGAGGATCAAAGTCCATCTCCACCCTCCCCAACCACCCCTCGCAAGCAAAAGCCCCCCGTATCTCCCAACAAGCCCAAACTCTCGCTGATCGTTCCTCCACTTCCCTCTACGGCATCCTTTGAGGTTGAGTGCATGCAGGTGCTAAATGCTAACGGCGCCATAGCCGTCACCCCGGATGACACTCCTCTGTTCGAGGTCACCGGCGGCCAGTGCTTCACCCTGCACCAGGAGGAGGGAGAGGACACCGACTCTGGGTGCTCCACACCCGTGCTGTCCACACTGAGGAGGGACTCGCTGAGCAGCGAGCTGTCTTCAGACGGGCTTCCTGGGGGGGCGCACCTCCAGGACCTAATCATTCAGGAGCAAGACCTTGGGCTGAGCGACGAGAGGAGCACGTCGGACGAGGACGACCAGGCCCCGGGCTCCACCTTGGGATCCATGGGCTCCAGGGAGGAGCAGCCAGGTGAGTGAGACTGTTGGATGCATTGTTTCTGAAAAGCAAGTCTTTCAAAGGAAAGAGAAAATCCCTGAATATGAAAATACACAAAAAACTATTAAGAACACATGAACACATACTGTACATTAATATTTTAAAAGGATGTTTAGATACATATACATTACATGCAAGTACATACATACAGTACATTAAAAAAGTTAGGAATATAAATATTTTGTTATTAGGTCTATTTTTTCATAATAATCTATCTCTAGTCTGATTGTAGTTCCTACCATACATTTACTAAGCCATATCAACATTAAAACTAGAGGATGGCTTTCACTAAAACGATTTCATGGTAAATCAATACACATAACAACTATGTCACACAATACACCACAGAGTAGAGTGTGATGAGATTCTTCCTTGTTAGAGTGTATCTGTCGCTGGGCATCCCCCAGTTATTATGTCCAATGCCGCTGGAGCTCTCATCCACAGTGGGTGGGTGGTCAAATGGAGGGTCATAAATTGTGAGCTGTGAGCGGAAGCTCTTTCTCTGTGGGCTGCAGTAATCTCCCCCCCCCCCCCCCCCCCCCTTCATCCTCATGGCCAGTGATGACACACAGCAGATTGTACTTTACTGTAGTCTCTTCCACATTCACATCCTCCCCCACAGCTGAGCACAAGAAAGCAAGCCATCTTACCTTCAGCACAGCTATATGAGGGTCTCTCTCTTTCTCTTCATCTCCGTCTGCATCTGTTTTCAGTTTGCGTGTGCTGATTGGTCATTTCAGTGTTCACTTGACCGTATAAATTTAAGGAGAGAGAGGAACTTAGTGAGTGGAAAATGTTGAAGAGGAGAATGGGAGATGCCCTGCTGCCACTGGGACTCCAAAGTACAGATGCTGAGAGAAAGAGCGATAGGGAGAGAGAAGTAGAGGAAATAAGGAGGGGAACAAGAGGGAAAGAGAGTCATAGGAAATAGAGGAAGAAAAAGAGAGAGAGGGGGAGAGAGGGGAGGAGGGAAAGCAAGAGAGATACGTAATCGCAAAAGGCGAGTGAATAAATAATTTACAACATGTAAGAGTTGGGGAGCCTTCTGCACTCTCTCTCTCTCTCTCTCTCTCTCGCCCCCCCCCCTCTCTATCTCTATCTCTCTCTCTCTCTCTCTCTCCCACTGTGTTGGTGGGGACTGCAGCTGACATGTGGCTCTCTGTCCCCCTGCCGTAGGCGTGGTTCCTGACTCCCACACCAGCAGCCCTGCACGGGAAGCCGGCACCAACGGAGAGGCGCACGGAGATATGGTGACCCCGGCACGCCCCCGTACCACCGAAGATCTCTTTGCCGTCATACATAGGTACAGTACAGTTTTCCTGTCTTGACCATAAACCCTCTTATTGGATATTTCTTCTGTGTTATCATAAGCTGTGTAATGTTATCATTTGTAATCAGATTTTATGGTGACATTCCAGGTTTTATTGTGCTGTTCTTTATTACCATAGTATTATGACAGGATAGGTCCGTTTCTGATTGCAGTCGTGTTTGTTTTAAGCCTCGGAAAACAGATGGCAAATATTTTCAGAAATGATTGTTATGGATACAACTTATTTATTTATTTTATAAATACCTTATGCATACGTTATTTTATGAAATGTATATGTTTATGAATTAGTTTATCAACTATTTATAATCTTGCTGTGGATGCGCTAGTGATGTATCGTGACCTTTAAGCGGCTCGGCTAAGTTAATTGCTCTATGCAAATTAAACTGGAAAGATACTTGGCTTGGTGAAAGGTGTTGAGTAAAAATCAATCCTGAGATCAATATGCACATTTCAATTCAAAACACACCAACTATAGACATACAAATACTCACATTGAGGTGTGCCAGAGTGCATGTGGCTTTGGACTGTCATGATTTCTTCTTCAGATTCACTGTGTGCTTTTGCCATGTGTTTACATTCTGTTTCATTACTTAAAACAAAAACAAAACAACATCCATAGCATGCTTTTTCGCACTCTGTGACATGGTTTTCATCATGAAGGGTGTTCATATTTCTGATTTGACGTGTCCTCTCCATGTTTGCTTAAATACTCTTCTGTTTGCACCCTGTGCCGTACTTGTCTCTTGGGAGCAGTGCCAGACGGCAGACCGTGAATGCCCGAATACAGGCGTGGAACGAGCTGGCTAATAATCGGGTAATTTACTGGTGATCGTGTCCCTTTACTAGTGTGAAGGAGACTGCAGAGAGTAGTGCCCAGTAGTGCCTTGGATACCAAAACTACCCCAAACACCTCTTTCCCCACTAGTACTGTGATATTGTGCTGTTATATTGGTGTGATGTGTAGATTGTAGATGAATTTCAGATAGACGTTGTGGTTTGAGAGAACCAAACTCCCTGCATCCTGAGTTCTACTTTATGCTTCTGTAATGGTACAAAGATAGCTTGGCTCTGTAGCCTAGAGGGCTCAAACTGCGCAGTTTTATTCTTAGCACTTTTTGACACAGTCAATATGCATTAATCAAATTTTAATATCCTGCATAGAAATTTACATGCCTTAATGCCTAGCGGCCAGCGCTTGCTATTTCTACCATGACTGGAAATGGAATATGTGCTATACCTGGAACTGGGCTTTTATTAGTTCTCAGAGTTAGAGAAGCAGTATAAATATTTCAGTCAAAATGTCCCAATGTAAGTTACTACCCGCATGGCAGCCTCACCTCTGCTTTTACGCTGAACTCTTGAACTGATGAACTCCTGCCAGGAGTAGGCAGTTCATTTTGGAGATGATTTGTAAGTTTTTGCCAGACTATATACTTCATAATGTCTTAGCTTTCAGGGAAAGAGCTGTGTAAATACATTTTAATGTTCTTAAGAATGATATACAGAATATATTCATGATTGACTTCTACAGTCCAAAACACACCTATTCTAAACCATTTAACGCATTACTTTCTATGTGACATTAATGTGATGTATATGATGATATAAAGCCTATTAACTTGTCTTGATCTTCCTAGGGTCAGGATCTATAACTGCTCATTTGTTATTACGAGCAGTAACAGCAGTATCATTGACTTCACTAGCTATCATTAATCTCACCTATTCCATTTCCATTTGTTATTGTTTTCTCCACTACTCATTCAAAGGTGCTTATGTATGGCTCTCAAGACCACAGAAAAATGACATCCCTTGAAAAATGGATTCCATAACGCTTCTCATTATTTACAGGCCCTTAATGAACTCTTGATTGTGATTGTGTGTCTATAAGCTTTGACAGTTTTGAGCTATCCCCACAGGGGACCTTTTTGTGTGGAAAAGGCTCAGTGCAAACTCTATGTGCTATAAATTCTAAACAGAGGCCTTGTTATTGCTATATAACTAATGAGGCAGCAGTGCTATTTTCTCACCACCACCTCTGCTCTACTTCACCAGGTCAAAGAGGAAAGTTCTGGGCCGTGGCGACGGTGAGGAGGACCGTTGTCGCGGCAACGTCCTCCTTCCCTCCCCCTCCCCCTCCCCTCCGGTGACCCCCACGGGCGTTCCCCCGGGTCACCACGCGTCCCTGTCCCTCCCGCGTCAGACGGGCTCCATCCAGCGCGGCCTGCGTCGCTCCAGCACCAGCAGCGACAGCTTCAAGGCCCTGCTGCTCAAGAAGGGCAGCCGCTCCGAGGGCAGCTTCCGCATGTCCGCCGCCGAGATGCTCAAGTGCACCGACCCGCGATCTCAGAGGACGCCGCAAAAAGACGTCTCTCCCTCCTCCTCCTCTTCAACGCCTTCATCGCTGTCCCCTCCACCGTCCTCATCCCCTTCCTCACCCTCCCAGGCAGTCCTGCCTCTGGTGGAGAACGGTGTTGGCTCGTCCTGCCTGTCTCCTGGGCGCAGTCGCCGCTCCTTGGCGGAGGAGTGGGCTCGGAGCTCAGAGCGCCTCTTCCCGGGCCTCTGCTCCTCATCCCCCCCCTCCTCATTGTCCATCGTTGCCCCCGGCAAGTACGGTCGCTCCCGCACGCCCCCGTCGGCCGCCAGCAGCCGCTACAACGCCCGCGGCCGCATCCCCAGCAGCCCCATGACGGCCATCTGCGAGAAGGAGGGCGAGCTAGCTGAGATGAGTGACGGCTACGAGGACCAATGGGAGAGCAGGACACTCGGACGACACCTGAACCCCTTCAGCCTGACCCTGAGCCCCAGCGCAGGACTGTGCAAGGGGGGCAGCACTTAGGAGAACGTGGACTGCACTGCAGCCACGGAAAGGGTGCTTTTAAAAACTCTTAGGGTTTAACCACGACTTCACTCTGGACCTCTAAACACCTCATTTCTGACATTTGTTTTCTTTTGAGAAACAGCTTGTGCAAGTGGAACACACGTGACTAATGAGGCATATTCCCCTTCAACTCTTAACTGTCATCCCTATTTGTTCAACTACTTTCACTGTCTTCCGTTTCCGTCACAGATAATCGCCCCCCCCACCTCAAAGAAAGTTATAACACTGTCCGACTTTTTCCATGTGTAATGTCCCTCATATGTTGATGCTTGTTTTGCAGGTTGGGTGTTTTGGTACTTTTTAGGCTTCGTTTTGGCTGTGATGAGTTGGATTATCGAAAAGGTTACATGAGTGAGACCAGGGAGTGATGGCGTTGAGTGGTCTGGGTTGGGTTGTGGTAGCAGGGGTATATATTCATATACAGTTTGACTGGAGATAGCACTTGGCTAACTGAAAGTTTGTGGGTGGTGACATCTTCACGGTACTCTTGTCAAAATCATGTTTTAACGAGTTTACGAGTCGTGTGTCAAGAATGGGATACTTTATGCTGTGAAGAGATGCCCATAAGTGGGAGGGGAAAGTTACATTGCTGGGTAGAGAATGTGAATGACGGATTCAAGGAAGGACTCTTTGGCGGGGGATTTGTGGAGAAGCTTCTAGAGCTTTCGTTTCAGATTGTAGATTTGCACTATATTACTGTTTTATTTCTGACGTGTGCCGTTGTGTACAACAATCATTGATTTGAGTGGGGATTCAGTGAAGCAGTTGAGCTTCTGAATACCATTGAGTTTTATTAAAGGTATTTTGTAGCCATGTGGCTAGATCAACTGACCTGATGTCTGAGAGGGAAAAAATGACATGCAGTTAAAACGTATGCTGTATATATTTACCAATAACATTAAGCCCTATTATACTTCTAGACTTCTTTTCTATCATTGCCCAAAGTCAGTGCTTTGATTTATGATAGCATGTGGTTGCTATGGACATACCCACGAATAAAGACAAGCATTTAAAAAATGATATTACCCGCAGGGGCATATCTTGTAAAAACAATCAGTGCTTCAATGAGATTCACCCCACAACATACACACACTCCCACAACTGACATTCGATTTTATTACAAATTGTTTTGTAAATGAGTAGAACAATGTCAATATCAATGTGAAGCAACCACCATGTCCTTTGTAATGGACCTTGGAAAAAAATTGAATCCCAACTTTGTACATTTTTATAACTTTTATTTTTAACAGGGGGAGTACTTTGTAGTGTTTCGCACACTGAGAACCCAGACAATCCCAGTTATATAGAGTATCTACATATGGTGGTCTGGGTGTGAGGAGTTAGAGATACCCTGAGGTGAAGGCTGTTTGCTGACCCTAAGTTTATCTCTGTAATAAATAAAACCATGGTGTTAATCATGTGTCGTGTCATATGCTGTCTTATTCACAGATTGAACACCACAGCTGCATATATTAAAGCAACATTATGGTTTTATTCGTTTTTATACAGGACTTTCCTATGCCTAGGCCTATGTACCGGTAGTTTTGGAAAAACAGTGGAAATAATAACAGCTTTTACAGCATATCACAAAATATTGCTGAGATCCATCAGTTAGCAAGCTTGCTAGCTTTTATCAGATACAGCAGTGCAGTTCTCGGTGTTTGCAAGGTAAGTGTATTGACTGTCTGCTAGTGCGCTCGACAGTTTTACACTGTAACTCCATAACGCCAATTCAACAGATCAGTAATATTGACCTAGAATCCATTTAACTGTCTACCCTTTGGGAAGAAGGTCTGCTTTTGCATTCCTAAAAATGAATTAAGTGTAATATACTTGAGTGCAGCATGGTTTCTTTGTATATGCCTCAGGCGTTAAATTGCTCACAATCATTCCTTTAGTGACATTAAACCTTTGACTGAGACAAACACACTTTGACTGAGTGAAAGGGACCAAATCACCTTCATAATACATTGGCGTCTAAAAGGATTCTGTTTATCCAATGATAAGCTTATCAACAACTACACGTGTAGGGACTCGGCTTCCCCTGTGTGACCCGTTGTGTGTATGTTGATGTTGCGTGAGGAGCTGGTGTGAGCGTTGAAATGAACAGACTCTTCAGATGACAAGGAGGAATTCCCTTTGTTTTCCGTCTGCTGGTGTTGACGGTAAATGATGCATGGCTGTACGGGGAGGAGGAGGGACTGGGGAAGTGTTTACTGTGGTAAAACCAACATGTCATTTTTACATGAGACTTTCCTGAAAGGGGATACTTCCTCGAACCAGTCAGCTCCATAATTCTATACTGATGTCTCAAATCAGTGGTGGCTTGTGATGAGTGAACATAGCTAGTAAAGACAGGACATGCGTGGTGAGCTGGAGAACACAAAGTGGTTGTTAAACCAAATGAAACCTCGGTATTATAGCCATCTAACCAGTATGATGCAGAAGGGCCAACGATGAAAAATTCTCACCATGATACTTCGTTCTCCATTTAAATGTGCATTTTTTAGCTTCTTGAACAGCACTGAAATTATAAGGTTTGCCAGATCCTGAGTTCACTAGCACAACAGTGTACCAGATGGTTTATTTCCGTTTTACCAAAGAAAAACAAAACTTGCTTTTCATTTTTGCTTACTGCACAAATACAGTGTAATAAACAAATAACATTTGGCATTGTTTCTTTCTTTTATAAATGAAACAAAGTAAAAAATAGAAGAAACTACAAGCAGCATTAAACAATTCATATTTACATTTTTAAAAAGAACATTTTTGAGAGTAACCTAATTATGACTGCTGTGATACAGGTACGTATGTGTTCCATATGAATACCATATGGTAAAATATTAAAAGATTTGGCTGGACTTTATTGTGAAAAATGTTAATAATCAGACAAAATGACTGTGTCAGACAAGTCCCCTCAAACACCTGACTGTCACTTAATATAAAACCTTAAAACCTAAAAAAAAAAAAAAAACTTAAAAACAAAGCCCATTCATGCTGAATCAGACACAGTTTAAGCCACATAGGGGGGTTGGGATGTTTCAGTGGGCAGAGCAGCTTTCTTGAACTCGGACTCCAGAGCCAGCTTTTCCTTCATATCAGAATCTTCACCCTCTAATGTCCGATCAGGGGGAACCCTGTTTGGAAAAAACAGGAATGTTTTTTTTTTTTGACAAGTAACGACTGGGCCATGCTACAACATTTACTTTACTGTTTTTGAGCCACTCCATTGTTTCTTCACCCTCAGGCCTAGGGTCATTTTCCTGCTGGTAGGTAAACCAACTCTCAAGCCTTAGTTTTACAACAGTCTAACAGTCTGTGAACAAAAGCCTGAACACTTATGTGGAAGGACATTTTTTGGGGGGGTTCACAGACGTTCATATGCAAAGCGACTTAGAGTACAGATAAGGTGTATATTTTAATCCATAATCTATGATGTGGAATCAAAAAGGAATAAAAGGAATTAAAAACCCTGAACTTGGCGTTGGCACCTTGTTCTAAACATTTATGGAGATGAAGTAACAAGACCTACTACCATCACTTTGAAAGCGTAATGCTGTGAGGGTAATACATCTGTAGCATTAATCCTAATACGGCAATGTTTTGTGTTTCAGAAGAACAAATTGATTATTAGTACTTAAATATGACTTTAAGCATATTTAGATATAGGTCAGTAAGCTCACTGTGAAAGGACTGAATTGTGGTGAGGCATGTTATCAGTGTGCTGATCAGCCGTTTCATGAAACCCGTTTGCCACAGGTCAGCAGATTTCAGCTGTCTTCACTTGCACGTTTCAGGGAAACTACAGTTACACGTTCCACGTGAGTTTGAGGAGCCTACATTTACATAAGTGTTGTAACGAGTAAAGCCATTAAAGACGTCTGTATAAATACCTAGCTGACATTAAGAATACATCACTACAATAACTACAGTTAAAGATGCCGTGCAAGTGGAACTGAACTGAACTTGTGACCAGTGGAATCTCTGCTGTAGTGTGACTAAAATGTTGATGATGTAACGCTAGCCTTGTGTGGCCAGGTGTACATTAACGTATCTATCTAGAGACAAATGTGGACTAAATCTGGGTGGATCAGAAGTCTTTGACAAAAAGCACAGAGAAATATGGAAATTATAAGTGGGCCTGAAGAGATAAAGCCAGTAGGCATAGAATTCCTTTTCGATGTGCTACTAGTCCATAATTTCAACGAGTATGTAAAACTGCTGTCAGTCACGTAAGTGCCAGTCTCATCTGGCACCACCACACTAATGTCATAGAAACTAGCGGCCCCTCACCTGGAGAACGGGAGGCACTGCAGGTGAAGCCGGGGCTGTTTCTCACAGTCGAGCACGGTGTCGGGGAGTGGGATGCCACTGGTCTCGGGCAGCAGTAGGCACAGCGCTGCTCCCAGGAAGGGCCCGCTGCTGTAGCAGATCATGGCGGGCAGCGGTATCTCACCCCGCGGTGCCACCAGCGCGTTGACTATGCTGCCAATGCGGTAACACACGTTCACCATCCCAAAGCATTTCTGTCTTTGAGGAACAAAAAGCAGGAAAATTATGTTGAAATGATGTCTTAGGGTTTGAAAGTGGGTCATCTGCCCAACACACTTTCTGCCAGAGATTGACAAGAAAACATGCACCATACATTAACAAACCCTCCTGATTGAGATGTGTTAAAATGTTATGTCATATTATGTTGATGCCAATATCATCAGTAATAATGTGAAATGGAAAATAAATAAATAGAAGAAAGCGTTTCCTCATTCATATATGAAAACCCAACTCAGGCATGATAATGTCGACACAATCACAGGCCGTCCTTGCAAACTGACTGACTAAAGCAGTGAGGTACATGCTCTCTTTGTATACATTTCCTATATGGACCTCTCATATAGGATGAACACGGGATGTTGTCCACAGTGTGTCTAAGCAGGCTTAATGCTTTCTCTGAGTAATCTAATGCCTTTCACATAATAATCACATTTGTAATGCCTTCAGAGGGCAGTCTAATGCTTTTTGATACACTTTTAACATTCATTAGGAATGGATACCGTGGCGGCGATGTTTTTTTCTCAGTATAGAGGCTTCTCTAACACATTAGTACACGCAAAGGCTTCCAGTTGTTTGAGATGCCTCCATATTGTAAATACAAGAAGAAAATATAATTATAAAATGCTGATTAGGTGCAAAAGATAACTTTTTGTATGGATGTTCTTGTATATGCTGAATTAATGCAAAAGTTTCTAATCAAACTGAATAAGACTAAAGACTAATATTACTTCTTAATTACTTATGAACTAAGAATTAACTTAATTCATATTAATGTCAACCTGACCCAATGGCAGATTTTTTGGCACTGAATTACTGGATCACAGGACGTGTGTCAATGACAAACCAAGGATGCCAATGGCAAACTTACCTGATTACTGTTGGGAAAAGCTCTATTCCGTACAGCAGAGACACACAGGACGTGGACTGCATACACAGTTTTGCCATTAGGGCCAGAGTCATCACCAACGGGGGCAAGTCTGGTACAAGACAGCACCGCAAGTCATGTCTGACAGTCAAACAGATCTTATCCCTCTTTTCCTACCTGGTAGAGCAGGGCACTAAAACATTGTACAGGATCTGTGTCTACAGGATGGATAGCTGCTATGCTATAAACCACTTTGATTAAAGATGTCTGCTAAATGAATACTAAAGGAATAAAGTGCAGCTAATGTCATGCAAAAGAAACGGAGGAGCCCCTGTTGTTTTGGGAATGCGTCTAAGCACACTGACGAAGTCTGCAAGAGCTCTCCTTCTAAGGCGGCTTGTTTATACAGTGCCAAATGAGGCAAGGCCTTGGCAGGATCTCAGCCTAGCCAGAGGTCAGAATGAACATTAGTTATTCAAGAACTCCAGTGAGCTACTGGAGATTCCAGCCTGTTGTGAACGTGCATTCCCTGGTGAGAACTGGGCTCCGACGTTGTTAAAGTTCAGTCGAAAGCTTGGCTCGCCACATGCACACCCTTTTGCCTCTTGATATTGAAAACCAGTCTTAGAGGATTTAACCACAGGGCTATAACAGCAACTTGATCTGTTATGTAGAAAGTCTAAAAACGATCTGTGAGTCAACGACTGGAACAACAACCCCTTAATACTCTAGGGCCCCTTTTTAAAAACCTGTTTACCAGTTCTCCAATAACCATTCGCCTTACCTTACTTCTTTGAATTGATGAATGTAATAAATGGTCAGTATGTATAACTTTCTATAAATATAATGTTAGTCCTTCGCTTGTATGCTCTATTATACCTCAGAGCAGAAAATCAATAACAACATATTGTGAGTAACACCCATACATTACTGTCGAAAAGGTGCCTTTGATCGTGGCAAAAGATTATTGATATTTGAATATTCAGTCAATCAAACACACCCCTCCCTTCAGTGTTCCTTAAGCAACGTTGTTGATCGGCTGGATAGGTGTAAAGCCACTTTGTTTGTTTCCTATTTACAGAACCAGGACCTTGTAGGAACACACAGCACACACACAGAACGGACAGCTAGAGAACCATGAGGAGCTAATTCGCTGAATTTGAGAAGTGTGTTGGATTGAAAATCAAGGACTGCACCTTTAATCGTGAGTGAGGCCACCACAGCTTACCACAGAACTTGGACACCATGAGGGATGTGAAGCTGGCAACGCCACTGACGAGGAGAGACATCATAGTGAAAGCCCTCCGCCCGCAGCGGGACAGCAGAAAGGGCAGAAACAACGAGGGTGCCTCTGACAGCCCCGAGAAGAACTGGGCCAGGTAGATATTTACCCCAAAGTGCCCCACGCTGAAGGAGATCCCATAGTAGGTGAGTGCAGATGCCAGCCTGTGACAGAGGAGAGTGGAGGATGTATTCACATGGTAAGCCAGTGAATGCCTGTCTTGACACTACAACCAGTAGATGACACATCTGGTTCTACTGCATATCAGTCGGCGAAGCATGTGTCTTCAATGACGAATGCCAATAGTCACAGGTTTGGGATAAGGGTTAGGCATGGGTGCATGTGTGGTTTGTCAAAGGGAAGAGTGTCTCTTTGTTTGCACAGGCACACAGGTTACATGGCTGCCTGGCAACCAAAGAGAGGATGAAGGAGAGACAAAAAGTGAATGGGGGCAGGGGTTTAGATGGTCTTGTGTGTGGAGCTGTGTGTGTGTGTGTGTGTGTGTGTGTGTGTGTGTGTGTGTGTGTGTGTGTTTGATTGGATGTAGGTACAGGGCCAAAACCTAGAAGATTGGGTTAAAGTTCAGGGTAAAGTTAAGGACAGGTTGACAGGTGATGGAGTGAGGGTTAGGTTTAAAGTTAGGGTAAAGGTTAGGGTCAGGGTTTCGCCTAAGGAGGAAGTTTGCTCAATAGCTACAAACTCGAAGACAGTTGCTCTTTCCGGGTTCTTTTGATTTAAAATTGTCAACCATCATGCTTTTATCACAAAGACAATGCATCAATGTGTTATTGAATATCAGAAAGTGGTGAAGAAATGTACTGAATGACAGTTGTGTCACTGAGTAATAGATCTTTAATATGTGATGAAACAACTCGTCCCCGCTGGTTTCTGTTGAACAATTATGTGTGTGACCTTTGACCTTTGTTACAGCACAGAGAACGAGATTCCAAAGTGTCAAAGGTTTGAGAGACTCAGTCTCCTCAAGACAGCTTGATTACAAAATAGATACAGAAATACTGAGAAAGTGTAACAATACAACGTCAGTGTCAATGAGTTCACTGGATCTATAAACTAGATATGTCAACAGAGGATCTCTGGGAGTACTGGATTAAAATTGAGTTTGATTTAATCCATAAATAAATAAACATACATAAGTTCTGTAGTCTCCAGAGGAAATTCTTAAAGGAAAACAGTTTCAGTCAGAAATGTAAGTCTACAGGTTACTTCAGTTTGAGTAATTTTTGGAGTATGTTCACTTACCTACCCAATAAAACCCATGATCAGCAGTCGAAGTATGATGGTGGGCGATTTGAACTGCGTGATATGGGAGGTTTGGTCATTCTGGCTCTTTTCCATGTTGCCTTTCTGAATCTCACTCTCCAAGGACTCTAGCAGCTGGGAGAGCAGGAAGACGATGATCTCCTCTGAGTCTCCACCTCAAAAGCATAACCTCTTGTGTTGATGGTTCTGATTTGTTTTTTGGCAATGCAACAGGCCTCAAGGCCTCACCCAAGTCATTTGGAATACATAACAAGAACCACTCTACAGTTCTAACAGGGTGTTCTTTGTTTTACATAACAAGTTCCACAGTTCAGAGTTTAGTGTGTTATAAGTGTCTTGTCAGTGAGTTACCTGGTCAAGGCAGTTCTTGTCTTCGGGACTTCTGGCACGATACATATTTATCACATCCGATCTTTTGTTCAATAGCAGCCAACGGGGGGATTCTGGTATGGAACTAATCAATGAAGAAAAGTCAGAGATGTTTCTCTAAGAAGTGTTTTAGTTATAATAGACAGGGTTGGGGAGTAGCCTAACTAGTACATGTAACAGAGCTTTGTAATTCAATTACAAAATCAATGTAATTAAATTAGATGTTAAAGGTAATTAAATTACAGTTACTAATCAAAATGTAGATGGTTACAAGGGGGTTATATCTGAATATATTATTATCTGTAAAAAATCGTTAAAGCTTATGTAGAATATAACATTTTGCTGTCTAGTTTTTGATTGGTTCTCCTGTTTCCAATTGAAAATGATACAATGTAATAACTTTGATTAATTAATTTCTTATTACATTTTGAACAGGGCAACTAGTTATCTATAACCTATTACATTTCAAAAGTAACTTTCCCAACCAATATAGTACGTTGAGCAAAGATGGTATATGAAATCAGTAATATGCACATTTAGATTACATTGTTGTGAACAGAATTTCACATTTTTATAAAAACGACCCGCACCATAGAATGAAATAAATGAACTTTTAGCAAAACCTGAGACGCACAAGTAAAGTGGAAGGCAAATAATCTGCGGGAGGGAAAGCATGAGATGAAACTGCATCCATCCTCGCGAGGCATAAGCCACGCCAGCCAGACACATCATGCCCACGCTAAAGCTGAACGACAGAAGTGTCGGGGGCCAAATCCGGCCCTCTGGAAGACTCCACTCCACCCCTGGAGGACAACATTGTTAGAGAAATTGTTAAAGGATGCGTCTGTGAATGTTTGCAGATATGTGTAGTTTGAGTGTTTAAACCAGGCTTCAACAGAACCTTATATGAGGAAACAGTCCTACCTAAACTAAAGCTGCACATGTGGATGCCACAACAGGTGATCCCCGTGATACACCGAGCAGCGAGGTAAAAGGTTGAATAAGGTAGAAGCGCTGTCGCCAGCGGCATGGTTGCCTGTACACAGCAGCAACCCAGGAGAAGGATTCTTTTGCCATATCTAATTTTGAAATAAATAGATTAATAAGCAATATAATGTATGTATTACTGTGTGTACATTTTATAATGTAATCGTTTCTGGGTAGTTGGCAGTGGGCTGACTAGGGCAGTAAAGGTTAACCTATAATATTCAAGTCTTAAACAAAAAGGCTATTCCTTCAATCCACATTTGAGTGCCATACCTGTCGGAGAGCACACCAGAAAATGCCGATCCGATCAACAGTCCCATCATGAACATGGTCTGTGCATAGGCCATGATACCGGTGTCCATGCATGTTGAGTTCTGCAGCTCAACACATCGACGAACAAATCAGTCGATTCTCCAAATAGCACACGAGCATTTTTCATTGATTGACAGTGTAGTTTGGCTTTAGTTTTGGGGCTCCTCGCAATTTAAAACAGGTGAGAGAGTCACAGATCAATCTTTGAGACTGTAATAAGACTTAGGGTCAACAGGGGTGTCAAGACGGTGAACGACAGCCAAATACTATTCTTGTCTAGGATCATTTACAACACCCATACGTGAAGAAGTAGCCTATAGCTTGAAATCGCGGGAGCCACAATTTCAGTCACTCTAGTTTAAACTAAACTGGTGTAAAGTCAGGATTATTTTCCCCACCAACGTCCTCACTGGTTGGTGTTACTTACAAAAGAGAAAGGCATATTATGAATCTGTTTAATGACAGGCTAAAGTGAACACATTCTACAAATGTCCCTGCACATGGCTGACAGTTATTAACATCTCGACATAATGTCGCGGTTCTGAAACTCACTTTTGCATCTTCACTGCTGTTGTCAACTGACCAGATTTTATGTGACACGTTTTCTTGAGACTTCTGCTTGAAACCGCGAATCCCGATGTCATCCACGGCAATGCACAAACTGCTGTGAGTTGAGAACACGTCCAAGAAAAAAAGAAATGCCGTAAAAAATATGACCAGGCTCAACTTCCAGCAAACGCTCCTTTGCAATGTCCCCAAGGGAAAACAACGGGTAGTGAGCGGATGCATTACTGAGGCGTTACGACAATCCCCATAGGAAGAAGTGCTCTTCCCCCCACTCTTATTATATTACTTGCTCTGTTATAAAACTATAACGCGACACCAGAATAAGCTTCAGAAAAAGCTCCACACAACCCAGACAATGCTGAGCAATCCCAGACCATTCAAGATAAGCGGTGGTAACAGTTGTTAGTACAGTACACATGTCCTGCAGACACGCCCCTCTGTTACGTAAGAGACGTCTAATTCGCTGATACGGAGAAAGGCCTACACGCGACTGAAGACTCCATCTAGACTACCCCAGAACATGGGAGGGTCGTTTGACATGTAACAGTGTGCGATATCTTCGATTCAAATTTCTGAGATATGATTACGGAAAGCCACTACTTGTGTAGTTGCTGTAATACAAATTTCTCTCGCATTCTGCTCACACTGCGCTCTTAGATTATAAGAAACATTTAAATGTATATCAGCTTTGATAACACGTGGCGGTCGTGTTACCAAGACGGCAGAGGGGAGATGCGCTAAATGATTAATCTAGACTGACTGAAATTTGCCTAGTTTACCTGGTTACCTGGAAATTTCGTCGTTGTTCTGGTCTCTCAGGTGTACTCTGTGTGGAATTATGAATTAATTAGGATACTAAATCCACCCAAAACTATAGACATGCCCAAACGAACATTTTTATTTGTGTTAACAACATGTTTGATTTGTACATCACCCCCTTAAAAGTGAGAGATTTGTGTCGACATTCATTGCACAGAACGCGTGTTGTGATCACAGCCCACCAAAATACATCATGTCAAAGGTGAAAGATCATTACTCCGGAAAATATATGGCCTGATAATCCTGTGGTAATAGTCTAAATCACATTTTGAACAACATAAACACAGAAAAAGTGTAGTACTGTGTGTGTGCTTATGAAGTAATTTAGTTAATTGTTTTAGGGAGAAAACCGGTAAATCGAGAATATGATCACATAGCACTAGATTTGGGAAGACAATTTACTTATTCTACTGATTTAGTGAAAGGAATTAGACAGTAAGTCTAATTTCAACCAGCTACATTTAATATCAGTCCTAGTTGTTGAGATGGTAGCCGGCATGAATACCAGGATTTGTGAGTGTACAAATGCATCGACTGACCGAAGACATAAACACAAATACAAACATAGACCAATTTGAAGTGTTAAAAGACATGTCAAGAAAAAAAGAAAAATCTCTTTCAGCCCAGTTGAAGAGTTGTATCTTTGAGTGCCTGTCTACAGGCCCCGTGTGTTTCGCTGTCAAGCCTCTCTGGTGGAAAAGCCGAGGATGGACAGTAATCGGTGGGAAGCTTTTGGCAACCACTAAAGACTGGGAATCCAAACATCCCGACCAGCTTCGATGTAAACGGCATTAGGTTACTTCCTCTCCGCTTCTGCTTCCCATAGGTAACTGGCTTGTGCGCCACATTATTACGGACGGCATACAGCTCCCGTATAGAACACACAGAGGGTGGTCGGGTTCGGGCCCTGCGGCCAGCGTCGGCGGGCGGGTCTTTGAAGCGTACAACATGAGCGAGGGTGCTCTTGATTCCAGCTAAGGTTTTGAAGTAGGGGAAGATCTTTGACAGAAGTTCCATTGATGTTCTCCACACTTAGAACAACTGGATCCTGAAATAGGACAAACACACACCAAGAATCAGTGATTTAACAAATCCATCAGATAGCTCTTTCAATTTCATAAAAGCAATAAATGTGATCATACTGATTAGATGTCGCATATGTCCGACCTTCTATATACAATCAGGGAGTTTTAAGAATTCTTCCTGAGTAAATGGAAACTATGACAGCCCTGCTAAGACTTACTAATCCCTTTGCTTCCGCTTTGAAACACTTCTTGCTGTTTCCACACTGCTGAATGCATCACGCACTTACTAAAGACAAATCACAGTACAATTTATCCAAGTTCTATGTATTTGATTTGGTGTAGTAATTAGGTACGCATTATCAGAAGTACACTGTTTATATTCTGATGTCACATTGTACCATTTTAAGATAGAAGTCTATGTTTTTTTACCACAGGTAGGTCTATGGTGTTTATTAATCACCAACATTGGCTTACAGCTCTTTAAAATGTTCAATAGGCTTTGTTAGGACACTCTACAAGTGAACAAAATCTTTGATAATGATAAAAGAAGATTTTTGATAATGGAATCGACATCAAGACGAAAGTACAGTTCTCATCAAGTCTGATTTTGACTCACCAGTCAGAGTTCAATGGTCAGCCACCGGTGGTTAGCCAGCGTCCGTCCTCAAAAGTAATGCTGCAACACCTGAATGAGAGCAGGAGAGCCACCTGGCATAGATGTTCTGTTCTTTCCACTGAGGTACCTATAGCATGTGTCCAAACGAGGCGGGTGTTCTGAGATTACAGCAGTCCTTCCTCTGGACAGTCAAAGACCCAATGAGCCGTGGAGCTGTCAGAGGTATCTTTATCTGAAGGTGGCGTTAATTGAATCAGGGCATCACATGATTATGCCTCTGGGGATTACTGGGACACAGGCACATGAGCTCACAGGAGGTTCTGTTTAGGCATGGTGAACATGCAACAACACAATTAAGGAAAACAATTGCATGGGGCTTTGGAGACAGCAGGACAAAAGGATTTCAATTGAGATGTGCATCGGACAAAGGGTTTGTACATCATACTGACGTCTCACTCACTCTGCTCCAATTAATGGGTAAATCCACTAAATGGATTATTTGACTTGTGTCAATGTTGACCAATAGTATAACTAGATTGGCACTTGGAGAGTGAAGACCTCCACCAAGGCCCATATGCCCTATCTCAATGTTAAAGGTTCCTGGGTCTTACCCTTGATGCAGATCCACGCCAAAATCTAAGAGTGCAAAACTATAAAAGATAGAAATGTTAATAATTTAATTAAAAAGAAAGTACAAAGTATATAAAGTAGTAATTAAAAGACATTGCACAGCACGTAATTAAAAGATAAGTAATATCATTAAAGTAAAAGTAAAGTGCAGTAGAAGAGTGTGCAATTTTTACAGCACATGAAAAGAGAAATGTTTTTAAAAATTGCTCCATTTGGGGCACATCTAAGATCTTCTGGCAGTTTGTTCTAGTTGCATGCACCATAACAGCTAAATGCTGCTTCATGTTTAATTTGGTCTTTGAGAGAATGAACTCTAGCGCCTGGTGGGCTTTTTAACTTTTCAAGCACCTTTTAGGTGGGAACAGCTGTGAATGACAATGGTAAGATCCCTCAAATTAGCCCTCTGGGCCTCCAGCTGGCTAAGGGCCTGTAGACTAATCTCATGACCCTATGACGTCTGAGGCTATCTAGGGGAAGCTAAGCTTCAAGCTCCGCACTTGCCAAAATCAACTATTTGCTGGCCTGATCGCACCCAGCATGAACCTAAGTGTTTTATTGTTTGGCTGTTACTCGTGTTTTTTGTTTGGCTGTGAAATACATATTTGTTGTATAGTCTTAGAGCACTAATGTACCAGCTACAGACACACACACACACACACACACACACACACACACACACACACACACACACACACACACACTCACACACACACACACACACACACACACACACACACACACACACACACACACACACACACACACACACACACACACACACACACACACACACACACACACACACTCAAGGTGGCTATAAGGCTGTCAGGGACACCCTCCCCGCACACCCACACGTGACTCAGCCTGGGATCAGCCTTGCTCTCAATGCACAGCTAAACTGTGAAAATGGCAGGTGTTGAATACCAATGTGGTGAGACAGTCACAAAAACATGACAAATCATGAATGCATTGTTTTAATTGCTCTGTCCAAAATGACTGTTTTTAATACATATTATTCAATCTCATTCTAATCTCATTAATTATTTTAAATTCATTTATTATCTTTTTGGTATATTATATTATCCTATTTCCTATTCTGCACTTCATTAGCACTTCTATTACTTTGTATTATTGTTGTTGTGACTGTATGTTAAGCACCTTGAGATTTCTTTGTATTTTAAAGTGTGCTACACAAATAAAATCCATTATTATTATTATTATTATTATTATTATTATTATTAAATCCTGCCTCAAGACTCTCACACCCAAAAGCATGGACAAATGCCGGGAAATGCTGTTGCACTGGGATTCTTTTTCTTTGGTGAAGAATGTTGGTGATTTTTAAATCATGACACCATTTTATTTCATGCACTGTATGGTTCCTATCAAACCTAAAAACTTTTTCTCTTTAATTTATCATAATATTATCGTTAGTCATTATACAGTATGGCTATACCTTTCACCAGCTGGACCTGGTCTTCCAGACAATCCCTGAGTGTCCTCCTCGTCTAATTAATTAAAACTGTGTACTGTGCTTCCTGACTAGGTAAGATAAGCTGCATTGTTTGTTTTCGAGAGACTTTTCAAGGTCTCGAGCAAGAATGAGTACATGGAGTTTCAAATTAAATTAAAATAGAGCTTCAGATAAAACAAATCCGTCAGTTGGTGTTTCCAAGAGAAAGTGATGAAAGAAAAGATTCTGCAAATGAAATAATTCCATCTGCTGATTGTGTACAGTCCAGGCAAGTGGCAGGAGTATCCTACACCAGAGGTTTGTGGAATAGAACGAGGAATGCTGTTGTGGTTTTAAAAGGTGTGACTTTGGTATTTAAACAGCAGGATATTACAGCTCTTGTGGATAGTTTCCCACATTGTCTCTTTGTGCTGTACTGATGTGAAATATCAGATGTGAAATATCAGATCAGATTTGCTTTTCAGGTTTTTGTTATAACACTAGTCCAGAACACAAATCTCAGAAGAGGTGAAACAAAAGTGTACTTGTTTTGCTGTAAAGCAAAATGACACAGTTGAGAAACACAATAGAGCCTAATCTTGTCTATACAGTACAGAAGTGGGAAATAAGGAAGTGTTCTGAAAGGTAATCCTATATTATCAGTAATTGCCAAAGTGAACTTGAACAAATAGCCTACTGCAGCTGAACCACAAAGTCCACGGCAAGGCAAGGAAAGGCAAGTTTATTTATATAGCACATGTCATACACAGAGTTAATTCAGTGTGCTTTACATAAATAAAGGCAAAAGGAACGGCGCTTAAGAGTGCTTAAGAGTGCAAACCTATAAAAGATAGAAATGTTAGAAATTTCATTAAAAGAAAGTTATAAAGTAGTAATTAAAAGACATTACACAGCATGTCATTAAACAACACAACAGTTGACAAACACAATAGAGCCTAATCTTGTCTATACAGTACAGAAGTGGGAAATAAGGAAGTGTTCTGAAAAGTATTCCTATATTATCAGTCATTGTCGAAGTGAACTTGAACAAATAGCCTACTGCAGCTGAACCACAATACCACAATATTGAAGTGGGAAATAAGGAAGTGTTCTGAAAGGTAATCCTATATTATCAGTCATTGTCATCATTATCATATGATCAACTGATTTATATTTCTTCAACCACATTTCTATTCAGGTTTAAGTCTGTGTCCACAGTTTCATATCAGTGAAAGGACAACTTTACTTATGGGAGAACACTATTGGTACCTCACTGATACAGTACATGCTTATCCTGTTACAGTAGGATTGCAGGTGAATGTGTTTGAAAATCAAGTTCAAGTAAAGGGGTTTCTGTACCAGAGTCGTCCCCCCCCCCCCAACCTCCATTTACAAACTCAAACATTATTGGTGGTTGTTTTTTTCTTGGTGGCTGGCTTTCTTCCTCCACATGACACCTGTTCCTTAGGAGGTGTTTGTTTTGGCTCAGCATCAGCGTCAGGCCCTCAGAGCAACACAGTGCTCAGGTTTACTGAGGTCGAGAATTTCTTGAGTGTGTTTGAGCAGGTAAAACACTCCAAGGCGGTGGTACCCTGACAGCACTAAACTGTCATAATTTAAAAGAAGACTATAAGAAGCCTCCTATTGTAAACCGGTCAAAAATGACCCCAAAACTGACTTTGATCCAAAACTAACCCTGACTCTGAATAAAAGTCAATTGCAGGCTAACTGCCATATACATAATAATCAATAAATGATCCATGAAGATTAGATAAGAATCTGACAGCACACACCTCTATTTGTCCCTCCTTCTCCTCCATACCCCTTGTCTTTCAAAAATGGGAACATAGATAGACATACGCACTGTACCAAATTGAGCAGCAGTGTCATATGCTTTTATGTCCCTTATCTAACATGTAACATGTCCCAAGAGTTTGCATTTGTCTAGGAAGGACACGTGCTTGTGGGCCTATTGATACAGGTATGCATTCACACACACAGCCATGCACACACAGAGAGAGTGAAAAAGAGAGAGACAGAAAGATCACAGCAAAAAGGTCCACAGACAAATCCATAACTTTCAAAACAACTTTACATTGTAAGGCGGAATGCACTCTGAAAATGATGAAATATACAAATTGGACAGATTTCCAAAGTCTGACCTGAGGGTCCAAATCGCGGTTTAACAGAGGACTTCACTTTGATCTCAAAACAGATGACTTTTAGATAGCCACCTCCACAAAGGCTGACACCTCTGGGGAAATAGGCCACACCACTCATCGTGAGTGGGAGAAACCGGTTCATTGTGTATGCAACCCATGACCTGGTTGGTATTTTTTGTAATACCACAGATAGGAGGAGACTCAGTCAGAGAATGATCAATCAGGAAACAGGCTTTATTCTTGCAATGATGCATCAAGGGAGAGAGGAAGGCTTTACTCAGAAGATTCACCCCTGTCTCTCATTAGACATCGAAACAGTCCAAATTTAAGTATCCTAAACAGAAGAAGGGGGTGTCAACCAATAGCCCCGACCCTACGTGAACATGCATCAGGCAGCTACTCTGATACGGGAACTGACACAAGGTTGTGATGTGCATGATGTCAGACCATCACACAGGTCTGCCGCAACCTACAAATCCTGTCCAGTTAGAGCCTGACACAATAGATTCTTTGTAACTACTGAAAGTTATTAACTTCAGAACAGACAACACAACAGTGGAGTGGAGCCGAATATTTTCCTATGGTTGTGGAAAACTTATAAAGCTCTACCCTATCATTCTACAACTGAGACCCTTTGTAAGTCTTTGCACAGAGACTATTGAAATGATACTAAACCCCAATGTGCTGACATCTTCAATTTACCAAATGCGTGTGCGCCAAAGTATACTTCACAGCATGCAATCCATAGCCATCCCTTAGGGAGGGGTCACATGGTGAGTGAGAGGCATAACTTAATGCTGACTACCCTCTGTGACACGAGTTCACATTCTGGAGACGACTTCTGAAATACGAACAAGGCAACGGCTACAGGCTTTTCCTCTGAGACGGCCTGTCCTTGTGGAGCCATTTTTTTTTTGGTTAAGACATTTCAAATAAAATGCCATTTGCGCCGTTCTCGTTCTCACTTACATTAAGACCACATTTCACCGTTGCTGTCTCCAAATGTATTTTAATATACATCCTACTGCACCATTGGAAACCTTAAGTACAATGTTTCTATGTATCACAGCAAGAAAAAAACAGAGGCTTTAAGAAAATGTCTTTACATTAAATCATGAAGGAGCATTATCCTGGTACTCTACATTGTGGAGACATTCTGAAGCACTGTTTCAGCATGTTCTTCCAGCACAACAGTGCCAGTAGTGAACTACTATTCATGCTAGCAGTTCATCATGCATATTTTTTCATATTTATATAATTTCATGTCATCTTAAAATATCACACGGGCAAATGCAACTCTGTATAAAGTTTTATATATTTACAGACAGTTTGTATTCTTTAACGGTACATCACCCAGTGCCACGCTCCATGTAAGGTCAAGCAGTAAGTCACGCAGTTTGTCAGAATGGCAGGCATTTCCTGCCACCAGTACTGCACAGAAGTTTTCATAACAACAATTTCCTGTCTTGTTATTTGCACGAGTGCTTCATTTTATTTGTTCTACATTCTTTACACAACATTCCTCAGAGAAATATAATTCTCAGATTTGTTTTGGTGACAGGTTAATTCATGGTAGGTTTTAATCCCTTATTTTCAACCCCCACCTATTACTGTACATAGGCGCAACATTTTGGCATAACACTTGATAGCTACAGAGCTCACAGGACACATACCAGTCTGCATGTCACATTTAGCCTCAGGAGTCTCCTTAGGAGTCTCCTAAGCACTCGAAAGACCAGGGACCCCAAGAGGCCTTTCAGTGGCCACAGAGCCGCACCTGCATTCATAATCAACACTGTAATTCAAATCTACAGGCTGCTAGCCAGAGATCACATGCACTGTGGATATGTATGGATCCCTGCAAAGGGATTAAAAATCATTTTTAATATTCTAGATAAAAAAAATAATAATCACTGATATCACTGACTACTGTATATTTTAGTGGACACTCTCTTGACTGGAATTACTACAGTCAGAGGCCCCAAGCTGATTGTGTTCTGTTCTGTGAAAGGACAACCTGTCTGCATCTGCTATTTGGGTTAGTAGCCTCCAGCAGCGACATTCTTCTTGCTGGTATTCCATTTATTTCAATTTATTTTTAAAGATTAAGCTTCAACATGTATTTTCAGTATAAGTATGAGTATAATCCTTTTGAATCTTTGAAGTGTTTCTCTTATACAGTTGGTGGTGGGTAAATAGCCATAACATCTGTTGCATCTACTCAACACCTTATTTCATAGTCTGATGTTCCAACTACTGCTTTTCTGAAGTTTTTAGGCTTTTTTCGACTTTTCTAAATTGGTTGAGTGTCCTGAACACAGTACCACAGTGGATGTGTGGTATCCAACAACAGAGACACAGAACTACAAAATAAAAGGTTGCACAAATTTCTCTCATAGCAGTACTATCGTAACACACAAAAAACAGCCAACAGTTGTTTGGTTACATTCATAGTCTGTCGTTTGGCAAAAACGTTTTATCCAAAGTGACTTTCATGGTACAATGGAAATTACAAAAGTCAATCAACAAAAGAACATTGAATGTAAAGTGCCTGTGAGAAGGTGAAATCCCCCCTTCTTACCGTGGCACCAAAATGGAGGTGGACTCATATTTCCCTATGAAAGCAGGAGAGACTTGGACTCCCCCCACTACAATGGTTGGGTCCAATTGGCTTGATTGGCCCAATTAAGCCCAGGTGGCAGGCTATTTAAAGGGTGCCTCAATCTTAGAGTGGAGAGGCATTGGAGAGGCATTGGAGAGGCATTGGAGAGGCATTGGAGAGGCATTGGAGAGGCATTGGAGAGGCATTGGAGAGGCATTGGAGAGGCATTGGAGAGGCATTGGAGAGGCATGAGAAAGGACTTACCTGCTGTGAGGAGAAGTGTTAATGGTGTTTAGATGTGTGAACACTGTGTGCCTTGTTTGTTGCCTAGTTTGTAGTGATAGCAGCCCGACACTGAAGCGCCCGGAACGTGCTTCATACCATAAACTACACCAACCATAAAACCACTGCTTCAAAGGTTGCTTTGGTACGGAAAAATCACGTGACATTTGGTTCGTAGTAGCCTATCTCATACTGTGACAGTCATTACGTTCGTATTGATTTATCATCATTATGGAAGCATCTAGGAAGAGAGGTCGTTCTGACATGTGGGAACACTTTATTGTGATCGCTCATGATAAGGTGCGCTGGCTGTTAAATATTTAGGCTATAGGAAAAGTATACTGTATCAGCAGACTAGTCCTAAAAATAATCTATCTATCTATCTATCTATGTATCTGTCTATTTGTCTATCTATCTAACTAACTAATTATAGGCCTATGATAAGTGCAGTCATTTAGCTAGCTTTGAAGACTAAATACTTTTTATCTTTACAAATAATAATGATAAAAATATCTCTGCAGGTGCGGTGTTTGGCATGTTCTGCTGAATTGGAGTACCATGGAAATACATCATCCATGAATAGGCACTATTCTGGTGCTGCTGTAAATCACAAGTCATGGTAAGGTATATGTTTTATTATTAGACACACTCTATTGCAATATATTATTTCATTCCATGACTAGGAATGTAATTGTAGATAAATCTTTATTTTTGTATGTATTCATTTATTTATTTATATGTTTTAGTGGAGCGAAAGCAAGAGTTGGATGAGGCTCTTGTAAATATGGTGGTGAAAGACCTGCAGCCTTTTTTCATTGTGGACGACAGCGGCTTTAAGAACTTTGTGGCTTTACTGGATCCTATCTACACTCTGTCATCCAGGCAGGCTCTTAAGAACATGGTGGTCCACAAATATGAAGAGGAGAAGACCAAGGCCAGGGCTGTCATGCAGAGTGTTGAAGCTGTTAGCCTGACCTCTGATATGTGGACCTCCATTAATATGGAAGCATATCTAGCAGTCACCTGCCATTATGTGTATGACCCTGCAAAGCTGGCCACAGTTCTTTTGGGAGTTCTGCCTTTCCCGAAGTCTCATACTGCAGATAACATCTCAGCTGCGAAGAGGTCGCTCATCGAGGAATGGGGAATAGAAGGCAAAGTCACTTCCATAGTTACAGATGCTGGAGCCAATATGGTGGCCTCTGTGCGAAATTTTAATCTTCGCCATGTCATCTGCTTTGCTCATGCTCTGAACTTAGTGGTGAAAAAGAGCCTCGATGCAACTCCTGTCCTTGCAGACATTAGATCCAGGTCAAGGAAGGTGGTCACATGTTTTAAGACCAGCACCACAGCTAAGGAGAAGCTAAGAGAAGTGCAGGAGCAGATGCAGCGTCCTGTACGTAAGCTGATTCAGGAAGTGGACACCCGCTGGAACAGCACACACCATATGCTTCAGCGCCTTTTTGAAGAGAGACAGGCAGTGGGGGCAGCTCTATCAGAGGAGAAGAGAGTCTCGGGATCAAAGATCATCCCAATGATCAAAATGCTCATGCTCTACCTGTTTGATTCCATGGGAAAAACAGGTCACACCATAGCCAAACAACTGGGGGAGAATATGATCATCATGATGCAAAACAAATTTGACAGCATAGAAAAGAATCAAACTGCACTGACCCATTCCACTCTGCTAGATCCGAGATTCAAAGCCATAGGTTTTTACAATCAGTCAAATGCACAAGCAGCAATAAAACGACTCACTTGTCAGTGTTCACAATTATGTATCACACCACCTGTCAATCATGAGGAAGAACCCTCCACCTCCTCATCATCTCAACCAGCTCCAGCAAATTTTGAAATCCCATCAACTACAGGTAATGTTGTGAAAAGTAAAAAGGGACAGAAAATAAAACCTTCTAGTACCGATTACTGTCATGTTTGTTTTTCAGATATTAACCTTTGGGAAACCCTCGACAGAGATGCTTCTGAAGCAAGGATGGCCAGAAATGCCACAGTGGATGCTACAGTAGAGGTTCAGCGGTATATGAACGATCCACCATTGGAAAGATCAGAGGAGCCACTGGTGTACTGGAGGAATCATAAAAATGTGTACCCTCATCTTTTTATACTGGCGCAACAATTGTTATGTACGCCGGCCTCATCAGTTCCTTCCAAACGAGTGTTTTCTAAATGTGGAGAAGTTTTCAGCAAAAAGCGAAACAGGCTCAGTCCAAAAAGTGTAGAAAAAAATTATGTTTTTAAATCAAAATCTTTGACTGTTCCCTATCCAACATAACTGGTTACACAAGCACACCCAACTTGTGCCATATTTTTCCAGCACATCCGAATCCCCAAGTACAAGCACATCCTTTCCCCAAGCACTCTCTCCCCAATAACACAATATACAAAAAAGAATTAATCTTTATTTGTAAAAAAAAATAATATCACAATCTTTGTATACGGGTGCATGTGTGTATAAACACACACCCACACACAGTGTGGGTGTGTGTGTGGTGTGGGTGTGTGTGTGTGTCTTAAAGCCTCCTGCCACTGTCTAGCTGGGATAATTTAGTTGCAGCCTTGGCACTTCACCAGGAGAGGTCACTGTTACTGAAGCTTCAAGTAATGAACCGATTTTTTAAACAATGTGCCTAAATGGTTCAATGCTTCACCAAAGCTTCATTTGCCCATCACTACTAGTTTGTGCCTAGAATGTGGCCTAGTTTTGGCGCCTAGAACGGTGCCTAGTTTTGGTAGTTCCAATGTGCCTAGAATTTGCTTGTTTTATGAGTACTCTGTGTGTTTTTGATTTATGTTTGTTTATTTTGTGCGTGAACATGTTTTTGGGTTGATGTAAAGAATCCCCCTTAAATAAATAGATACATTTTTATATGAAGCCAGCATCTCCTGCATCTTCCCCATCTTCACTACCAAGTCCAGTCGCCCACATCCCAAAACGTGGGGTAACCGCCTCGGCCACTTACAGTGCCATTCAAAAAATTAGTAAAATGTTTAAAAAAAAAACCTGTTTTCACTTTGTCATTATTGGCTATTGTGTGTAGATGTTTGAGGCAAAACATGAACTCAATCTATTGTAGTATGTAACGTAATCAAACGTGGAGAAGGTGAAAAGGGTGTGCAAACTTTCTGGCTTGTCTGTATATACTATGCCTTCCTGACTGTCAGGCCGCCACTTCTTAACCCTACGTCTTGAGGTGGCTCCCTGCAGGCTGCATGTTGAATAAACCTTCGAATGATTGACTTAGTCTCTCTGGTCCTTCTGCGAGTGTTGGCCTTTGTAACAGATTCAGACTATATCACCAATGTCTGGCTGCAAGGTATTACCAGTAAATACATAAAGACAAAAGAAAAAAGAACACACACATACACACACAGATAGAGTAGTAATATTTAGTTCCATCATGCAACACAGGGCTTGGCATTATGTCTTAATCAAACCTGAGAATGCAAACTTTCCTCACATTCAACCGCAGATTTTTGAGACAGTCTTTAACTAATAGTCAAGTATAATGACCATGAAATGAAACCTTAACCACCAAACAACTCATCAACATCTAAACTGGAGTGATGGTATTCAGCAAGATCTCTCTCAGACTGTGTGTCAGTTAAACTTCTGAAAGGGGGCCAGATTAATTCCATTGCCATGTGGGTCAGATGCCCAAAGCTACATTATTCCTCTTGCTGGTATTCAAGGTATTCACTAAGGTCTCTGAAGATTCTAAAAATCATTTTAAAGTATTACAGAACATATTTGTCTCCATTTCTATGACTTTGAGCTTAAGTGTTCTTGTACAATGGGTAGGGCATTAGTAATAGCAGTTCTGTTCAAAATATCAAATCACTTGTTTGACAGGTCACAATTATATTTTAATAACCTATCATTCTTTAAACTGGGTCAGCTAACTGTAAATACTGTTTTGCTGGGAAAAGGGGCTGATGTCAATGTGTAAATATCAAAAAGTCAATGTGATTTAGGAGTCAGAACATCTTAGTCATCAACTAGGGTCTGTGCAATACCCTAAACAGCCAACATGGGGAGTGCCAATTCCAAGACAAAACTTCTAAAAGGAGAACCTAAGGACTCCCTGAGGAGCAGGGATGACACTAAGAAGGATTTGGGCTAATCTATGGAAAGATGTACGTTTCTTTGCATGCATGTCCCTGAAATGATATAATAACATCATATATTTTTCAATTTTACCAATATATCAAGCAGGTTTCCATTGCTGACTGAACACAACTGTCGACTGTGGATATGGTATTTGAATGACCAAAATATATTATTTCCCCAACAGCAGACAACCATCAAATCCACTACATGTTTACTTGATCACATACATGAGATCCTTCTGCCTGTCACTGAGGGCTTGCAAACCTTTCCCTATAAAAGAATGGTGGTGTACTGCTGTTTTTCTCCTAACCAAATCCTTTTTTTATTATTATCATTATCAGATGTTGATGGGAAGGTCTGCATTAGTGTGCTGTTCAGAGGCTCGTGTTCTTGTTTATTGCACTCAGGCATTATTTAGACTACTCATAATTTGTGCCCCTCTTCCTGAAGTAAGGACATTTTGTTATGCCTATACCTTTAACGATATGACAACAAAAGTCTCTCTGACTCTCAAGGTCTAAAAATGAGATCAGGTCACCATTATGTCAGTGCAAGGTATGACCAACTAGAGAGGAGCCCCAGGTGAGTAATATTCCATTCTGTCATGCAGTATGAATCACTCACACTTAGTTGGACGTAACGCTGTCATTAGTCAGAGAGAGGGTGGGTTTTACTTTGATTTGACTGGGTCTGATTCATGAGCCTGCCCTTGCCTGAGGGCCAGGTGAGGGCCAATAGGCAATTAAAGCAATTAATGCTTTCATTGTGTAAACATAAACTGGTCAGGTAGGAAGAACCGAGGGAATGTTTAAGCAGTAGTTTGTCTGGCAGCGTCAATGACTTGACATATCGGAAAATGCGTGACATTTGTGATGGCTATAACAGCAAGAATAAGACGAAAGTTATTATTTTAAAATCACCACATTTTAATGATATCCAAAACGGAAAATGTATTTCTAACTCTGACATACACAAAATAGTTTTCTGAATTGAGTAAAAGTAAATATTTGAATCAGAATATAAACAATTAGTCACATATTTTATCACATATTCTCATATTTCCATAAAGCCATATCAAACACATCATTATCAATGCCCTGAAGATATACAATAATGATCTGATCACACACATTTCTCAGTTTACAGATTTGGCATCATTTGAATGACAGGAGAGATTTGGCAGTGAATATGAATCTACTATTTGTCAAGGAGGTTGTAACATAATAGGCTTCCTGTTTGTAAAGTCCCTTACACTGTACAGCTTTCAAAATGATCTTTCAACTTGATCTTATAAAAACGTTTTCTTGACAAGTATCCATATCGTTTGTAATATCTGTATATCCCCTCCAGTCATAAAAACATCATTCATGTATTAAATAATAACTACTTCATAGGCTGGATAAAAACAGGTAGCCCTTTCCTCATATTTAAGGCTTGTTTATTTTGTGTCACTTTGTATCATAAAAACAGCCAGAACAGAATCTATGCCATGGTCTCATGTTGTTACACCTTTAAGACCAAACATGGCATTTTGTTTTGAGACAAAAGAAACCCAAACAGGCCTGTGAGGTGGGTGAGCTGCATCTTTGGTAACAGCGGACTAACAAATAAGACAAACAACACATTCAAAACATATCTTATGTGGCATTCCTATTAAAGCCATTCAACCTTAAATCAATACATGAAGGCAAAAAAATAAATAAACCTTAAAGTGCATACAATACCAATCCCCATAAATATAGAGCATACACAAATCATATCAAGAGATGTGGTAGTCAAATTAAACCTCTTCATATTCTATATGCATAGCGCAAATTTCCATAAAAAAGTATCTGTACTCTTAACCTGTTCCCTTGTTCATTTCACTCATAGGCACTGGGCTAACCTATCCAGTCCTTTAGAGACCAGTGTTAACGCACAAATAGAGCATAATAAATAAAAAGATGGAGCAGCATTCAACGGTAAATGGAAGTGCCCATTTTGTGCTGTCCATCAGTTGTTGGTGACAAAGTTAGCAGGGAAGATCCCAACCTTCCCTCTCAGTTGGCCTTCCCACCAGTCATACTGGGATTCGGTCTTTGTGAGGACGGTGATTCGGTCCCCAACATCGAAGCTGAGGTCCCCAGGTTGCTGGCCCTCAAAGGCATTTGTGGCTGTGACGACCAAGGGTCCACTCGATGCTGGACCTGTGCAGTTACGAGAGGCAATGAAAAAGTTACCCAAAATTTAAATCAGGTACGTGTTTTTTTTCTCCTACTCCTATAGCATAGAAATGGCAATGATCAAACACAAGAGAGATTGTAAATGGCAGTTGCTTTATTTGGTCTCAGTTAGAATTAAAAATTATATCATAACATTTTCAATTATACCAATATATCAAGCATATTTAAATTGTCGACTGAACACTATGAATCCTGTGGATATGGTATTTGAATGACCAAAACAGACAACCCACAACAACATCAAACCCAAAACCATCAAACCGAAGCTATCACAAATGAAACCCGTGAGCCCTTCTCTTCATCACACTAGATGGCAGTGTGAGCTTTGTGTGGACACTTTCTAGCAAGAGATCCTTAAAGACACTTCATTTTCAGATCATCACACTGGATAGAGTAGGAGTACTAGCACACACACACACACACACACACACACACACAGCATTCGGGGGCTGTTTGGGCATCACATTCCTTCTAATTGATCTTATATCTTTCACTTATATACACATGATTCAATATTCTCTTTTCATTCATATTTACATGAAAATGTCTGCGCTTTGTCGTTCACGTTTCATGATTCCCTTTTTCAGTTAAAAGGATTGTCTTGTTAGAGAGCTCATATATCAGAACTGTAAACTTTTGGTGATTGAGGTTGATTTGATACTCCAAGTTCTTGTCCATACTGGATAAACTCAATAGTTCAATGAACATTATAACTTGATAACAAATCTTCTTTGAGAGACATATAATACTACTTCATCTCCGGAAAGGTTGTGATTAAATGACAAGTCTAATTTATCATCAGCAGCAACAATTCTGAACTGTTACTGCCAGGCCATAAAACAAAAGACACACTAATTAAATGTCAAAAGAAAGGACGCAGAGTCAGCCAACACCCAGCCAGTGGGGCACATGCACCTGTGTGTTTCTGTTGTTTTTATAAGTCAGGATACTCAAGAGGGAGATCAGAGAGAATGCATTTCCATTCATGTCCAAACAAATGGGGAGAAACTTTCACCATCAAAACCAATACATCACTCAGCCAGTCAGTTTCGGTATGCAGTCTCTTGAAATAAATAAATAAATAAATAAAAGTTAGTTAGTTATACAGTTATAAGTTGTATGGGATAGTTACATTCCTATTCTTTGGAATAAATCTGATGTTAAATGTTAAAAAGCTGATGCTAAAAGTAGCACATGGGGAAAAAAAAGACTATTTGAACAGGTGGTCTCTAAAATGGTTCCCTCTCAGTGACAGAAAAGCATACGGAGAAAGGGGACACAGAGGCAGTGGTGGAATGAAATTTCTCCCTCTTGGCACCGCCGGCCTTTTCTCCCATCTCAAGAAATCCCAGGACATGACAGAAATCTCCAGTCCAGCCGTGTTTCACTCTTAAACACTTTTGACTCAAATCCTAAAATAACTGCATCAAGTCTGTGTAAACCTCATTCCCCGGCCACCGCAAAAGCAAGACACAACAAGCTAGACGATTTAGACGACTGGGAATCCGACCCAAGAGGAGCCTCTTCAGATCTGTCAGGTTGTTCGTGTGTTTTGGCAGTGCGAAGACACTCGAGCTATGTGGTTTTCTGCTCGCACACGCAATCTTAAAAAGTGACAGGCCTCTGACAAGACAGGGCTGGGGCCGTCGACTGACAGCTCGGCGATTAGGAGCCTTGTGGCGTGATAAGAGAGGAGAGGAGAGAAGAGAGGAGAAGCAGCACGCTTCACTGAGGATGGCCAAAGAAGCGTCCTGCTTTTTGTGTTTTTAATGTGGTGCCATGGTGAGCGGGGATGCCCACTGGCATCCGAGAGGAGACACAGCAGGAAGTGATCCACAAAGAGGCAAGTTTGACCCAATTTCACTGGAAAGTTACCCGTCAGATTTCTCATTAAGAAGTACATCACAGTTGCCTCAATTGCTAGGCGATGGCCACATTTGATGCTTCTGAGTCTTCATTTGATGTTCTTAGCTCTGGCCTGTGAACATGTTTTGCTGTCCATGCTGTTAGTACTGCTTTTCACGGCTGCTCTAATATACGGACATACGAGTTTGCATCGGACAGCATTGTGGTGGATTTCATTGGACTGGATTTATTTGACTACTGGATCTGAACAAACAAACAAAAAAAAAACTGTTACTAGTTTGCAATGTAACACGCCTCTGGGTGAACAAAGTACCAGTAACTAAGGAACATAGGGAATGGAGAAGGTTACTCAATGAAACCACAAATCCAGTTTTCCTCTTACTCAGACGCTCAGTGAGGAACAGGTTAACAGCCAAGAAACCTTGGCTTCGCTCTCGGAGATGCCAATAGATTACAGCAAGCCCCGGAAGTCATCTGACAATTTAAACACGAAAGAAAGAGGAAACTTCAAACTGGGAACCCCCCCCTCCCCCCTCTGACTAAGAGCAACTGCAGCGGTTGACGTGTGCACATCTTTCCTCATCACGGCTCCCTAGGCCAAGGATGGGTGTTAATTACAACAGCCCATAATGATCCTGTGGGCGGCAACAAATGAGACGCTGTTGAGAGAACGTTTCGTGATCCCGCGCCAAAGGGAGCGAAGATGAAGCTGTTGAGAAAATAACCCAAGTGCAAGAAGCAAAGATGGGGGATTCACACACACAATTCACACACACAATACACAAACACAGGCTCTATGGAAACAAACCTTTCGCCAGAGCCATTAAAAAAAAAAACCTCATGACAAGTGGTAATATGATGACTTAATAATCCGTCAGCTCTCTCAATGCCTGGGAAAAGGACAACAAAGCCAGGAAGCAGACTCAGTGAAAGTGAATTTGACAGTATTAAAAAAAAAAGGGGCTTTGGACTGTGCCAGTTAAAAATTTGAGATGAGGTAAATTGGTGGTGTCTGTAAAGTGATGTACACTTGTATGTAAATGTGTTCCTTTAAGTCTGAAAGTCTAGCAATTGAGTTCACCAGGTATTTAATTAATGTAACAAATACTACATCACCTGGAACCATTCTATTGCACTGCTCTCATATCAGTGAATGACTGACTTGTCGTTAATGGACTCACTAGTGACCTTATCCTATTGTACATTGAAGGAGGGGCACAGCATTGTTGGAAGACCTGAATGAATTGACCAAGGCATGCCAACAGCCTGAGGCTAAATATAAATAAGGAGAGATTTTCGCAGCACCGCTCAATGGTTAATTAAAATGCTAAACGCTTAAATTGAAATGGACGATACCTGGGAAGCTTTCTAATAATGGGTGCTTGTTGATCCGCTTGCATGAACAACAGCAAGGAAGGGGAGGATCACTGAAATACACATATTCATTTCAGACGGCATAATCCGATCACAATGTGGGAGAGTTCCACTGAGTTAAGAGGTTTGTTTAATTGAAGCAAAGCCACTGCCCCCTTATCAAGCCATTCGTGGCAACCATACTTCACGATGCTGTATTCATTAATAAAGCATGCAAAGTACACTTGAATCATGCTGACCACACATGGTGAGGATTACTCAGGTAAGGAGTTGCTACAGTGTTGAATAGCATAACCCTGACACCTTTCTAAGGGCGTTTTCCCATGATTTTATGATTTATGACGTCTCAAACTCGAACCATGCGCCAGGCAGACTGTGATGCTTTTAGAACTTGATACAAATCTTTTTTTATCCAAAAAGCATAGAGATCTGTCAAAAACAGATGTGCAATAATACCTAAACAGACTGATATTTTTTTATTTTCCCTTTACTTTCTCCTTAGAAACAGAGCCTCTCTATACCACACTCTTTCTATCTTCCCCAGGTGGAAGAGTTTAGCATAAACGGTCACCTCACTGCACATACATCACACACTAAAGAGGGCCTTACGCACGACCCAGCTCAGGCTCAAGCCAGGCTGTCAGTTCGCTCTCAGTGAGAGAGAGAGAGAGAGAGAGAGAGAGAGAGAGAGAGAGAGAGAGAGAGAGAGAGAGAAAGAAAAAAAGGCAGAGAGAGAGATATATAGAGATAGAGAGAAAGAGAGAAAGAAAGAAAGAAAGGCAGAGAGGGTGAGAGAAAGCAAGAGAGAGAAAGTAAGAAAGCAAGAGAGTGTGACAGAGAGAGCAATAGAGAGAGAGAGAGAGAGAGAGAGAGCATTGCAACATGACGGGATGTGACGTTAGAGGACGCTATGGAGGGTCGTGTTACTGTCTGAGGTCTTCCCCCTCCCACTGTGGACTCCCAGGGAGGAGGTGATGCTCTGCTGCAAACGCAGGCAGACAAGACCGGAAGGTCCCCCACCACACACAGACACACACACACACACACAAAGTGAGCACAAAAAACATTCACAAACCGTCTCTCTCACACACAACAGCCCTGGTGTACACCCAGAAATGCTGCCCGGTGATACAATTTGTGTTTTAATACCTACAGCTGTGCACAGTACTGAACTACTACCCTGTGTTTTAATACATACAACTGTGATATTGAACTACGACTCTGCACATACATGAGTTATGCAGTTCCCCTACAATCTAAAATACAGCAAACATGATTTGCTCAGATGAGGTTTGCTGAATTGCATTTGTTGCGAAAGCAGTGTTATCCCACGGCACCCAACCTAAACCGCTCCCTAGAGGGACTGGCAAATCAGCCAGATGAAACCTAAGAAGGCATCTGTGGTGAAAAAAAAGCTACAATTTATTTAAAAATGGAGGTCTCCCACATAAGTGAAGCCGAGTGGTTTTGGATGGGACTTCAGTCAAGAGAGCAGGAAGCATTTGTATATGCTATGACTTGTCACATGCACTACATTGTGGCTGGTTTATGTTTGTTGCTCCTACCACTTGAAAGAGACATGTAACGGGGCCCTTCTTACAACCTAAACATACACACACTTTTACAATCATGCACACACTAAAATTCAAACACACACACACACAGACAATTTCTCTCACCAGGACTCGAAAAAACAAGCACAGTCTTACCAGCCAGAGCACCCCCTCCCCCGTACGTACCACACACACACACACACACACACACACATAATCTCTCTCTTACCCGCACTCGAAAGATGAACATGAGCATACTCTTAACCGCATGTTAAGACACACACACACACACACACACACACACACACACACACACACACACACACACACACACGCAAGTTCAATGACATGACTGGGCAGCATGGTGTAGTACCTCTCTGCATAGCAGTGGTACTGTCATTTGTGTGTGGGAAAGTACGTGTGTGCCAGGCTGCTGACTCCTGACCAGGCACAGACCATGAAGGCTTTTCCTGTCCGAGGAGAGATGGGAAAGGGGCCAGCCGAGAGCCATGGCGTCTGGCATGGGGGAAACCCCCCCCCAGCCAACTAGCTCCCCAAACTCCTCATCACTCACACACACACATCCATAGACACACACTGAGAAAATACAGACAAACACACAACGTTTATCTCTGTTGGCTCCAATCAGTTCCTCCATAGATGCCCCTCATCACCCCATGTTCTCGTTTAATCCATTTCATAAACACACACTTTTGTCGACTTCTTAAAAAAAATAAACGCCTCCTCTCTTTGCCCATATGACAAGACACCACTAAATTGAGTGCAAATCATACCCGTGCTTATCTCTAAGCTGCCTTAATGAGAGAACATTAATTGTTCATCCAGCTAATCCATGCTGTGTTCACTGTGGTACTTAAAATAACAAATGATCAGTGAGAACACATTAAAGTTTATTTGTGGTTTGGGGGTTTGGTAAAGGGGCCTTTGCATGTATGTATGTGTGTGTGTGTGTGTGTGTGTGTGTGTTTGTGTGTGTGTATATGTGTGTGTGTGTTTATGTATGTATGTATGTATGTATGTGTGTGTGTGTGTGTGTGTGTGTGTGTGTGTGTGTGTGTGCGTGTGGGTCTGTGTTTGTGTGTGTGTGTGTGCGTGGGTGTGTGTGTGTGTGTGTGCATGCAGGTCTGTGTTTGTGTGTGTGTGCGTATGCGTATGTGTGTGTGCATGCAGGTCTGTGTTTGTGTGTGTGTGTGTGTGTGTGTGTGTGTGTGTGTGTGTGTGTGTTTGTGTTTGCGTGTGTACACAACCATAGTGGCAACTACAGGGTTAAGGAAAAATGCAATCCCACTCACCTGGTGCACTGTCTCTTCTCACGACGGATAGACTGGGGTAGAGGAGAGGCTTTGGGTCTGTTTAAAACAAATAAAAAAAACCAATGGAGATGTGATTATTTCAGCATGAACACCAGGCAGGTCCTAACTCGACTCTCACACAGGCATTCCGTGCCAGTCATCCAAAGCATCACTTTCACCTATAGCAAAAAAGATCCCTCCATAACAGGAATATCTCGGGGCGGATTAGGTCCAACAATCTCCCCACTGCCGTTTAAGGACTAAAAATAGACAGGTAGCTAAGGAGGCAAACCAAATGTTTGGCCTCGGATTCCACAAGACCATAACCCAACACCTCCGCCACAATGGCAGGTTTTGACACAGAAGAGCAGCTGTCAATCTCCACGTGACTCTTTAGACTAGGAAAATGAAAAGGGTAAAATCTCCTAAAAAAAACTAAAATCTCCTAAAAAAAAAAAAACTTGGACCATTTACAAGAAACACCCCACAAATCAGATTTATTTGTGTGGAGATTAGATTGTGGCGACTGAATGGCAGGTTTCCCAGATAAGGAGATGGTTGAAGAGGCTCTGACCTTCTGTCCTGCCACTGTAACGGGCACTGGAGCTGAAGCTGGGGCTGGAGCTGGAGCTGGCTGGTGGCTTCTGACTGGGAGGCCGAGGTCTCGCTGGAGGTCCATTCATCTGCCAGATCATATGTAGAATAGTACAGGAGGTTCAAACACTTAAAACAAAAAAGGTTTTGCAGAAAAAAAACATTAAAAGGTTCCACTAAAGCCCTCCCACTAAACTATTGCACGTTAATTGTGAGAATAAAAAGGTTCTTCACAAAGAGGTTCTTAAAAAAAGGCCATTTTAAAGTTCTAGGTAGAACCCTCTGAAGGTTGCATGTGAACTGTGAAAGGCGCGAGGCACAGATGAAAAATGATTTCGCATCCTTCAGAGGGTGAAGGCATTTGGTGTTTCAGTTCAGTGCACGATGCAACTTTGACTGCTAGGAGTAAATGAGTGCGCTAAAGAGGAACATGAAAAAAAAAAAAGGATGTGGTGGTATGAAAATTGTGATTTTACTTACTGAAGGTACACACATTCTACAGTAAAATCTTCTGTATGTGTTTGGAGTACCCCAGCCACACACAACCTCTGATGGACATTGCTCCCAAAGGGACTTTCTAAATCTTAGTTTTGAGATTCCTATTGACTAACTAACCCCTAAGGAACCCTTCAGTGGGGAATGTAAAACCTCTAAATATACATCAATGGGAACCAGCCAAAAACCCTTTTTATCTTAATAGCACGGAACAAAAGGCATCTCCTTAGTACTTTAATAGAGGCCAACTCCTAATCCTTCTTTCTCCCTCGCCCCCATTTAATGCACACTGTGATTCATGGCTCAGATGATTATGGTCTCTTTTCCTGGATTTAATCTGCATTATTCTGAGCTTAATTTAGATTTGATTTTAATAGCTGGGGCCTGCTCCAGATCGGAAAAAAGGCATCCTGTAACTAATGTCTGGCACCAACGCAGAGCTTAAAAATAAACATGACAGCGGAAAATATATATGGTGCTGTAAGTGCCTTTAGAGACACACTTTCTGTGTGTTTAAAATACAGACCGAAAAGCCAGAGGGCCGGCTTGAGGGCGTTCTTAAATGCTTGTTCTGCCAGTCGTTGGTGTACTTCTCCACGTAGTCGTCCAGAATGGTGTACAGGTCGAACCCCTCGGACGGAGGATCTACATCTCCGTTCAGAATGGCAGAGGCCCGGATATCTCGTCCATAGAACCTACGCGCACACACACACACACACACAAACAAATAAATAAATACACAAACAGACACAGAGACACACACACAAACACACACAGACATAGACACACAGACATAGACACATACACACACACAGACAGACAGACAGACAGACACACACACACACACACACACACACACACACACACACACACACACACACAAACACAGGTTTTTCCCAATGATGTATTAAAACCATGTTTACTTTTACTGGCAAGAGCTCACATAACGCTCGACACTATAATAGCTTACCATACTATGACATAGGCTGACATGGCATCTGATAGTATGTGACAATTACTCACAGTATCACCATTAACACTGTCATTTAATTGGACTTGAACTATGGTGGCTAATAACTGGTTATGGCATCTTCAGTGACATGTTTATGACATGATAATCTCAATCTTATAAGAGAGAGTTCAAGTAAGGCGTCACCAACCAAACTAGGGCCGTCTATTTAACATGGTGACAAGAGGTAGATCTTACTTCCTATTGGTCTCCTTTCGCTCCATCAGGTATGAGCCCTCCAGCGACACGCCAGCGTAGAGGCCCCGGGACTTGCAGTAAGAGAAGACGGCCGCCGTGCTGCGCAACGCCACATCTGCCTCCAGGTTCCTGTGGAAGACGCTCGGTTTACCAGTCGTGCCTCCACACACGACGAGAGTGAGACATTCTTATCTCACGAGCCAACAGGTGGATCGTTTAAACCAGGGGTTCTCAACGTGCATGTTTTCCATCTCTCCCTGCCCCTGCATACCTGACTGTACTTATCGTTCTTGATGGGCTGAACACACCCGACTTGGCGAATCTGAAGTCTCTGCTTTTCCTTACCTGCTGCTTCAAACAGTAGGGCTTAAAATAGCAACGAATCTATAGTGGTCAAAGGTTTGAATGGACCTGGTCCCAACAAGAGAGTGATGATCTCAAGAGAAGTCAAAAGCTGTTGTGATGGTTGTCCTAGGGTGCAATCACACAGGCAGTGTTTTAACCTTGTGAGAAGAAATGATGCACTATAACTCGATTTTTGGGCTGTGATTCCATTTTCCACCACATGAATTTGATGTACTCTGTAGATAATGAAAATGCCTTCTAAGAGTGCACATTTTTATGACCTGGCAACAGAGCAAATGCAGAGAAACACACACACACGCACACACACACACACACACACACACACCTGATATACTGTCTTGTGCATTTTCAGCTAGCACTCTCCCTCTCTGCCTCACTCTCGTTCACTCACTGCCCTACAAAACAGACACATGAAAATGCTGCTCCCAAGTTTAGCCAGCTGGCATCAACCTCACCCACTCTGGCTTTAAGTGCTCTTCGTACAGTAAATACATCAAGTCTGCCCTGCTAAAAATAAAACGCACGCTCAAGGCATCACTCCAGCCTCGCTTGTAAACAATAATTATTCTCCACCAGCTCCTAGCATTAGGATCATACTTAAGCAAAAATGCACGGTGACTTGCATTAACGCAACTGCTCTCGTTCGCACAGTAAGTGTGCACTGTTGGCTAAGGGGAGAGGTACCCATTGCTGTCCGCTATTCCCAGAAAAAACAAATCTCTTTTATATGATCCTTCATGTCACAGCATGATGAATGAGTGTTTCTGTTGAGACTAGCGTTGGCAGGAACACTGGGTTTGTCTTCTAAATAAATCATATTTCATCCAAAACAGCAGCAACACTGCAACACGATATATATATATATATATGTATACACACACACACACACACACACACACACACACACACACACACACACACACACACACACACACACTCATACACACATACACACAAAAGGGAACAGCAGAGTTTAAATCAGGTTTTTTTTTTTTTTTTTTTAAACCAAGGCAAATTCTCATTTCAGTGTTTAAACTGCAAACACAGAGAAGAAAACTCTCACGGCTGCAATGGGCAGCTAATTTATTGTCCCTTTAGTGCAAGAGGCTTGAATTGCATATCCCCAAATAAAGATGTTTTTGAAATTCCAGGAACAACTCAATGGAGTAATGTTCAACAACTGGTTGCTTAATGTTTGTGCAACTGACCGGATCGCAGAATGTGACCGAGCAATTCTCTAACATAAAATTTCCACAATGTTAAAAAGACAAGTTGCAAAGGGTTGGTGTGTGTTGGTGTGTGTGTGTGCAAGGGGGTGACAATAAGGGTCTGCTGACAAAACCTGAATTAGGAGAAATGCTGCAATACACACGCCTTGAACACAATCCCTTAATAAGATTCTGTTAATTTTAGCTAAGTAGTAAATTCTAAGCATTTGGTGAAGATTCATCTATGACAAGCACCACTTGGCAATTTGTTGGTATTGGTTGACAAATGCCAGTAATGTAGGTTATGTTTTGGAAATAGAAAGGCACATTTTTTTTTTACAACACTGTGGTTATTCAATATCCACTACACCAATACAATTCTGCCAGGTTTTTGAAAATGGTGAAATAAGAACAGTTACCGGTACATCTTTTACACATACAACAAAATGCCTACCTGCCAAGAGGCCCCACCGCCACTGTGCAGTTGCCACCAAAGGTTAGATTCCCTCCTTTACTGAAGGCCTCCACTGCTCTCTTCTGATACAGAATGATGACAAAGTCGGATGCCTAAAAGCAAATGAGAGATCATGTGAAAACAGAACAAGGACACAGGGAAAGAGAAAGCCTTTGAATAGAGTGAAATTCAAAGAGGGAAAGCAGGACAGAAACCCTTCTATAAGAAACAAAATGATCAAAAAAAAACATAGAAAGAAAGGAAGAAAAAAACGATAAGAAATGAAATGAAGAAGCAAGAAAACCTTGACACACAATCCCTGGTCTGACTGACTTTTCAGGGGTTCGGTCAGCAAGATGCACAGCACCATCGCATCACTCCTGTTCCAATGCCCATCCAGACAACCGTGCAAAAGGCAGACAAAACAAAAGCCACAGACATGTGACCTCAGAGAGGTGTACCCAGCCTCAGACAGTGGCACTGGTACAATGGCATTCTTCAGTGCTTTCATGGCAGCTTGTTTTTACGAGCGAGCCCGAAATGAACTGACTCAGGGCTCAGCTTCTGCATGCGTGCCTCCACAGAAGAGCGCAGCGATAAAAAACGCTTTTTTTTAATAAGCCTCAAGTTATGCGCAAAACCTCCAGAGGACATACATCAAACATGACAAGGACAGTGGCATCTTGTTGTGCGTCTGTCGTCGGTATACCGACATTTAAACCCTAAGTGTTTTGAGGGATGGCTTTGGCAACTCTTCTTTGCGTAGGCCCAGGACGGGGCGTCACGCTTTTGTTGGAACGGTTTCAGATGTGTAATGGCTTTATTTGCCAAGGGTGAGAAGTCAAGCTCAATGCCACCTTACTTTTTTTTTTTTTTTTTTTTTTTCAACCAGCTGCAATTTGAACGGCGGTGCGCTGTGTGCTCCTGAGGCGCTGAGAGGCCGCTGTTTGACGACAGGGGCAGTGGCAGCCGCAGCAGCAGCAGCCGCAGAAATAGAGCAGCTACTGCAGGGCGTTAAAAAAAACCTAAAAAACAACACCAAACATGCCGAGTACACATTGCACGGTACACAATGAGTCATCTGAACCTGGAGGTCACGGAGGCAGGGGAATGAGAGAGAGAGAGAACTTCAGCACTTCCCTGTACTGACAGATGAGCTCAGCTGGACCGCGTGCTGAGTGATTTCCTGTGCTGGCACTCCGAGGGGGTTTGTGGTCAGTGTGAAGGAGAGAGAAGGAGGAGGAGGTGGAGGAGGAGGTGGAGGGGAGGGGGCGCATAAATACATGATGAAACTGGGGTAAACCTGGACCAGAAGTAGGGCTCTTGGCACAACCGCATGAGGAATCAACGAGGAATCAAGCTTCAAGAGCCAGACGAGAGGACTGGCTGAAGGAGTTAGAGGATTTGGTGCAACACATTCTTCCAAACTGTTGTGAAATGTGGACCTCTGCTGCCCGAGCAAACCAAAAAAAGAAAAACTAAAAACTTGAATCAGATACAGCACCACACTCAGCACACACTCATAACATTTTATCCTTTATGTAGATCAAATTATTAACACACACACACACACACACACACACACACACACACACACACACACACAACATTTTATCCTTTATGTAGATCAAATTATTAACACACACACACACACACACACACACACACACACACGCATAACATTTGATCCTTTATGTAGATCAAATTATTAACAGGTGTTCATATCGACAAGCACCCTCAGCACATGTGGGGCATGAGAGCCGTATATGTGCGCGCACACACACACACACACACACACACACACACACCCACACACCCACAGACAGTTAGTATAGCACCTTTCTAGAAATAGCTCTAGATGGTGCCAAATATATCATTACAAAAGAAACTGAAGTAGTATGTGTAATATAAAGAAAAGCAACATGTAGTAAGTTAGTAACATTAACAACAAATACACATATGGATATGAGGATTTAAACAAGTCTATGCATTTGTTTCTGGCTTAGAGGCAACCATTCATAAAACCAATCTAGATTCTACATGTCCCTCTACAAATGACCTTCTCCCAATTAACCGTGAGAGATGAGGGGGAACTGCGACAGAGAGCGAGAGAGAGGGGGGGGGGTAGTGAGAAGAAGAGGCTGAGACAGAGAGAGAAAGAAGAGAAGAGAAGAGAAAGTATGAGAGAATGTTAGTGTGTATTAGAGAGAGAGGGAGAGTCAGGTAAAGAAATGAAGGGAGGCCTTCTGCTGAGGGATTTAGTACGAGATGGTGTTTAGATAACGCGCAAGAGAAGAACTCACTCGTCAGACAGATTCATTTAGACCCCTGGCCTCCTAATGAAGCGAGGAGATTTGTTCAGCGAAAAAGGGGTCTCGTTTTCAAGGAAGTTTAAGCGAGAAAGGAAGGAAAACAGCAACTCGATGGCATATAGATAGAAGTAGAGAAAAACAATGTATTACACAAGCAAAAACAAAAGTAACAGATCTAATAATATTTATATGTTGGATGAAATGATGTACTGGTCGGTCAATAAAGAGCAGACTGCATCCCTTATCCGTGGTTGAGCTCGTCATACTTCTGGCATGTGTTTGCTTTGCAATTTCAGACTATTGTGGAACTTACAATCATCGCTTCATAACTTTGAGAGTACAAGGTGGAAAAATTGCAGTTGGCTCACTTACCTCCAGACCAATCTCAAATCCCCCACCAAGACCAGCAATGCCAATGGCAGAGGGAGCAGACCACCCTTAGGCAAGAGAAAAAGAAAAAAAGAGTTAAGTATACATTTTCATTCATTTATTCATTCAAATTGTATTCATTCAAAGTAATTTCCAAGTGTGGTCCAATACAATATATATATGAAAGATATCGTTTGGCATTTTGAAAGATAAATTACCGCCTTACAACAAAGGCAACATAGGTATACGTCTGACTCATGTGCTGTGCACACAAACCCTGGAGGTGTCCAGAGAAAAAAAAGCCTACGTTTGAGAGTGTAAGGGGATTGATGAAGTGCAGTAGGTGTCAGACATGAAAGCATGTAAGCTAACTCCTAAATAATCAATGGTCAGTGTTATGCACTCTCATGTTAGTCGAAGGCTTTACAGACGAACCTTCACAAGTCAGCTGTGGAAACAGCAGGCTTCTGTGCTAACTAAATACAACAAAAAAAAAAATGCACTTTTCTAAACAGCACTGTATGCAGTGACGTTTGCACGTCAAACACTGTTTAAAGGGGTCATGTCCAACGTGAATACAATGGCTTAGCAAAAGCACACTTTCGCAGTCTCCATAATCCATTCTCATGGTGGTAGGGAGAGGCCCGACAGGCTGTGGGTATGTTTGAAAGAAGTGACATGTGCGAACCCAGCACAGAAAAGCCCAAAGAGGAGTTTTTGTAAACAAAATAATGTCCTCTTTTTTTTTAATGGGGAAAATAGAGACGAGTTTTTAAAAAATGTAATAAAAAAAGCAAAAAGCATCCAGAAACTTTTACACACAACCTCAGGCTTTTCCATTTGTGAAAACACACACACACACACACACACACACACACACACACACACACACACACACACACACACACACACACACACACACACACACACACACACACACACACACACACACACACACACACACACACACACACACACACACGCACACACACACACACACACACACACACACACACACACACGCCTGAAATAAACCAGCCTCTTATTGCTTATTGGAAGAGAAAAGCTCTTTTGTACTTGCACGTGAGGCACCCCTCTACGTTTTCTGCAGCCAATAGAGGCAGAAAGAGAATATGGACACCACATTCAGCCTGTCTGTGGGATGTGTTTGGTAAAGGGAAAAATGCAAGAAGAGCATACTTACGTCCATCTGCGAGCCTTGCAATTACAATCCCGCTGCCTCCACGTGCTGTGATCATGAAGCCACACCGGATGACCGTTATAATGGCAAGCCCTTGGGCTGTGGCAATAACATGGGCTTCATGGGTATCACAGGGTAGAAGAAAACAAAAACAGATAGAAGTCAAGGGGAATCAAGACAACTGACACGGCAGATCTGAGAATACTGTACAGTTCTAATTCTGCTCCATCTGGATGTGACCCGAGGAAATAGAACTACAAACAGAACAATGCTTGTACAGTTCCAATTGTAGTTGTAGTTCCAGAACTACAGTTCTAGTTCTGCTCCATGTTCATGCGAGTAGACCTAGAGCTGTAAGAGGGTAAAACCTCGCCAAGGTTGTGACGTGGTGGTAATTGTGTTTCTGTGACTTAATTAATTGATCATGTAACAGAGCATTGAATTATTATGAATCAAATGTTTTACATTATCTATGCACATTGTAAATAGAAGCTACATGAATGATGAGTATTTCATTAACTGCTGCATGAGATCATGGATGTAAAGTTAAAGTAAAATGAAACACACAGAGAGAGAGAGAGAGGGAGAGAGAGAAAGAGAGAGACAGAGAAAGAGAGAGACAGAGAGAGAGAGAGAGAAAGAGAGAGAGACAGAGAGACCACCACTCTTATGTAACATCGTTAGCTATAACAGTACATTTCCACAGGACACCATCTCTTATGAACACCTCTAGGCTTACTATGACCCTCCACCAATGATGACATCAGGCAGGGTTGGGAATGGGTAATGGCCTCACAAAGTTTCTCAGCACTTTCCTCAAGAAAACATACTTTTGTATGTTGTAAGGACAGGATATAGTTCCTTTATTCAAGGGGCTAGGTTCATTTTTCAGAATATACTTATGCAAGTCTTTCTTGAGTGCCATTCACCACAATAGATAGCCTCTTTAAAAAGCCGAATGGGAGAATATCCTGAGAGAATATCTCTCAAAATGACACTCTTAACACTTGTAGCATGACAAAGCTGTTCACACAGCTTGTTTTAATGGCACATTGACACTAGCTGGTTTAAATTATGAACCTAAGGATGGTACACTTTGTAACTGGTCTCTTGAGAGTCATTATTACAGTTTAAGGTTATGCAAGCTTTAAAAACCTCTCTGCCTAAAGTACATCTATAGTGGGGCAATATATCAGTGTGATTATTAAACCAATAAAAAGTTTAAGAGACAAGCATGATGGGGCAGAAACATCACACTCCTCTTCAGGTTCCAAAACAATAAGGTAGGTGCTGAGTGACGACGTGAGTGACAGCTGAGAATATTACGATATTACGTCTGGAAATAGCGTCATTACATGAGCTGGGTCACACCTTCTGACAGAGAACCACACTCCAGGCAAAAAAGGCCAGATAGAGAGAGAGAGAGAGAGAACAGAGAGAAAGAACAGAGAGAGAACAGAGAACAGAGCCTTGGCACTGGTGACCACTCTCGACAAAACCCACATGACGCAAGTCAATTAAAATGTTTTATCTCTCCCTTAAGTCTCTCCCTTCCCATTTCTGTTGTAGTCACCAAGATGCAAATTCCACAGATGGAGTTTGTTGCGTATATTCAATGCAGTGTTTCCTACTAATGGGAATATCACGGAACTTGCATGTATTCATTTAAAGCCATTTACTCATTAATAATCATTTTCATTTGAAAATGAAAATCAGACAGCCCAAAACAAAAATAAAAAATGAATTAAGACAACAATAAAAAAGACAATACATTCAGTGGCTGAATGGATGTGTGCCGAGTTCTGTTCCATATGGTCTACCTGGAATTAGCTTATCAGGTCCATTTCTGTTGGTTATTTCTGTGAATTCCCGGAGGATTTTGGCAGCCTTTTTTGCCTCCGACTTCAAGTTCGTTGGAATGGGGTTGTTCACTGAAAAAAAGTCAATAGAATGTCAATGAATAACTTTAAGACTCAAAACACACTCTCTGGTCGTTTGCAATACATACATTAAACTATGACCAGTAGCTGTGTGGGGTTCTTGAAACAAGTCATTTCGCTATTTCAAAAATGTCGTCTGAAACTAAAGCTCCAAATTCTCAGAAGTCTGGATACATTTTGCAATATCTAGCTGAAAAAAAAAGACACCTGGCACACCTATTCCAATGACTGTGATGAGGCCATGTCACTTAGATGGAATCCCTCAAGTCCTGAGGGTGATTCACTAGATCAACCGAGAACATCAAACAGTCCACTGGTACCAGCATGAGTTATTCTTGGCTGGCGTTTCACCCACTGCAGTTTGCCCAAGGAGGTGTGTTGCTAAGACGTCTTCATTCAATGCGGTCATACCAGTTTAGGAATTCAAGTAAAACCAGAACCGTGTCGACAGAACAATTCACATTCGCACCTGGGAGACGGCTACCTAATGCAGAAATCGCAATCACAGGCCTGCACCAATCAGAAAGCTTTGAAAAGGCATGTGAGGTGTAGGGGGCATTGCCAACCTTCCTCCCTCTTCATCGTGTGCCACCTGCCTATGACAGGCTAGGACCTAGAGAAGCCACTCTTACCAGGAACAATGGTGGATTTAATTCAAACAAAAAGTGCACTTAGTAATGACATCAATTCATTTTCCTAATTATTAGGGTAGAGCCGCACAAGACCAAGGCCCTATTGTTGTTTTGCAATTCCTGTGATGCCAGCATAGTTATGAAGCATGGGTTGTCCCAGGTGTCCCAAATTATCTTGTCTGAAGATTAGCCCTGAAATGGCAAATGTGTGTCACAGACAACGGCATGTGTCAAAGCTGACAGGGGAGGGAGATCTCTCTCTGATGAGAACATTTGACAGGTTGCTGTGGTGCTGCTGAAATTAGACGTTAAATGTTCCAGTCCACGGTACTAATACAATACACATTTTGTCAAATTTAGCTAACTGCTCCTGACAGTCTGCTAGTTGTACGTGCAGCATGTTTGCTCAAAATACTCCGATGTTTATACATAATCCTGGCTCTATAAAACGGGGCATAAACGTAGTGGCTCGGCCCGGGACATAAACGTAGTGGCTCGGTCCGAGCCATAAACAATTCAACCCAATTTCGATTCAGGAGCATAGAAGGGAGGAGTGTCCTTTGATTGGCTGATAAACTCAAATATCAACAACCTTTTACTAGAATCGCTGACTGTATCTTTACTGGACATACACGGTAACGTTTTTCCGGCAAGAGAAGTCGTCGTATCTGCATCATTTCCTCTGGTCTGTCACTAACAAAAGACAAAATACCTCAATTGACCTGACCTAGATCAATAAATGTCAATCAATAGCAACCACAAAAAAAAAATTGGGGAAAAACAAACTTTCTAACCCTCTGTGAAACAAAACCCCCTTTCTAAAAACAAATGTGGAGAAAAGTCAACGCAGTTGAGTAAGAGTTCAGCAGAATCTAATTCTCGCTCTCTCTCTCTTTTTTTAAAACACATATTACACAATAGCTATTTTGTGTGTTTTGCATTCAGACTCCAGGGGTCATGTTCACCATCAGGGCTGGGGCTGAACATCACATGAACGGGCGGATGACTCACAAAGAAGTCATTCAGGGCTCCGCAGCGAGGGATGGCAAAGCACATGGCAAACGTAGGGAATAAGGGTGGCAGAACAGAGCCTGATGACATACAGGAATGTGTCTTGAAAAAAATGCAGAACCAAGTGAGAATAATAGCATGCACAAATATAGAAATGCTGACACGAGCTGACATGATAAGGGGTTGCGTCCATTTCCCCTCCAAAAAAAAGATTTCAATTATTTCAAGCAGATCATGGGTGTTTCCCTTGATCTAAAAATTTACCACATAATATCTTTCATCATCCTGTTGCTTTGTCACTCCAGACACCTAAAGCATCTCACTGAAACCGTCAGTCTGAAATCACTCTTCTGGTGATCTAATTAACTGCAATAAAACAAAACATCTTTAAAAGGTCATACATTCCAGCACCATTAATCACAGGTGCCTTTTATTCAATGGGTGTTGAGCAATGGTGTCTGCTGACCCTAACCCCCCCCCCCCCCCCAACAGACTCGACCTGGGTGGTAGCTCCTGTGCACCACCATGAAATGCCACAATCTACAGGGTTGTGCCAATCGCCAAGGGGGGTATGAGAAACAACGAGGGCTAGCACGCTCATTAATTGACACCCAGGTGCAAAAGCTATGAGGTCATGAGTGTCAACACTGCCAGACAATGTTTGAAACTCTTCAAGGTTCATGTAGACGAGCACCTATGTGGGATGGAGGGCTGTAGATATCAGGTTGTATCGCTTCGGACTTCAGAGCATACTCTGCTGAAATCCCCCACAGGTAGACTTGTTCCATTTACCACTACTTCAACCAATGCATTTCTATAATCAATGTCCTGTACCTTTATATCATTTATATTTATATTTATAATTAATACATATTTATGACCATCATAAATACACCGTAAAAATCCCATGAAGTTAATATCAATGAAGAACCTTAAAAATCACCAATCCCAAATGTTTTAGATGTGGTTGCCATGTCAGAGCATTGAACGTTCTGTATTTCAAGAACATGTGTTGGTCATTTTCTATTCTAAGTCTGACAAGGCTGAGCGTCACAAATTAAAGCACCGGCACTGGGCAAAAAAAGGCCCCATATTTTACACTTATCAATCCAAAACATTTCTAACATTCACAACCGCACCAGCATATCTTGCACAACCCCTTAACTAAAGACAGATGCAAACAGTAGCTTTCCAGATAAAGAATATAGTGTAAAGAGACACCGCTCTTATCTTCATTCCTTAGCCTCATTCCTGACTACATCGCTGATAACATGTTTATAGAAATAAATGATACATATTCATACAATAACACACAAGAAGTCTTTAAATACCTCTATAGGATGGAGATCACATAGCATAATTTACCACAGTGTCAGCTGCTGTCACTATGCAACATAACACATGTATTTACACTTGTCGCACACTACTAGGGCAATGTTTGATTTATTGGACCTGTGCCAAAAGTGTAAAGATGTGTCTCCCTAATGATCTCTATTCATCAGCTACATTGAGAGAATAACTCTGAATAGGAGGTCGAGAATTGTGTACATATCAGTGGATATATTTACACTGACATTGGGAGAAGGAAAACTTTGGATATACAGTGAATGATGTACATTATACATCATAGACACCCAAGATGACAATACTATACATGCAATACCTTTACTGGACAAAGAACATTATTTAGAAGCTTTACTTTGACACACCTTGTAGTCAGGAGTTATTTGTTCATTGATGCCCTTTACTTAACCTCCTTGGCTCTTGACAGCAATGTTGCCCAACAATGCTGCCCCAAAATATTGCCCTGTGAATCATTCTTTCTGGTGTGCTTTAGAAACCACCATCCAAAAATAGAGGCGTGCAGAACAACTATGTCCTCTTTCCTTGCAAGCTGGCCTGTATTGACAAGAAAGGACTCCACTCCATCCATAACTGCCCTGTTATACCAAATGAAGCAACAAGATGGTCCACAAGATAGCACTGAAAGGAAGTTCAGATTTTCATCATTTCTAACTACAACATCACTCACTGGAAGGCAAACCACATAATAGAAGCCGTCATCACACAGTATTTTTCCAGATCCCCTAAACAGTTAACCCAAAGAGTCACCCAGCTCACTTAGCGGCCTGCAAAGAGTAGGCAGATACTGAATTAAACAATGCGGAGGACAGTCTCAAGAATAACAATGAGAATACGATTTTTGTCATTACTACTGTACAAATAATCCGTGCTTACGCAGATCTACAGCATGAATTAAGTCCCTAATTAGTCAATGAGTCATTAACAAAACAAAATAAAACAATAAGGCATGTAAAATGCAAATGCTTGCGACAATGCAATTATTTTCCAATTTATAGTTGACAAAGATAATGACAAATCAGTGATGCATCATAGATCTGGAAAGAGAGCGCAAACATCTGTTGCCATCAGGGCCAGTATACATTTTGACACAGAATTAATATGAAAAAGGTAATTCTGCCAGGTCACTGAGTCCTACAAGGCCTGCTTGTGAAGAAAACATTAATACTATGACAAATAAGAAAGGGCTGAGTTCAGTCAGCTGATAACCAATGGCAGTGAAGTACCTGTTCAAACAACACCTTTCAAATTAGTCACTGTACTGACCTGTCAATAATAATAAAATACAGCAAAGGATACATACAAAGAATATGAAGGTACACAGTTTAGGAAAATGTTAATCAAGACAAATTATTCCTTGGGAAAGTTGATTTGCCAGGTTGGGAGGGAATGACTTGATCACGACAATGCCCAGGCTACATCAGCACAAAGTAATATTCAGTAAGCCTTTGTTGACTTCGAATCTTATATATGTATATATTTTTAAAGATACTGACAAGATATCTCTGTGATTTGGTTTGGGCTGCAGTGGTCACTTTTTTTCCCCTCGGCACCTCTAACTTAATTCGACCAAGTCCACCTTAACAACATGCCATTCTCACCAGCACAAATTAGGGCGCACGACGCGCAAGAGGATGGACCTATACCTTGTTTAATTTATAACGTCACAGGTCAAACGGGAAAAACTCGAAGCAAGAATACAGTTTTTGTACTCAGTATAACTGACTGACTATAACTGACAATACACGTCATAACGCGGGAACGTGTCATAACATGATTTTAGTAGGGGAAGAAAAAACACAAAAGGCTGGAATACAGTCTAAATAATAGAAGCAAAGTTATAAAGTTACAAATGTAATCCGGATGATGGGTTGACTGACTCAAATGGATTATCACAAACAATTATACACTTAGTTGTGTAAACTTGTATACCAGAAAATTCCTATATTGAACAAGTTCTCCTGCACTGTGGCTTGTTGTTGGGTAGCCAAACACTTATATTTAAAAAGCGTGTGAATTCGCGTTTTTCAACTATGGCAGATAGGAAACAACACTGAACTGAAAACTGATGTCACGACTCCGATGACCGACACAAACCGTTGAGAGAGTAGCTTTATCAATCTCGGTGTTGATGAGGGTATTCAGTTTTCATGAAATGGAAGTTAGACCCACACCAGGAGCTAATAAACTAAACAATATTGGATCCGTTTGGGGAAACGATACAACAACTGGCTACTTACTGTTCTCAATGGACAGGACTTGCTTGAGCTGAGGCGTCAAATTATAGCTGGGCTTTAAGCCTCCCTCACCTGGTGCAGGTAAGATACTTGCTAAGTAATGCTACACCTGCCAAACCTGTTGCATTTCTCAAGTGTGTCCAGGACCCAAACACATACAATGAAATGTGTCATTTTATTAGTAAATGTGCGGTGTAAATACAGTTAATTGTAGAAAAGTCAACCGAATAGCTGGTAAATACATAATAATTTTCAAATGCTTTGGTAATATTTGTCTTTATTTTTAAATTCAGGCAATACATGGACAAATATAGAGAAAGGAAAGTGACGCGATAGCTTTCACACTAGGACCCATACGTGCGCATGCTCGTGGAGTAGCATACACTGAAATGCACTAGCTGCACGGTGGGAGTGATGTTACTGTAATGCCAATAACACATACAAATTATCTGAAGTGTCATGCTAGGTTACATACACGCTGTGTAAACTGCTTGAAAACAAACCGTTTAAAGTCATAGTTCAATGTCTTGAATGATGATGCGCGACAGTAACATACAGCCTACGGTACCTGTGTTTCCTGATTTGTAGCCTACATGTTGGCAAAAAAAATAGAACGCTGGATAGAATACATTCAGTTAAGTCATTTTGCAACCATGAAATATAAACTGACATTTGCGTTTTTTGATGACAAACGATTCTAGTGAAAAATAAACATGGGACATTCTTTTGCATTTGTGTTGATTACCTCTGTGCACACAAGCATCAATCCATGAAATGTTTGTGTTTAGTGCCGTTTGGCACATGTCCATGTTGAGACGTTTCAAAGCAACGTATTCGATGAATGCACTGATGATGAAACTGCACGTCTCCTTTCGTAAATTTACTAGGAATTTACAACTGCCCATGTTTCTTCCGCGAAAATGAGCTGTGACTCTTTCCTTATGGACTTCTCTTTGAAGTTGATTCAAAAATTGAACTAAAGGAAACTAAACTATGTGTTTATGTAAATAATTTCGCCAATGATTCCTCACCATTTTTAACTGATCCAGCCGACTCACCATGATTACCTTCAGGAGTGTACTGGGGGAAGAAATCGACTCTGTGCTATGAGGCATATAGGGTTAGTAAAAACATACATTTTGTGTTGATGGCCCACCAGGATTTGTCCCTGTATCCAGATGGCCAGTACACCACTGATTATATGAAGTAGCCTAGTCTAAGCTGTTTGCAGACAAATTGCTTACATCATCCAGCTGTTAATCACAACTGATGAGAGCTCACAAATAATCATATTGTTTGACAGTAAAAATCTATGTATCCATATTACTGGTTATTTAATATGCAAATGTAAATATATATGGGTAATGTGCTCAGAAAGGGCAGAAATGTCTACTGTTCCTAGTGAGAACTTGTTACATCATAATGCAATGTGATATTGTCACTGATTCAGGAACATAGATCACAGCAGCAGAACACATGTAAGATGGTGCAGATATACTAAGCCTCTGATTCAAGAGTGCATGTTGGCCTTTTTCACTGCAAAAACTGCTTTTCTAACCTAGGGTTATTATTCTTATATTAAGATGAAAAAATCTAGTTGGTCTTGTTTTTAGCTAAATTGGACTTACCTAGTGTTGTCTTGATAAGGTTATTTTTACCTATTTCAAGCAAATATTACTTGCGCTGCCTTGATAAGCACATTTTAACTTAATTTGAGTTCTTTAACACTAGATATGAGCAAAGGATCCATTTCAAGTGTGGTAGTCTTATTTTTAAGCAATAGTGTCAAGTTGAAAACGTCTCATTTCAAGCATAAATTCACTTGTTATTTTCTTATTGCATTAAAGGTCATAATTCAAGTTATTTTTAACTAGATATGAGTTTTAACAACCACTTAATTGCACCACGTAGTAAAAGTGACCTAAATCACTTAAAAAACACAGTCAAATATACTTGCGATACTTGTGGATTACCACTGATCACAAGATGCTCAGTCAGAAATGTTGTCATAAACCACAAGTTTTCCTCACACTCGGTGGCAGGATCGAATTCACTCGAACGCACGCACCCAACACATCTCAAATGTCGCTTGAGCTGCTTGAGCTGCTTGAGCTGCATGCCAGTGATGTGAACTGAAGCAAGTACAAGAGCTGTGCCTTTCGACTTCAAAAGCTAAAGGTAAGTTAACATAATTTAACCTCTGCCTACTTTGGTAATTCGTCAGCAATATTGAAAACAAAAATGTTTGTAAAAAAACAAGACTTCTGGTTGAAGTTATTAACTTGTTAGCAAACAAAGCTAGCACACTTGACGTCAGCTAAGACGGCTAACCTAGCACAATAATTCAATTGAAGCCATGTCGACTGAGCTAACGTCTCTCATATGTTTTAAACTAGTGCCAGGTAATACAATGTCAGAAAGTGTCCCTAGTAGTCTTGTCTGTAAAAAGTAAGCAAGTTCAGAGGATTCATTTAGTGTGAATGTTGGTGATATAATAGCTAGTAGCTGCAGTTAGCTCTTAGCTAACTAGCTACTCTATAGGTTAAGGATCCCCCACCCTGAGTGAAGCTTCGACTTGAAGTTGAAGATTTTTTTCTTTCTGAAAGAGTAACAACCCTTTTCTTTAAATTACAGATGGAGCAATTGGACAAGACAACACAGTCACTTCTGGAAGGTAAGTCTATGATAGTACATATGATAGAAGATGGTTAGATAAAGCCAAAGATTGTGGCTAGACTGGCTATGCATGGTTTCCCTAGAAGTGAATAGTTAGTTAGCTGGCTGGCATGGAGTGGCAGTAAGAAATGTAATAACAAAAATAGTAATAAAAACTTAAAGCTGTATAAGGGATAATGTACAGTGAGGTGGTCATTATCGCGGCATAGCCGATATGCTACTACACTTTTCCTTGAATCTCAGCAAACTGGTGGTTGTCACTGGAGGGTTCTAACACCACTACATTTGTCATTTGTACAAGTGACCCATTACATTGACTTGCAGCTTACTCAGTGCTCTTTTGTATCCATAGTTTCAGGGTCATCATAAATATTGCACATTAACTTATACCACTTTGTTTGCAGCTGCACAGGCCATTGCCTTGTTGGAGGCGCTCCCAAAAATGTTCTCTTACCCAACCGCCCCTCCAAGAAAAGTCGGCAAGTGAGGCACTGTACCATGTTCTTGAGGTGGGTTTTAGTGTCAGTACATAATACTTTCATTTGTGAATTTCATGTGTGTGGTTTAACTTCATTCTGCCCCCCTCCCCCAATTTGTTGCTTTCAGCCATCTGAGGACCCCAATGTCTTCTTGCGTAACTGATGACCTTGCCAAGGGACATGCTTCTGGAATCCCTCATGATACTGATGGGATGCTACTATGTGTTCCAGTTAACATATTCCAAGTGTATTGCTAGGCTATTGTCCATAATACAAACAGAGGTACTCAAAGATTTTATTCACGAGAGTGACAAGACGACAACATATAAAAAGGTGCTTGCTGACTGTCAAGCATTCATCCAAACCTAGTCTGTCTCTCCCTCTCTCTTTGTCAACCTCCTACTGTATGTCACTCTTCTGTATGTCACCCCCCCCCCCCCCCCACTCTTTCTCTATATGTCTGGAGGTCAGGACAGCACATAGTAACACAACGTCCAATGTATTTCCAGCTACATTTGTCAATGATTTGTTGACTGTTTGATGAATTCTGACTGTTTGATGTGTTGCTGAATTGTCATCGTTTATGTAGATGTCAATGTACCTTATGTCTGACAGTTTACTTAAATCATTATGTGTAATATGTAATTAAGTACATTTAAGCATTCTGATGCTTATTATTGTTCACTACTCTCAAATGGCTGTTATTGGTTTTCTTCATTAACAGGCTAATAAAACAGTGATAAATAATGTGTTGTCACGTTTCCTGATTTTAAGAGCTTGTGGTCTGATTTTAAGTAACTTAATGCTTAAGAAGTACTCCAGGTTTGAGTGATGACAGACTTCTTTGGAAGTAACTAGATGACTTGAAATCAGTGTTGTCAGTCTAAATTTCACTTTTATTATTGTGGTCTTATGTAAAAGCCTGAATTGTCTCTTATTTCAAGTAGTTCACTAGATTTGAGTGACATCAGGCTTATTTTGAGGTAACTACATGGTTTGAAATGAGTGGAATTAGTCTTATTTCAGGACATTCTGTGCTTGAATTGTCTTATTTCAAGTACTAATGCCTCAAAAGTTCACTAGATTTGAGTGACATCAGGCTTATTTTGAGGTAACTACATGGTTTGAAATGAGTGGAATTAGTCTTATTTCAGGACATTCTGTGCTTGAATTGTCTTATTTCAAGTACTAATGCCTAGGAAGTTCACTAGATTTGAGTGACATCAGGCTTATTTTGAGGTAACTACATGGTTTGAAATGAGTGGAATTAGTCTTATTTCAGGACATTCTGTGCTTGAATTGTCTTATTTCAAGTACTAATGCCTCAGAAGTTCACTAGATTTGAGAGACATCAGGCTTATTTTAAGTAACTACATGGTTTGAAATGAGTGGAATTAGTCTTATTTCAGGACATTCTGTGCTTTTGGAGTAATTGTGAAGGCTGTCTTATTTTAAGAAATCTTAACAAGTCAAATTTGCTTAACGCACTGGCAGCCAAATTTGCTTGTTTTAAGCAAAATTATGCTTAAATATGTAATAATTTGTCTTAAATCTAGAGTGGCATTTTTTGCAGTGTGTAGTCAGCTGTCAGTACCTTAAATGAAGAGATCATTGTGTTCAGAGACCAGTCTTGATGATAGGATTTTGGGGTTGTGCCCCTGTGCTTCTCCTCCTCCATAACCACACATTGATATTCACGCTTTGAAACCAAGGATTTTGTGTTCACCTCTCTTGTAGACTCTGGTTTTGACAGCCGTTGGATCGCGGGATGTGGTCTTGCCCTACATTCGGGTTGTCACACAAGCCTACTTTCCAAACACGCGTTTTTACTGGCCTCATGTCACCCTTCTCAACGAAGTACTGTTTGTGAGTTTAAAAAAATGGCACTTTGCATTCTGAAACCCAACTCTGAATAAACAAATAATCTGCAAACCTCCATGAAGATGGCAATCTGAAAGCCCCAAACAGCTGCCTGTTTAGCCGTCAGTTCCTTCTCCTGAATTGGCAACATTCTATATGCCTGTCAATAATCTGAGCAGACAAATCACATTCTTGCTCAGTAGATACCATATCAGACCAGCGACCACAAGTCAATCCCTGTCAGGCGTCTATCAGTGAAGTAAGTAGAGAGTGTTAGTTTTGTTTTCTTTGCTAAATTCCCTGCTACTCCTGCCTGTCATCCACGATAGGGTCTCTTAAAGTCTCTTTTGAAAATGTGCCGTTCCACTGGCTGTGTTTTGGCACAGGGTGTCAACAGGAGTCCCTCCTCCACTTTGGCATCTCTGGAAAAACCAGTCGCTCACCATGCGTGCTGTCATATCTGTTTAGGTCTGATGCCTTGTTGCTGTAACGCTATAGTCTTACAGAATGTAAAAAAAAAAAAGTTGGCGTGTGTACTGGAATGGCCCTGAGTTCTTTATGTTGCATGCTTATGTCAACTGAAGCCTAATAGAGTTATTTTCCCATACTTGGATGCCACTTCTAGGAAGGTCTGTCTGTGTTCGCCCACAGCGTTTCAAGTTTTTTTTTTGATGGTGGTAATAAGATATACCAGTCAGTGAAAACAGGGTCATGTATAAAGTAATGCAACCAGAATGGACATTGATGTGTCAGGTTCAGATCTATGCAGTTTCTGGGTGGCTGTGTTCATTTTTGTCTTTGCTAAACCTGATCCAGCCAGTGAGCATTGGCCACATACTGCACTAGGAAACCCAACAAAGTGAAACACTGACGTCTAAGTTTACTCACTGTCTGAAATGATTTGCATAATTTCCTGGTGCATTTACATGGCTAATATTAGATGTCAACGATTTAGTATCCTAACCCCAAACGGGTAATACTGTATTGGAAGACTACACAGAACTAAAATATGTGTGTGTGTGTGTGTGTGTGAGAGTGTGAGAGGGAGAGAGAGAGAGAGAGAGAGAGAGAGAGAGAGAGAGCTGTCATGTGTTGAAATAATTGAAAGAAGGCCAGGTGAATCTCAGGTCCATCCAGTGTCATTTACCTGGTATACCTTTGCAGGTTTATGAAACAAATCAGAAGGATTCATTTATTAATTAAAACAGACGAAAGTAAAACACTTGCACGTGCGTTGTAGGGAAGCATGTCATTTTCATGCCAAAGGGATTTAAAATCCAACTCAAACAAAGTAATGAGAATTTTTTAGTAATGATTAAAATCAGCCAAGAATATCATATCACTTGCACATCTAAATATTGCAGTCAGATATGCTCTTACAAGTGATTAATGACCAGTGTGACAGAAGCAACAGAGCAATAAAACATGTTCTGTATCATCTACCATATTTTTTTGCAAGCCTGTATTTTAATTTAATTTCACAGTGACAGTCCTGACATTAAGTTTCAGAAAAGGCGAAACCAAATAGTCCATATCCATTTACAGAGGTAAACCATATAATTGTGTCATGCCCTGGCTTGACTGTCGAATCGGAAATAATTGAAACAGTTGAAATGTGTTATCCATTCCGATGCACCAGAGGGAGAAATGTATGGGTGCTAGTATACTGTATATGTATGGGTGTTAGTATACTGTATATGTATGGGTGTTAGTATACTGTATGTATGGGTGTTAGTATACTGTATATGTCTGGTAGTTAGTATACTGTATATGTATGGGTGTTAGTATACTGTAAATGTCTGGTAGTTAGTATACTGTAAATGTCTGGTTGTTAGTATATTGTATATGTATGGGTGTTAGTATACTGTATATGTATGGGTGTTAGTATACTGTATATGTATGGGTGTTAGTATACTGTATATGTCTGATAGAAAAAGGGTTCTCAGTGCCAACAGTTGCACTCAAGAAATCCAATATATATGTAGTATATGTTTTTTTCCAATAGTTGCGGATGACTTGCTTAGTACATTGGAAGCGTTTTTTTTGGCAACTTTGTTTGAGAGCAGTGTCTGGCTGGTAGACAACAGTCCAACAACTGCATGACAGCTGTGCAGTTACTTGACAGTAACAGATAATGGTTTCATTGCATGCTGCTAATTCATACCATATCGTTCAGCAGAAAGGGAGTTTTTTGACTGTCTTTGATCATAATAATACCCTAAAAACCTGTCCCGCATTTATGGATACAGGGATTCTGCAAGGACTTACATGTGCATTTTATTAGTCAAACAAGAAAGTGCATCTGTTACTTGTCTTTTATACAAATTATTCCAAGCCGAGTCTCGTTTTCCCGCCAAGTCATGCAGTCCGGAGCTGGCTAACAGAACTCATCCTTAGGCTGAGGGCAGCACTGTTAATAGTGTTGTGAACCAATCCAGTGTGGCCTTGAATGACACCATTCTCATTTTTTTTTTTTTTTACATGAAATCGGCTTCATGAGCTGTGGAGGGCACGGCTCCAAGCCTTTCTGAACTTTGACATTCTTTGGTGGGACAGCTGCCACTGCCGTCTGAGGAACTTGGCCGAACTGGCTTGTCGTGTGCGCCATGGCAGGCACCTAAAAATCTAGTCTACCAAGGTGGAGAGTGCACGTATGGGTACATGTGTGCGTGCAAACGTAACCTCGCTCACAGAAATAGACACAGACAAAAGCAAACTCAAACAAGCACATACTCACATGCATAAACACACACATGCATAATCAAACATGTACCCACAGTGAGAGAGAGAGAGAGAGTGAGAGAGAGAGAAAGAGAGAGCGAAAGAGAGAGAGAGACATGTATGAATCACTGCACATAAATTACAAAACAATGAGGCAGCATCTCCTCAGACTGGCTTCCCAGTCTTCCGTGCAACACCGCACAAAGCCACAGCTTACAGAATGCAGTAGCAGCACCTCCCGTGCCCGGCCCTACACCTGGAAGCCGAACAAGCTCCTCCACGCACCCGATGCACCCGTCTGGACTTTATGTAACCGCCCCTTTATATGTCAATCACACACGCCCAGGTATGCAAGAAATGTAACAAGTTTCTTTTCCTGCATGCAAGAGAAAGACCTCGTTTGCATTCTCCGAGCCGTCTGGCCTAACAATCGAGAGTGGTGGTGGTAGGTAGTGTTTACGAGATACTACACACACACTGAATTGTGCACTGAATTGTGTGACACTACACACACGGAATTGTGCAAGCAGTTGAGAGTAAAAGTTGAGAGTAAGTTGTGTTTCACACCTAGTGTTCAGCTCTATTACAGTGCATGCTTATGAGTAAGGGAAAATAACCCTGGCATGAAGGAGAACAGATCTCTCTCTGAATGACACTAACAACGGGCTTACCCTTATTCCCCCAGGATTGGAGAACACTGGGGGGATTTGTCTGCCGTTTAGGTAATCCTGTCACACTTAAGTGTGGTTTGTCTTGGTTTGACTAAAATTGTCTTGGCTTTAGGGTGAAATTGCAGCCCCAAGCGAAGTTTATTTACGTCTGTATACTGGATATGAGAATGTTGTGAAAAACCAGATTCCTACTGGTTATATGAACAGCCTAAACGCTTCTAAACTCATATGTCGGTATTTGTTTTGATACGTCGTTTTTTAAGATGCCATTGTGCATTCTTGCCCTCTCTAAGTGTAACGGTGACAGAGGTAGGTGGTTGTATCACAGTTACACACTGTCCTAATATAGTTCTCGCTCCTGGGCAACCATACACTTTGTGAAAGAAGATGAGGGGCTCTTCCCCCCCCCCCCCCCCGCCCCCCCCCCCTCAAACCTCAGGATTAGTATTTGAAGGAATAATTAGCTTGTCAGAGGCTTGGAGTGGAATACAATATGCTGATAGAGTTTTGCGTCAAACATTAGAATGCTGTGAGGCGCCCCAGGTTTAATTTTCAATAAATAATTGTTAAATTGTTAGATATCACTATTTCTCACATATATTTTATTTCAGTAGTATGAGGAGAATGTTGTGAGGTTGTCTTCTTACGTTGCAGTGGTTAGCTTGTGCCTGGATGGGTCTGGATTGAGATATCCGTTTGTTGAACATTTTGTTGGCTTGCTCTTAACTATTTCCTGTGGCTCCTAGTGGACCGGTGGCTGCTCAGACCACATCATGTGCTGCTCTGTTGAAGACAATAACCTCTTTTGGGGAAGGATTTAAAAGGTTGCTGAATGTCACTCTGCTTTGAAGGCATTTGCTGAACTAAATTAGTGTGAATGCATTGTGACAATTTTTTGCGCTCATTAAAACCAATTGATATGCCCTGGCACAGAAGCACAGCATGTAAGTAAAACATAGATTATAGTCTTTGATCCGTTTTATTGCCCAATTTTTGAAGATATAGAACAGTCAGCTATGTTAACTGACATAAAACTGACCTACTTACCTCCACTAGATTTTAAGTGCTGCACTTTGTAACTTGTTATGACTATACCATAAGACATTATGATTACTATGATTTAAGACATTAATAACCCAGTAGCCCTGAATCATGAGAAAGGGAGTATGCTTTGTGAAGCCTGAATGTAAGTGTATCTGTGTCATAATCTAGACAATTAACAGTTTAAAATATCGAGTAACACAATGATAACATTGACATTTCTGGTTTTTTTAGCAGATGTTTAGATTATATCCGACTAGAGAGGTACAATACAATAAGTATGTTAAGGCTGCCCACTAAATATGTATTAGGGGAAAAGAAAAAGCTAAATCGGTCACAAGTGACCACCCATGTATGTATCTTCACATATCATTACATATCTTACGTATCATATATTCCATACTATGTATTATATAGCTTTGCAAACTTTCTCTATAAGGTTTGTGAACACATTGATGAGCATTGTGGCCTGAGAATGGTAAGCCCTCCAAGTTTGGTCACATGCGTGAAGATCCACCACCGTAAACGTGGCCTCGAGTTCGGCGTCCTCATTTCCTTTGCACCTGAGCATATCACACATGTGGTTAAGGTCTGTAAGGATAACAGCAAGGCATTCGGTGGCAGAATGTTAACCATTGCTGCTTTGAACATTGCCCAGATCATGTGCTTGCTCGAGTCTACTCCAGTAATCAGCTTATGGAGTTCCTTGAATGCTTCATGTCACTTTGGGAACTTTATTTTTCCAATGTCTTGCTAACCAGGTTGAGAAACTTAGGGCTTGGACATCAAGTGGGAAAATCATTTCAAGGAGAAGGTGATTTAGTTTTTTTCTTTTTTGGTGATGGTTTACTTTTGTCTTTTTTTTATGTTTAACTTTTCCTCTTTCCGTTTCTCATTATTTACCTTTCTTTCCCTCAGAAGAAAAACAAAATCTGCAAATGTTTAAAACCCCCCAGATTTCTACCATTTTTCTCTGTCAGTTTTGGTTTATATCACTTTCTCCTCCCGCTCTTGAAGGTATATATTTCTGTTCGGGGTTGTGCACACACACACACCACAGATTTATGGATCAGAGCTGGATTGAGAGTTTTGACCTTTCTGCTGCACAACCATGAGGAGAGGCTTTGATTTGGAGGAGATCGCTGAGGCAGAGGTAAAGGCAGACTGTTCTAGTACCCTCCCTTTAGTTTCATTGGAGATACCGCCAGAAGGAAATACTTTGGTTGAATTGGGCAGCTGGCCAGCTGGTGGGAGGTGGGTACATGGAGCAGGGGGTTGGGCAGAGGGGACAGGGCACAGGGGGACAATCTGATGGTCAACAAAGTCCGATGGTGATTTTAATACAATCGCAGCCTGTGACAAGTGCACATGGTGCCAGGTTGTAGTGAGGTTATTCTGTGTCCCTTCAGCATAACAAGCATCCACCTTCTCTCCTGCTCTCTTACTGATGAGCTGTCTCCGCTCAGTTCTCCTAGACGGGTGGATATCAAATTATCACAGAAGATGCTCTGTGATGAGCAAGCTCTGCTTGCTTCTTTTGACCTTGGTGGCTGCTCTGCTTTGAACAAAACGGCACACAACACTTCCTGATGGACCACGCTTACCCTTCTGTGGCCCACATCAACATAGCCAAATAGGAGCAGAGAATTTCGTAGGAAACATCTCCTGCCCCACTGTATCACAGTGTGTTTGTCAAATTGGCCTTGATCCAAATCGATAGTCAGACCTGCCCAACCACAGCTTTGGCATCAGTCTGCTGTGGGAGTTCCCCACCAGGGAGTCTGCACTGGTAAATCCTTTCCAGGTCGTGCTGTAGGAGAGCTTTTGCTACACAGCTCCAAAGACTCCTGCTATACCACTGAGCACTAGAACGGCCTGTTGGTATGTGCATATGTTTTGGTTATTGGGGACAACAGCAAAGGGAGAGAGACACGAGACTAAACATCACTGATAATGATTAACTGATTCCCATTTGTCAGTGGCTTTTTGGGCAACATCCGAGGACATTTGAGACCCCGGTTACCCACATTTTGTTTTAGTGAACATAGAAAAAACACGTCATATGTCTTATTATGGGGCCTTCATTCTGAAATGTAGTACAAGAAAACAACTCAACCTTTGTCAACTGGCCTCAGGAGAAATTCCTGTATGAACAGTATGTAATGCAATGCAATGCAATGGTATGTCTGTATGCAATGCATTTCTGTAAGCATTTATGAATGTATCTGTCTATGTTTCTAGCCATCTATTTATCCATATAGCAATCTACCTATCTCTCAACCTGTGATTTGGTTGATTGCACATACTTCACATGCATCCATCCATCCATCCATGTATGTATGTGTTTATGTATGCATGAATGTATGCATGCGTGTATGCATGTATGCATGCATGTATGCGTGTGTGTATGCGTGTATGCATGTATGTATTTAAATAGGTAGGTAGGTACTGTATGTGTATATGTCTGCCTCTGTCTGTGACTGTCCCTAGTTGACTGCTCAAGCTTCACATGCCTCTATTAAGATGATCTTATGATCTTTTGGCTCTCTCTCTCTCTCTCTCTCCCTGTCTTTCTTTTTCTTTCTCTCTCCTCTATCCCCACAATCATCCCTTCTCTCACACTTCTCCCATCCCTCCTTTCATCTGCAGCCTTCACACGCAAACACACACACAAAAGCTTTTGATCTGACACCTTTGGCTGATCCAGACTCTAATGTATTGTAACCAGGGGTTTTTCTTTTTTTTTTTTTGCTTTCCCCTTTTCTTTTTTTACCTTCTAGCGGGGGATAATTGCATGTTTGTTTTGAGGCTTTACTTTTGTGGCTGACTCCTGATTGAGGAATTGCTATAAACTTTTGTGAGGGAGGGAGTGTTATTGTGGCATGCCTGGACGCATAGCACACGAACAGCTCTGAAGGTGCTGGGGGCTAGGGGCTCCACGCCTGCTCATAATAGGCTTCTCTGTGTCGCGCTCCTCGTGAGGAAACCAGAGAACGTGTAACACTGGGCAGGCAGCACGTTTTCCTTTGGCAGCGGCCGGAGCTGGGCTATATTTGTGGCTTTCCAGAACACTTATTTTCCCTAGGATCCAGAGAGTCCGGACTGATTGCCGATCAGCGTCGGAGTACACGAGTGCCCTTTCCTCATCCTCGAATTATCACCACTGAGTAGTTTTGAGGATGGCATTGGTCAAAAACATCCTCAATTGCCTCCGGTGGGATGCAGTTCGAAAAGAAGGCCTGTTTTAAATCACAAGCGTCGGATCTTTAAATCATTTATGATCCGCAAGGTGTCAACTCAAAACCACATTGTCATGCTCTGACTTTAAAAAAAAAAAAGAAATCAGTTAAGATCCCTATCTTGTGCTTCAACATGTCTATAGTAATCACTTTGTGGAAACTTCAGAGAAGAGATAATCAGTAACTCTTCACCGACAGTGAACAGCTTGATCTCCCTTCTTCGGCTGTAAAAAGGATATGATTGAGATGGATAAGCTCATCAGGGAACAACTCATGCAACGCATGGTGGCTTTCTGATCATTCAGTGAAAAATGTGACCCAAAGCTGTGTACAGCTTTCATACTGCATTCTTCAGTGCCCTTGAACACTGGTTGCCAAAATACACAATATTTATGAGTGGTACGTGCTCACCAAACTGTCATAATTTCCCACACTATGTAATTCCAGAGCCAAACATACACATGGTGCCACTGAAAGCCACACAAAGTACACATATTGTTTTTCTTTAGTTTATCCAGATGGAATAGAGTGGCTGTCTTTGTAACCTCTCTATTTATTTAAATACACTTAACTTAAGCACTCATACTTCAGCAACCATCCAATATAAAAAAACATGTTTATTTAAAGATCTTATACTATACTATGTATTTATATATATATAGTATATATAGTATTTGTATACTGTATACAAACACTTTATATATAGTCTTGGTATTTACAATATTTACATATTGCACTCTATCAGGGATTTCATATATTTAATGTGCAGAAACAACAGACAATAGCTTGAATATATAAATATATATATTATATAACATTCATATTCAGGACAACGTTGATTTTCTTCTCTCAATATAAACTGCAACCAGCTATTCCTAACTCAACTCTATTTAAAATGTCTTGCAAAGTCCAAGAAAAGGCAAGAGATAATCGTGCAATTCATAATTCAATCATAGGATTTACTTCTGGCTTTGAGGAATGTGACTGAAGTCGTTGGGAATATGGATCGAGAAGCCTTCTTTAGCAAAGGAATAGCCGTCAGCGCTGAGCATACATGAAACACGGAGAAAGAGCTCTAAGAAGGCAAGTCGATGGAGCATACTGTTCTTAGTACCATCCATATAACTTGTCTTTTTTGGCAGCAGGACATAAAATTTAGCTCTTCTCGTCTTTTTCCCCCCGTGTGAGACAACTTACATATCTTCATTTGCACCATTTTGCATTAACAGAGAGATCACTGGTGATATCACGACTTGTCAGTGGACAAACATTGACCGTATTGAGAAAGTCTATGGACATTAATCCGCTTTGTTGCAAAAAAAAAAAAAAAACTTCTTCACAAAGACAAATACGATTCTGTCGAGTTCGTCTGATTTCATTGTTTTTGTCCAAGGCACTTTTTTTCTTGGTTCTCTTTTATTTCTTCTCTTCTGCTGAAATCTGGAGAGGAAGAAAACAATTTGACATTTAGTGAACCTTGCAGGGAAACTCCTCCTCTGTCCAAGTACCATAAAAACATCTGAGCTATTAATAATTCCTTACAGATACATAGTGATGTTAGTGATTGGTCATGATACACAAGAACAAACACACAGACACAGAGCATACTTTTGCCCCTCATTCACTCTGTGAAAACATGATTTGCTTTTGCACACAGATTTCACCTCCTTAATACCTCTTAACATACTCCTTACGTTTTATGATTGCATTGAATCAACATTTAATGCCCAGCAGAAAGATTATGACAACCTGCTAAGCATTTTGTTTCTAAATTCCAGGAGTGAGATTACTAGGCTCGAGCGTGAAGAATTATACTCAGAGACTACCGTATGACTATAATTAGTTTTTTACAAGACAGGGAAGCAACGTTGTCTACTCTAAACCTCGTGATTATGCCATCTCAGCTCTACTGGAAAAGCACAATGGTATGGCTGCACAGTCACAAAGCTAATTGTCCTATCCACTGACAGCAGGAGATGAGTATGGGGACCTGAGAGGTGTAATGTTTCACTAAGTGCCACCCGGCTGTCACTAAGCACCAGTCCATTGACCATAACTATAGACTTTGTGAAATGTTCACCAGGCCATGTATGGATTTGGCATGGAGACTTTCATTTCTCAGTACACACATTCTTATAGCGTATAACTTATAACTTTAATCGTTCTGTAACATGAGGTATTATTAATTTATCATACACCAATCAGATTTAGTTTTTCTCTGGAGGCTCAAGGTCGCAGATGTTTTATTTGGATTGGCACTGACTAGCCACATGCCCCTTGACTGTTATGCTGAATATAAATTACAGTCGAGTTTAACAGATTCAACACTGATTTGATATGATTGATCGGTTCAAACCAAGATTTGTCTGAGTGGTTAAGTGGTTTCAAGCTACATAAATAGCAGCTAACTCAATTTAAATTAAATTGAAATGTTTTTTTTCAGGAAACACTGTTCAAACTACGCTGTTGTGTCCAGAGATTATCACCAGACCTTAAAAAAATATTTATTGAATTATGCTTATTGATTTATATTGTCAGTGATCCATATCAAATGGTCCTGTTGAATATTCTTGTATGCACATGTGTATATATGTATGTACATATGTATGTAGTCTTTGGGACAGTAGAATGTAATAGAAATGAAATAGAAATGTTAACCCACCTGTTGCATCTATCCCTCAGTACATTGTGGACTCCCTGCTAACCTGATAAGTAGCCGTGCACATCTTTTAAAATCTAAAAATGAAACATATGCACTTTTACTCCTCGAGAAATACACATTTAGTACGTCAAAGAAAAATCTGAAAAATCACATTCCCATCCCATACACTGGCAAAGTAACGGTACCATTAAAAACCTTGGCCTAAGACAGGCATAAATAACAACACTGAGCTAAAAACAGTGTCTCACAAAAGAGCTAAATATTAGTAATGCTACATCAGAACATTTTAAAATAAGTTTACTTTCAACCATTTGTAATCTTTAAAAAACACAGATATTCATTTTGTAAATTGTTGAAGTTGAGAAGGAGGGTTTTCACTCACAGGCAGGTATTGTGCAGTCTCTGGTATTATGATATAATCTATAAAAGAGTTTGTTACACTTTGGGCTGAAGTAGAGAGGCCCTAGAACATACAGAAATAAATGTCAACAGTGAAACCTCTCCCATAAGTACGCTCAATTTCCCAAGCTCTAGCACACAACTTGTCACACTAATGTAGTCGAACAATAGGTTTTAAGATAAACATAACTGTGTACCACTGGGCTTACCTGTTAAGTGTTTCAAAAGTTTATCCTTCTGTCTAAGATCTCTTGGAAAAACTTCTGCCAAGGGATGGAGTAAGAAATAAATAAATAGATGGAGAGAGAGGGATGGAGAGCAAAAGAGAGAAAGGCACTGTCAAAGGGGATATGTGTGTATTTCCTGATTACATTATTTTGGCAGCAGATCATAGGTAACACATGACCACCTAATTAATTACATGATGCTTACTCAGGTTGTAAGCTTCACCAGTTACTTCCAGTTTAAAATTTCACGATTTGTGTAATACACTGAAGCAGGTTATCATTTTGTCCCAGCCTACTTCATTTTCCCCTAAAAAGACTTCATCCAAAGGTAAAACACTCTGTGAATATATCCGATGGAACTAATGAAAAATGAACAAACTTACCCAAAATCTGTTCATTGTGTTGTGACTTGTTGACTTCATTCACTTCCTTCGTCTCGATGGAATATTCTTGTTTTTTGGATGCATGCTGCACACTGCTCTCGCTGTCCTCCATATGATGCGCCCGTGCTACTCGTACTTTGTCCATGATGAGCTCCAGGAGGCTCCGGCCGTCTCGGACGCCCGTGGGAACGGCGCTCTGCTTGCAGTATCCGGCGGTGAAAATCAACAGTAGGAGTCCAATCAAGACAGGTGTGCGCAGGGCGCTCATCGCTACTGAGAAGTGAGCAAGGCGAGACCCTCCGTCCCGCGTCTTCTCTTATAGCCTTGATAACACAACATTGATTTAGGGCAAGGGGGGTTTCTTGGAATCGATCCAACTTTTCATTCTTCCTAGCAAGTCGTGATTCAACGATTCAATTAAAAACATAACTTCACATGCCAGAGTCGATAGACAGATTGACAGAGGACACACATATTTACCCTTTTGTGTGAATTATTTTTAAGAGGGTTAAGGGTTATTTCTGTCCAGGACATGGCTGATTGGTTGTATTTACCTGATAAGAATTGAAGTGCCATGAGGTTAAATGTCAGTAGGAGTTAACACAGCTACAACTACCCAAAATGTCTTAAATATAAACCCAACCAACGTTAGACATACTACACGGTCAAAGTTGTGCATTTCCCCTTCTCTGTAGATTAGTAAACTGGATAGAAACGAAATGCACGTCACAGGCACATACTACGCCGCTCCTCAGTGGCATTCAACATCTTTTCCGAAATGTACAATATTGACAAATACAATAAATTACCTGTGTTTTTCCTGTTGCGAAACTGTCACGCTTGTTTAGCTGGCCTCCCTGCGTGTTCGAGGATTATAAAAGTTAATGCGGTTCAAACTAAACAGATTCTGTTGGCGTCGCCGTTCCCCAGGTAGGTTACTTCCAAGAGCTAGTGCAGCATGACAGACGGAGGAGCAGGTTCTTATATGTGTATAATGGATGAAACTCAGTCATCTGTTGATTGTACCGACTTAAAAGTGGGTGGAAAATAATGAGAGTCCGTGAAGAACTTTTTCTCCGCTGCGTCTCTTGATGGAGTTTGTCTCATCCGGCATGGGTTCCCAGACTTTTTATTCTCTGTTGCAGACGTAAGGACTTGTCCCATGTGGATTACCCCGGCATGTCTTTAATTAGAAACGCGTTAAGAGCGCTCCTTAAAAAATGCATTTTATTCTCGCGATCACCAACTCATGTCGCTCTTTTGTAGAATACCCTCTTTTTCGATAATCCACTCGGAATGGACAGCTTGCTTTTACCGGGAGATTTTATGTTTCCTTAGACGGGAATCTGAAGCCTCTCTCTCATAAGCATTACGAGAGCATGTGGGTTAAATTGTCGTTTATCGTTAACATTTTTCCTGTAGATGATGCTGTAATCGATACGTGTTTCACTTATATTTCAGAGTAATTACAGGAAGTCCAAACTGAAAATATAATTAGAATCAATTATGGTAAGTATCAGCACATGCCGTATGGTGAATGGGAAAAGTAAACCTGCTCCTCAGCTATAGAGTAGCTCTATTGCAGCGGCAGTAGTCGGTTCAAATCGGACCGAAATGAACGCCTGGGCCTCCTCTTCCAATATTGGTTTCGTTTGCCTAACCTTGTATACCACTCCCTTTTAGTAAAGTTAAAAAAAAAAAAAAAAATCACGTTGCACTAGGCTATTTCTCCAATTTCACTCCCTCCTCCTTAATGCAGTCATTCGAGTGGGAGCAGAGGTCTATCTACGCTACGTGTAACACAGTTTTCAAAGAAAGTGATATGCTAATCGGGATAATATAGCTTTAGAACTATTACTGAACTTGAACGAGTTGAACAGCGTAATGTAGGCTCATGGAGGTTCAATGAAAATATTTTATTTGCCAGGCGAGCTCAACAGTGCCACTCAGCGAATTATTACCGGAATCATTGGGCTGTATACATTTCCCAATGAATTATGCCAAGACATCTGTCATCAGCGTAAATACGGCCACATTTACGCCTCGTGCATTGCAGTGATCTAGTAGTGTAGAACATTACTGAAGGTCTCTGAACAATCTTATAGCACGCGTCTCCTCCCAAATCGCATGTAGACTTTTAGACTTTTAGCCATCGTTATATATAAAAGCGTAGTTCCCAGCCAGAGTGTCACTGACGGGGCGGTGCTGAAAGGATAGCGCCCACTCGTCCGGTGCTCACCTGAACACGCGCAGGGGCGTTATTTTTTTTTACACTGAGTGATGCTGAAGAGTTGTGTTGTATGTAGCAGACGCAATACCTAGACTGACGCCCAATCGCTATCCACAGATTCACTGTAATAGCAAAGTTTAGATTATGATTTTCTTAACCATCATCATTACATAATAGTTAAAGCTTCGCTACAGGCTGAGCCCTCATGAATGAATAGGCTGCTAACAGTGCGAGCACTATGCCATCATGTAGTTTCTGTCTGTGTCTCGCTAACCCCTCACTCATGTGGTCAAATAGTATTTCCACTGAATGAGAATAACCCCACTATCAGTAATCACCGTTATTACCTGTACTGAGACGTGGTGGTGACATGGTTTAGCCTACTCCTCTCGCGTCCCTTAGGTTACTATGAGATGTTTCAAAACATTAGGATCCACAGACAAAACCACATAAACATGAAGATACCAGTATACAGAGAAATACTTGACATTTCTGATATTTTGTTCTGTTTGTATGTGGTAGGCCTCCTTGCCCCTGTGTATAATGACTCTTTCAACTATTCAAAATGATGGACATGGTACACCGTAAAAATCTAGGAGTATAACGTCTGCAGTTACATTTTATGTAAAAACTGACATATGATGTATATTTTCTACTGTCCTGTCAAAGTTGTCCTTATGTACACACAACAACTGCTGCAAATATATTGCCCCCTAGGGGTAAAATATACAAAAGGTTGTTGAAATTAATTCTACAGAATGGCTGTAATTATAGATTTTAATAACGCATGGTATATAGTCAACACCCTATCATTAGCTATTTCACAAACACTGAACACTGAGTCAAATGGTAAGCTTTCAACATACTTGTAAGCTTAGGTTAACTGTCAACTTCCTGTGAATAAACTAACAGAAATAACTTGACTATAGTCTGTGTCTGTTTATGTAGCACATTGTCAATGAAAAGTCAACTTGTTTTTTCTTTATGTTGTACATCGTGGGCCAACACAAAAGTGGGAACAATAAATTATGTTATGAATATGACAATATTGTGTGGTGGATATGATTGGATGCTATTGCTGGTTTCTGCTTTAGTTCAGACCTCCAAACTCCATTCCCGCGCACACAGACAAACACACACAACCTCATAGTATGTAGACACCCACACCTTAAATAACTTCACTGCACTGGGCCACATAAATAAATAGACAGCTTGAGGAATGCCCAGGCACTGGCTTTGACTCTGCCTTCCTATCCAGCATAAGCCCCCACGTGTGGCCTTATCTCCCCTGGCTCTCTCCTGTCTGAGTGCCAAGCTGCTGCCTAGATTTTCGTCCCCAGCCACAGGTCAAGTTCCTCCAGCCTTCCTCCCAGTGAAACGAAAGGTGCCAACAAGACAGCGACCCCCATCACACATCAAGTGTATGGAGGATTTTTTTGTTTGTTTTGGTGGTGGCATTACCATGTAACCTTGTTGCCAACTCAAGGCTCCAAGTGCCCTGTCTATCCTGGCATTCATCTGGAGACACTGATCCCAAAATCCACTGATCGTCTTTTAGTCATTAACTCATTAATCTTGGCTCGTGCCAGTTCTCTCTCCCTGGCTCGCCCTAATCCAGCTTGACCTCTTTGCCGTTTTTGATACCATTGACAGCTCCCCTCTGTTTTCAACTTCGGGAGTTTTTTCAGGATCCTGAGTGGTGACCGAGCTTTCCTTTTCTCTCTGAGAGTAACCTAAACACTTCCTCATTAACATGTTGAATGGTTTTGTTTACATGGCTCCGGTTCAAAGGCCTGCTCTAAGGGAGACTTCTCTCCCTCCCTCTCTCTTGCTCTCTATCTCTCCAGCCTAATCTGTTGTGATCTTTGACAGCGCTGCTGCGTCCCATACACAGACACAGATACAGACACGGATACACACTCACACACACACACACACTCATGCTGTGAATCATAAGAAAAGGGAATCATCAAACTAGCAACAGTTACGCCTCATTTTACACATCAGGAGAGAACCCAGATCCGTCATCTCGTATCACACACACACACACACACACACACACACACACACACACACACACACACACACACACACACACACACACACACACACACACACACACACACACACACACACACACACACTGTGTCTGTCGATGTTGCTACTGAATGGATTGGTCTCAGTCATTGTTGTCCTCGGCTGACTCTGCTGGGCTGAGGGACAGCTGCTGCGCTCTTGGATGCCAGAGGAAGCCCAGAGGATCGCGTGCAGACAGCTGTGCATTACGTCTCTGACAAGCTTCAAAGCCCCGGCATGACACATCTGAATAAGGCCCTAGAAAAAAATGCAAACCTTTTCTATACCTCACGTAGAAAGAATCTTTTTTTTTTCTTTTTTTATGGCCTGTTCTAGAGTTAACGATCAAAGACTCATCAAGTGTTGTGCCTGTGAAAAGGATTCGTTTAAAGAGATGTTGATTTGCCTGAACTAACCGGATTCCCTGTTATTGTCCGGAATCTAAACCGTATCTCATATCTCTGAGGCCTCTCCAAATATCTTGGAGGGCCTTCTTCCGCCTGTGCACCCTGCCACCAACCTTACATGTCAGACGCAGCTCGTTGGATCATCTCTCACTCTGGCGGAGCTCTGATGTCAACCCCAAAAAAAGCCAGGAGCACTTGTTCTATCAGCTCTGTGTCCTTAAAGTAGCCCCAGCTAATGTATCTCCCTGTAAATATTTTGACTGAAGGGAATGTCTTTGCTCGCCAAGATTGATCTGATGTTTTTCTTTTCCCTATGATTTCAAATGGTGAGTAACTCAGCTGTATTTAAATGTTCTGAAACACTGCAGCTGAATACTGTGTCCTGTAATCATTTTGTTGGTGGTCCCTTCTTCCGAGGGTGTGTGCCAGCCTCGCCCTCAAGTTAGCGCTGTTCTCCAGAAGTTCGGAGAGGGAGGAGGGAGAGGACTGTCCAACATGAATAACCAAGGGGATTTTGCAACATGATTGAACAGGTTTTTTGTGTGGTTGAACCTTGCACAAATAAATATTGGTTCAATTTATTATTCTTTTTTTTTTTTTTTGGTTATTGTGTTGCAACATGGTCAAATGAGGGCAAATTAGACATCTAGATATTTCAATTTTGAATGAAATGGGTGGTGAGTGAAATGAAGGAAGTATATGGCATAACAGTTATAGCCTGTTGTGTGTTTTATTCTCTTAATAAACAATTTTTTTTGCCACCAGTCAAGTAGTAGCTATAAATAACATTTGTCTTCCTTAAACTTTCTACAGTTGGACATAATGCTTAGCAGCACATGCTCCAGCCAATTAGCATCAGCTGGCATCCCACATAGGGACGCAGTGGGGAGCCCCCTTAAGAGTCCTTGCATAAGCATGTTAGCATGACGTAACATTTTTCATAGCATTATATGGAAATGCAATTCTGTTTGCATGCTATTGTTGAAATGCTTGTTAGATTCAGGGTGTCTGGAAAACAGGAATTTATTTTTTTCCGATTAAACTGCTGGTTCTAAATAACGTATTACAAGGCATGGGTGTTGTACGTGGTTTAAATTAGGACTCAATTTATGTTATGATTTCTAAGTTATGAAGTGTATAGTACAGGCCTACAAAGAGATCCACAGTTCTCACACACAAAAAAATCGGATTTATTTTTTTCACTTCGTAAATAACAGATCATTCTCTGTCAAAATATAAAGTATGGGAGGGGTACACATTTAGGAACATTAACTTGAATGTATTTAGTTCATATTTATTTTGGCTCCAAACGTATCCACACAGAGATAATTGATCATGTGAGTAATCTATCTACCTGACCAGTCAGTTATGAAATGTTAATGCTTTGTTTACGTACTGCAACTTGGCAACAAGCAAATTTGCAGTAACAGTGTTGCACCCACATGTTGCTGAAATAATTTGTATTTAGGGCGTATGAACAAACTGCTAGATTAATTTCCTTCTAAAGGAGTAGGCCCCATTTTGAGCTGATATTTGACATTTGCTTTCATCAACAGAAATAGGCCTGTATATAGCTTTAAGAATTGCAAGTAGCAAATACAATATATAACTAAATGCTGTAGTTGGGAAACTACTGCAGACTCGTAACTATAGTCCACAGGTACATTTCAGCACGTGTACGTGCAGCATGTACATTTAGTTTGGTTCATCTAATCGCTCTTCTGTTGACAGGAACCAAAAGCAGTCCAAGAAACATATAATTAATGTTTCACCAGGAGACATGCTGTACATAGCCTGGCCAAAATGAGAGAAAAACAATAGTTACAGTTGGTCACTCTTGGACTCTTGTTTGAAGGACAATTTAGACAGAAACAATGACCCTTCAAAATCACTTAAAGTTTTGCAAGTGCTCTAAAAAATGTGTATGGCAACTTCCTTTCTGTTATTTTCTCTCTCTCTCTCTCTCTCTCTCTCACACACACACACACACACACACACACACACACACACACACGTGAATGTACGTACATCTATGTTATGAACGTCTCCAACTCTATTAACGTTGCTGCTAAACATTGCCCACATGGATAATTCCCTTCGGCCGCAGCCATTTTTTTAAACCACTCCACCATCACTTGACTCGTTAGATCTGACAAATGAATTTCACGTGGGAGTGGTTCCCAGGAGTCTTGGAGGTAAAGAGCAAGGCTGTCTTCATTTCTCATCACACCTAAACCAGTGCCTCACTGCACCGAGGCCATTGTAGCCGAGCAGTCAAGTGAGGAAGACGAAACAATGAAACATTCGAAATTCTGATGACAGACACGGAGGCTGTGTAAATCACCTCACAAAACCCTAATCTACTGGAGAAAAGGCAGTTAAGGGTGAGACTCGTGAGGCTTAACACTTGTGTTTGTTGAAGCCTGCGATGATGCAAGTCGCAACAAATGTTTTAATGTCAGCTGTTTAGGTTATCAAAACAACCAGATTATGAGTCGCGAAGAGCTATTCATGGTCTTCTGCTTTCCATTTGACTAGTCAAGATTTTTTTAAGCAGACTGCTGCTGAAGATATCACAAACAAATAACAACATGGACAGCTGAGCGGAAAGTGGAATCCATGTACCAAGATAGCATTTCATTGTCTGCAGAGTTTCAGGAGTATGCTTTTCCACTTATCCACTGTGCAGGCGTGGCTGAAGCCAACGGACAGGGAAGAGTGATTCCAGCACAACCAGAAAATTCTTCCTGGACGAAAAACTTTCTCTGTCCAGAAAGACCCACAACTATCATCAAATATTGTCAGGCATTTTACATTACATGGCATTTTAATTATGTGGTTATTGTACAAGAACAGGAAGAGTCTGAATCCCTGTCCAGCGACCTGATGCCAAACAGATCCTTTCTTCCAAACCCAGAGAACATGTCAAGTTTTGGGCCGAGTAGTTGTGAAAGGCATCCAAAAACGGCTCTCCTAAGCAATGCCAAAGAGCCGATTTGCTGTGAGTTGTGTGATGGTGGTCATGACATGACTACCACCTTGGAAGACATGCTTGAATCCGCTTCACAAGGATTGTGGATGGCCTCAAAATATGAGCTGAGTTGCACAGGGTTCCAGTCATCCAGTCTCTCTCTCTCTCTCTCTCTCTCTCACCTTGGCAAACTGAAATATACAGAGATAACTTTTAACATGAGCTCCTACTTTATATTGATCCATAATCTTTGTTTCACATCCAAATAAAACAATGTCCTGAAAAAACAGGAGCAGACAATTCTTCTATGGAGAAGCAAATATCAATAAATAGTATAAAAGTGTGGAATTTGATATAGAGGTGGAATTGAATCTGATCACCGGCGTGAAAGACCACAACAGTGTTGAAAATGACCACTGACTTACAATTATCTTTTGGTGAATACCCAAGGTTTTACAGTGCACTCAAACGCTAAGAGCGTGTAGTAAGCGTTTTCTCAAGCACAGAAAAGCTCCTCTTGGCAAGAAAGCAGTTTAGGATTTCAACACTTCCTGAAACAGAATTCTTTGTCTGACCGTTGCACTTTGATGGCGAGGCTGACTAGAAATCTCAGGTTGCACAGCTGAAAGTTAAAGTTGATTCATGCAGTAATCAATCACAGATTTCTTCCCCTCTCCTAATCCTCCAAAAGAATATGTGAAAATGGTTGAATCTGCAGAACACAACTGCTGAGGGCTTTCCATAATATAAACATATTTTTGAAAGACGGGGTGATGGTGATGTGATTTCTCCAGAGCTCTTGGGAAGACATCTGTGTTGTTTTCTCTGGTCAGTTTTGCAGGTGTCTGTTGTTTGCGAATACCCTTGATTTCTTCTGAAAGGCATTCAAAATAAGTTAGATGTTTTGCGGTTTTCATTTTCACAAAATCTTTTACTGACATTTTACAGAACACCCACTGGTCTTACGTACATGGTTCTCATGAAGGTTCTCATTCCCATAAACAGATAGCTGTAGTTTGGCCTTCGGGACATTGGGGAATGACGGAGGAACATGCAGGTCGTAGAATAACAATACCAGGCAAGGGTCAACAATCTGTGAACGGTCCGTTAGGCAGAGATTTAAAAAACAGCGGCTTACTCAGTCCAGTGACCTGGCAAGAGTCAAAAAGCACAGCGAAACGTGAACCGAGTCCAGGCAGGAATAACCAGGGGATATTCCAAGAATGTGGTTTAGTGACAAACCTGGCTAAGAGCAAGTGGTAAACCTCTCATTCTCCTAGCAAAACAAAGCCATGGAGCTCATCATTAGGAGATTTACAATTTACTCTGATTTAACTCATCCAGGTTTTTCACTCAAATATGTTCTTGGAATAACCCCCAGGTCAAAACATAACCTTAATTTGGGGCTTGAGAGAATCAGAGTGATAATCCAGCCACGACTGCAAGGTTTGATGTGGTAATAAGCAGTTCTTAATGAGGCAAACATGAAACAGGTGATTCCAGTGTGACAGGGCCAATGGCGGAGACAGGCGAGTGGAATCCAGAGCAGAGCCTGGGAAAACGGAGACCTAGACAGAAGGCAGAGGATAAACAAGGCTAGGAGCGGGAAGAGCTGAGCCACACTGTGACAGTACCCCTTTCCCTACGGATGCCACCAGGCGTCCTGGGCAGGGCAGGGTGTCCTAGATTTCTCCGGTGGAAGGAAGAGATGAGGGAGCTGTCCCAAATGTGTCTAGCAGGGGCCCAACTTCTCTCCTCAGGACCGTAACCATTACATTGACATGACGATTCTCAGTGGACAACATGACCCTCTGGCCTGCCTTATAGCTTGGAGCAGTCATGCGGTGACCGTCTGCTTGATTTGTAACACACAGAGTAGACTGATAATAGTAATAATAATAATAATAATAAAACTTTATTTATATAGCACCTTTCATGCAAAAGAATGCAGCTCAAAGTGCTTTACAGCAAATACATAATATGCACAAAGAAATTACATGCACATAAAAATAGACATCAAAGAAACATAACTCAGATATAGTGCAAAAAAAATTAAATTATAATTATAATTATAGAGATATATTTAATCTAACCCCTTAATATCACCAGTAGAGATTTAAATTAAATTAAATTAAATGAAAAGTATTTATATATATATAGTGCGAAGTGGTAGCTAGTTAAAGGCTAATGTGAAGAGGTACATTTTTAGTTTTCTTTTAAAGATGTTAAGCGAGCTGGCTTCCCTGATGTCTATAGGCAGTATGTTCCATAGCACTGGGGCGTAATTGACAAATGCTGCGTCCCCGATTTTCTTACGGATTTTGCTGGGAACCTCCAATAAACCAGCATTCGATGATCGCAGTGTTCTTGAGGGCAAGTATTTGACTAGGGAGTTTGCAATGTAACTTGGTCCTAGCCCATTAAGGGCTTTGTATATTAGGAGAAGGACCTTAAAGTCAATTCTAAAAGTTACTGGAAGCCAGTGCCAGTACTGATGTAACAATCTTCTGGCTCTTATCCAGGACCTATGGCACTGTTGGACGACTCGCTGGGCATAGTGAAGCCTTCCTCAAATGCCTTTGTCCTGAGGTCCAGTCCCACCTGCAACCCCCCCCCACAGTACGGATAGAGAGATAAATAGATAGATAGCGAGACAGAGATTATTATTATTATTATTATTATTATTAATATTAATAATATAAATCTATGTGCCCATTGAAAATTATTAAAGAGGTCCTCCGATGTGCATGTTTTGATTCTAATTGCCAGCGCATTTCCGATGGTTTCATTGTGTTACTCAGCATGGTTGCATGATGCATGGGGACGAACTTCCGGAAACAGTGGCAGCAGTAGTCCACGCCCATCAACTTGCATTGGCAATGGAGAAAATATTTACATGCGTTTAATTAAATTCCATTTGAACAACAGTGTTTGAATGTCAGAAAACACAACACCAGCCTTTAAGTAATAAACAGCAGAGTATGTAAAGACTTTTGCTGTGTGGAGGTTTAAACCTGGGAGAATAATGTTGAGTTCAAACGGTTCTCATTTGCTTTCAAATCTGAATATTCAAAATACAATGCTCAATGTTATCCACTCTCTTATAACAGTTTTTTAATTATTATTTTTGTGAACAGTTAATTCAATTGAGTTGTCTCTGTTTCTCCCTCGGAGAATACACAGAGGGAGAAACAGAGGGAACACTGTCCACTCAAATCTCACGACCACTTACTACCCATGTGATGCCTCTATGTTTGATGACACCTCATTAGGAAGTTATATTTCCTGATTGCTTTTGTTTTCTTTTTCTGTAGGTCAGCAGTTCCATGATTCCATTTAATTGTGCCACAAATGATCCGGCAAGTGACAGAAGCATAGAGCATGATTTGACTTTAGCAGTGGAAAGGCTCTGCCAACCAGCATTTTCCTCATCACCAGCATCTGTCCACGGCCTATAGTTTGAGAAACGTTTGCGTAGGGTACTGTCCCCCCTCGGCCATCTTGTCCCAAACAAAGGGCTTCTTGTGAGATCGGAGTGCCGTAAGGTGAGTGACCATTAGTTTGTGGTGAAGTGGCAATAAAAGTTAGCAAAGCCTAAAAAAATGCTGAAGTTCTCATCTGGAGGTTGAGGGAGGCCACTCAGGCATGGTGCTCAATAAAAAATCCCCAAAAGAAGTCTCAGTGATGTGAAATTCACACTTCTCGGCCTTGACATATAAAGGGTTCTCCAGCAACCTGACGAACATGGCAGCAATGAGGATGAGGACATCATCCAAATAGAGGCTAAAAACTGGTTTAAAATCTGTGCACTCAGCAGGGACATTAGAAAGATCTGTGAAATCATCATTAACCAGGAGAGTAGACTGAACTGTAGGCAGCATGACAAAACCCACTCCAACTGGAGATAGTACAGGAAATCCAGTTGATCTGGGGGTTGTGCTTGGCCAACCATGGTAATCCTAGAGCAATGGTCATATGAGCTCTGTCCATAAGAAAATCTCTGAATGGTTACCTGACACCTGAAGAGAGAGTGGTTCGGTGACTAGAGAAATGGGGTCGAGAGAGTGGCCTTTGAGAGCTCAGACCAAGAGGGGTGTTCTAGTTCCTGGATAAGAACATTGAACTGTGGTGCCCCGAATGAAGCTTTGGTCGGCCCGAGTCAATTCAAGTTGGGAAAGAAAGAGTCTGATCAGACACAAGAATCATGACAGGTAGGAACTGGCTGGAAAAGATCGGAGATATGAGGGTAATACTCATTAGGGCCTCGGAGGGGGGTTGTAGATTTAAGCGTTTAACTTGGACAGGCATGACAAAAATGACCCCGTTGACCACAGTAAAAACAAGCTCTTGTATCCAGACTCCTTTGCTCCTTGTTTTCCCAAGGCTACATTGGTTACGCCCCTACTGAACTAGGACCAGGAATCTCCATTACCGATTTGGGAAAACTTGATCGTCTAGATCTGAGATCTCAGTTGAGCATTAACCCACCCTGCCATAAAATAATTCAGATCCATGGGAAGGTCAAGGGAAAATAATTCCTCCTTAACTGAGTCACACAATCCATTGAAAACTGCATCAAACCCAGTCACAAGAGGCCACCAAAGTGTAAAATTCAATTGAAAAATCAAAAGCAGTGCTGTTACCGTGGCTATGTGCAGTTACCTAACTCCCTTACTGCTTCCCTTCCTCTGAGAGAGTGGTCAAAAACACATCTCATCTCCTCTGAGAATTCTTTAAAAGAAGCACAAAAAGGTGTTCCACCATCCCACAGCGCCATTCCCCACTCTCTGGCTCTTCTAGATGTTGCATACGCTACTCAAGTCAGTTCAGAAGGAAAAAGTGAGGCCTGTAGTTCCATAGCAACACTGAGACAAAAAGGAACGACAAGAACCGCCATCATAAGGTTGTGGGGTAGGCAGCCTGAGCTCCTGAGGGATCTGAGGAGGAAGCAAGATGACGGGAAGAGACGCTCGGAGCTGGCTGAGCTGAGAGATTATCATATTTAATGTTTCTCCGACAGATCGTAAGTTCTGGTTTACCTGGGGGGATTTATTGCCGATGGGCTCCAGGCATGAAACCTTGTTTCTCCAGTGCTGCCCTGAAGTAATACGCTTCTGCTGGGTACATCTTGACTGGATGATTCTGTCAGGGCCTGGTGCAGGTTTTAGTTTCAAAACCAGAGCAGACAGGAGTGATGAATAAAACAATTATTTAATGAACCAGGCAATGGCACAAACACTAGGGCAGAATGGGAATCCTCAGACGGTCCAGAGTCAGATACAAGAACAAAAAGGCAGATGGAGCAGGACCACAGTGACTGTGTCAGTGTAACATGACACAGCAGAACATGACACAGCATACCATACCTGGTTGTGTCATGACATTGTGTACTGCGTCACTGTACGTTCCATTTGTCATTTATGGATGTGTGTGTGTTTTTTTGGGGGTTATCTTTGGGCTTTTTCTAGCCTGTATTCAGATAGTGGAAAAAGACTGGAAATCAGTGGGTAGTGGGATTGGGAAATGACCCTGTGTTGGATTCGAACCTTGGCGCTGCGACCACAACACCACTGCTGGGACCACAATACCCCCTTGATGTGTGGTTCCTTATCGCAGTTCACTGCGATATAACAGTATGGTACATGACGTCAGTCATGGGGTACAATTCGAAGCATTTATCTATTCACGCCTGAAAGGCCGCGAGATCTGTCAGCGCGCGCTCCTGGCCCCGCCTGCCAGGAGTACTATAATATCATTACGCGCCCTCAGATCTGCCTCTTTTGAAACTTCGCAAGACGGAGTGAACATCTCCGAGCATATCTCAAACTCTCTACCACAGTCAAAAGAGTTTTGTGTGCTTTTCGCTCTCAACGGGTTGGTGAGTAATCCGGGTTCCTTAACCCTCACTAGCTCAGGGCGCTACGAAATTCATTGGCTCAACTTCATTTTGAAAGTAGTGGCTGCTATCCTGGCTGCCTGGCTGGCTAAGTCTCTGACTAGCCTGCTAGCTTGCTAACAACGTGTTCGTTGCAGATAGTGTGCTTGTGTTTTAACATTCTTCTCTACTTTCAGATTGAAAAAAAGATGGCCAGACACTACCCCGACTGCGGTCACGTCCGTCCCAAGGGCGACCGCCACCGTCGGTGCGTGACCTGCCTAGGCAGGGACCACGCAGAGGGCGCGCTTTCGGGCAAAGCCCCTGTCTGTTCCATCTGTGCTAGCCTACCGCTAGCTAAGGCTACCAGGCGCCTTGCGTTCTGGAAGCGCAAGGACGTCGAGGAGACTGCACTGGTTCCATCCGGGACTGACGCCCCCGTAGGAATGAGTGCGTCTTCAGCCTTGAACTTGGTGAGCGTGAGCAGTCGCCTTGCAGCGGCAGCTCCGCCCCCGGGTCTCTCCCCGTCTCCGCCGCCTGTCAGCCCTGGGGCTGCGGGCAGCGAGGCTGAGGAGCTTCAACCAAGCGGTGTCCAGCCTGAACTCGAGCTGGACATCAGCCTGGATGATGATAGTCTGCTAGACTTCTCCGATGGACACAGCTCAATCGCTGAAGCAATGCAGACGAGCCATGACGTTAGGATGCGGGTGGAGACACCTCCTACCTCGTCTCGGCTCCTGGGCCAGCAACTCCACGAGGTTGCGCTGAGAGCAGCCAGCTGCCTCGGGCTCCCTCTCCCTCCCCCTCCCAGTGTGCGGTCCTCGCTGCTGGACGGGGAGTTTTATGCTGGCTACGCCGCGTCAGTTCCCAGCTGCATCCCCTTTTTCGAGGAGGTGCACGAGGAACTGCAGGCGACATGGGCGATACCCTACTCGGGCCGAGCCCCGGTGCCGGGGTTCGCGCCCTACATGCAGCTCCACATGGCTAAGGAGAGGGGCTACCTCTCCTTTCCTCGGGTGGAGGATGCAGTAGCGGGCTACCTCTCGCCCGCATCCCCCACGATGCGTCTCGGCCAGAAGCCTCTCCTGCCCACGTGGGTGGGCAGACACCAGGCTCAGCTGGCAGAGAAGTCCTACTTGGCTGCAGGGCAGGCTGCCTGCACGACCAATACGGCTGCATTGCTACAGCGCTATCAGGCAAAGCTCCTGACTGAGCTTGCCCTGTCGCTGGGGGAAGATCACCCGTCTGTGGCAGAACTCCGTCGCGCGACGGATCTGTCGCTCAGACTAACCCAGAGGTCTCTGTGGCTATCACTGGCTAAGCTGTCAGACAGAGAAAAAGCACCACTCCTCGACGCCCCGGTCTCTGTCCAGGGCGCCTTCGGGGAGGCAGTGGTCAAAATGGCTGCCAAGTTCGAAGAACAGCAGAAGAGCAGAGAGGTATTCCAGTCTTGGATGCCTCGCTCTAGTGGCACGGGTGAGACGTCCTCCTCAGGACACACCACACCCGCACCGGGCCAGAAGAGAAGCGAGTTCCGCTCGCCAGCGCCTCCAGCAAGGTGTCCACCGGGCGAGGCTGGCAGAGACACCCCTTCCGCCCTCCAGCGCAGCCTGCAGCACAGCGACCAGCTGCGCGCCCTGCCCAGGGCGCAGCCCAGGCTCCGCGGCAGCACTCCGCTCGCCGTGGGCGAGGCAGAGGGACACCTCAGGCTTCCTGATCGTGACAGTCAGCCACTCGTCACACAGGGGGGAGCTGTGGAGTCCACACCGCCTCCGCAGAAATCAGCCCGTCGCTCACATGTGGAAATCATGTCCAGCACGGTAAGCAGGTTTTCACAAGCACCACAATCATATGTCCTAACTCCTGTCCCAGATGGCGCAGTGCCCAGGCATGCTTGTGCAACTCCCCCCGCGATGCACACAGTGCAATCGCATCCCCACATTTTTTTCAAAAACATGAGGGGGCAGCCCCAGATCTCGTCTCCCTCCCTAGGCGGAGTGGGTGTATATCTAGGCTTAGACTCATTGACCATGAGCGGGTTAGTCCCCGACAAATTCAACTCAAAGCACAACCTCCCTGGTTGTGCGGAGAGTTGGCGCGCATGCGCAGTGTCACCATGGGTGCTAAAGACGATCACAAGGGGTTACGTGCTGCAATTCGCCCGTTCCCCTCCGCCATTCAGCGGAGTGATACAGTCTGTGGTGCAGCGAGAACAGTCTCACTTCCTACGAGGAGAGATAATCTCCCTGCTCAGAAAGGAAGCGATAAGCAGAGTCCCTCCCAAGGAGGAAAATGCAGGCTTCTACAGCCGTTACTTCCTCGTACCCAAAAGAGACGGGAATTATCGGCCAATATTAGATCTACGTGTGTTAAACAAAGCACTCATGCCGCTACGGTTCAGAATGTTGACCCCACGCAAGCTTGTGCAGTTTATAAGGCCAAACGATTGGTTTATCACGATAGACTTAAAAGACGCTTATTTCCACATTCCGATCCACCACAGACATCGGAGATATCTGAGGTTTGCGTTCGGAGGAATAGCGTACCAATTCAACGCACTCCCATTCGGCCTGTCCCTAGCGCCGAGGGTATTTACAAAGTGCGTAGAGGCAGCCGTCGCCCCATTACGTCTACGCGGCTTACGCGTTTACAATTATTTGGACGACTGGTTAATTGCTTCTCATTCAAAGGCTGCAGCAGTGCAGGACGGCCATCTAGTGGTGGCGCACCTTTATCGACTGGGCTTTGTAATAAACAGGGAAAAGAGCGTTCTCTGCCCCAGGCAAGTTACGCATTTTCTGGGTATGATTTTAGACTCCACCTCCATGGAGGTCAGGCTGTCTCAAGAACAGATAAATGCCATCAAAACATGCGTGCGCCAGTTCCGACGGGGACAGTCAGTCTCGTCGCTGTGCTGCCAACGCCTGTTAGGAATGATGGCGTCGGCCGCTATAGCGCTCCCGCTGGGGATGTTGCGCATGCGGCCATTCCAAATATGGTACCTGTCTATGAAGCTCAACGCAGTCACAGACAGGCATCGCAGAGTAGTGGTGTCCTCCAGATGCAGGAAAGCCCTGGCGATCTGGAGAACCCCCTGGTTTCTCGCCGCGTCGGGCACTATGGGCATAGTGTCGCGTCGCGTGGTGGTGGTGACCACAGACGCTTCCACCAAAGGCTGGGGAGCGGTCTGCGAAGGGAGAGGCGTGAACGGTCTCTGGTCAGTGACAGAGGCCGCGTCTCACATAAATGTGTTAGAGCTGCGAACAGTAGTCCTAGCTCTACAACACTTTCTGCCCAGGCTGAGTGGTCAGCATGTACTAGTGAGAACGGACAACACTGCGACCTTGGCGTATATAAATCGCCAGGGCGGAGTGCGCTCCCCGTCACTACACCATTGGGCGACTCGCCTGCTCCTGTGGGCAGCGAGGCACGTCCTGTCCCTCAGGGCAGTTCATATACCAGGTCACCTCAACTACGGTGCGGACCTGTTATCGAGGGGCGATCCTCGAGCAGCAGACTGGTGCCTTCACCCACAAGTGGTAGGTCAGATAAGGGTGCGTTTTTTCAAGGCGCAGGTGGACCTGTTCGCGAACAGGCAGAACACCTGCTGCCCGCTCTGGTTCTCGCTAGGGGGCGACGATCCCCCACTAGGCATAGACGCGCTGGGCCACCAGTGGCCAGCTCTACCCCTATATGCTTTTCCCCCGATCCCGCTCCTCCAGCAGGTGCTGTGCAGGATTGCGGACGAGGCCAGGGAATTGATATTGATAGCCCCCCACTGGCCCAATCAGCCGTGGGCGGCAGATCTGGTCAATATGTCAGTGCAGCAGCCTTGGGAGCTGCCTCTGCGGAGGGACCTCCTAACGCAGGCGCACAGGACAGTGTGGCACCCACATCCGGAGTGGTGGCGTCTCAGAGCCTGGCACCTGAAAGGTGCAGGCTCATAGCGTCAGGCTTGTCGGACGCGGTGGTGGCTACAATACAGAGTGCCCGAGCTGTATCAACACGGGCTCTGTATACACTGAAGTGGCGCAGTTTTGAGCGGTGGTGTGCTGCGCGTCAGCACGACCCCATTAACTGTGCGCTGGGCGTTATTCTAGAATTCCTACAGCAGTTGTTTGATGAGGGGAAGGCGGCTTCTACTCTCAAAGAGTACATGGCTGCCATTTCAGCCTGCTACGCAGGCATTAATGGCAGTTCTCCTGGCAGTCACCCGCTAGCGTCACGCTTTATGGCGGGGGTGAGACGGCTCAGGGTGCCAGAGAGACACCTCATACCCTCTTGGGATCTGCTAGTGGTGTTACGTGCTCTCACAGGGCCTCCGTTCGAGCCCCTGGAGACAGTGGACATAAAGTTTGTCTCTTTAAAGACTGCGCTGCTTCTGGCGTTAACGTCAGCAAAACGCGTTGGTGACATGCAAGCCCTGTCAGTCAGTCCATCGTGCCTTCAGTTCTCGATCGCTGGTGACAGAGTGGTTATGCGACCTAATGCTGCTTACACACCTAAAGTGGTGGTAACCCCATTCTGCAATCAGGTGATTGAATTAGCAGTTTTCTCGCCTCCTCCTTTTGCGTCAGCAGAGGAGGAACGTTTGAATAAGCTCTGTCCAGTGCGTGCTCTCCGCTGTTACGCAGAGCGCACTAGAGCTTTCAGACAGTCAGATCAGCTATTTGTGTGCTTCGGTGCACGTGCAAAAGGCAGACCTCTATCAAAACCGAGCCTCTCCCGTTGGATAGTAGAGGCTATCGTGTTGTCTTATAAGAGCTTGTCTTTAGATCCCCCGGAGAAGTTGCATGCGCACTCTACGTGGGGGGTCTCGTCTTCCTGGGCCTTACTAAAGGGCGTCTCAGTGGAAGATATTTGCAAAGCTGCAAGCTGGAGTTCTCGCCACACTTTCATTAGATTCTATATGTTAGATGTGGCTGAACCTAGTTTTCTTCATAGCGTTCTGCGGGCAAACGATCTCTGAATCCCCTGGCCTGAGAACGATATATATGATGAGTGTGTTCATTAGTGTCTACATGTTATGTTGCACATGAAACATCCCAGGGTTTTCCTACGGGCGCAGGATCACGGATCCCTGTCGCCTATGATAGAGGTGGCCCTGTTAAATTCATGGTGTTCTGCAGGCAAGCGATCTCTGAATCCCCTGACCTGAGAACGATGTATATGATAAGTGTGTTCATCGGTGTCTACATGTTTGTTGCACATAAAACACTCCAGGGTGGTTTCCTACAGGCGCAGGATCGCGATCCTTGCCGCCTATGACAAAGGTTGCCCTGTTAACATGTTCACCGCTAGCGGCTGTATGAACCTCTATGAGGGCAAAGGCTTCAGTAAAGCTGGTGTGTGTAATTGGCTGCCACTGTATTATCACGCGGGAATGTATAGGGTCCCATACTGTTATATCGCAGTGAACTGCGATAAGGAACGTCTCGGTTACTTACGTAACCTCGGTTCCTTAAGCAGGAACCAGATATAACAAAGTTGGCGTGTACAGTGTTACCTTGGATTGATTGTCTTGCTCAGTTTCTTTCCAAGGCAGATCTGAGGGCGCGTAATGATATTATAGTACTCCTGGCAGGCGGGGCCAGGAGCGCGCGCTGACAGATCTCGCGGCCTTTCAGGCGTGAATAGATAAATGCTTCGATTTGTACCCCATGACTGACGTCATGTACCATACTGTTATATCTGGTTCCTGCTTAAGGAACCGAGGTTACGTAAGTAACCGAGACGTTTTGAAGGCCAAACATCATAACATGTATTACCTTGTAAATATGTATGAATGCATGCATGATGTGTATCAGATATTTTCTTAGCAAATCATTTTGTGACGAACCTCTGTCTTAGCCACTGTTCTAAGTATTTTTGAGCTGCATAATATTTATTTGGACAAGATTAGGAATCAAAATGTCAATGGCTTAAAACTCTTGAAACAATTTCATGTACATTTCTTCAAGTGTCACTTTCAAAGCTGTTTGTGTGTGTGTGTGTGTGTGTGTGTGTGTGTGTGTGTGTGTGTGTGTGTGTGTGTGTTTGTGTGTGTGTGTTGGAGAGGGGGGGGGGCAGTTTGTCATCTGTAAATATTTCTCTTTGATTTGATGGGTTACTCTGAAACAAGAGAGGGGATTCCTTTTAATGATTTTTTAATAAGTCAGAATCTGCCTAGGGCTTATCACGACGCCATCAGTGGGGATCTTCTAGTGACGCCAGCGCACGAACACGGAGAAAACACCCGTTAAACCGCCGTAAGACTGCATATTAACCACACATTAACAAGGGTCACCTCTTTCCATGTACTGCAGTGCCCTTCTGTCAAATAGGGAGTTTGTCTTTTAAATACTTTCTCTTTTAAATCATCTTCAAATGCTCTTTATTCCGTTGGTGTGGATGTTGTGTGTATGTTGAAACTTTTTGGGGGGTATTTTATGGGGATGTTTTTCTTTATTTTCAAAACAGCCCAATCAGTCTTGCTGTCAGAACAGCTTTTTGAGAAAGTCCTTTCTTGAACCCACATGTCTGCGGGAGAGTCAAGCTGGAAGCAAGCTGTGTTGTCTGCACACACGTACAGTTTGTGTGCTTTACAAAATACAGCACTTGCATTGGCATGACTTAATATAGCATGTGTTGCACAAGATGTAGAAATGTTTTTAAATGAGTGACTTGCTCCATTCAATCATACCATTATTCTCTATCATTTGGTAGAATCTTCATAATGTCAAGTTTCATGTCGACAGTGCGTAGCAGGTCACCTAAGCGGAATGACTCACTCTTTGAATGTCCCAACTGTGCTGTCTTTGACTTCTGTGCAAACACTGCCCTGCCACAAGTGGACAGGATGGGGGAAGAAAAACCCCAAGACATTGGCTGGCTACTGTGCATCTGATATGATGTCACCCTCTTTATTTACATTTTTACCTCCGAATCATGCTTTTCAGCGCTCAATGTTTGCTTATGTGCAAAGAGGAGTAACTGGCTATCAATCAATCGCACAGATACACACGCAACCATGTGTCAAAGCACATGCATTCATGAAAACAAAATCCCTTCGTGTAATGTAGTGAATCTGGCCAAAATCAACATATTCTAAATGATACCAGCTGCTCAAGGCCTATAGCTCATTGCAATCACTCAGGTGAAGAGGTGAAGATACCATGCACTCTCTCCCTCTCTCTCTCTGATAAGTGTTTTATCAAATGTCCCTCGTGCCAAAACATACTGTCACATTGACTGTTTGACTCGCATGTAAGTGACGGGGCCAACATTTACAAGTTGTGATGTGCCAACCCACTTTTCTTTCTTCTTCACTCTCCCTCTCTCTCTCTCTCTCTCTCCCTCTTTTTCTTTTTCTCTCAAGGATTCGAAAAACTCTTTCCACTCAGTGCACTGACAGCAAATGATTTGTACGTGTTCCAGCCTAACCCCGTTTCCTAATAGGAATAGCTCATACACCGCTGAACCTCACTTCGCTGTGTGGGAATGCGGCTCGCTCTGTGGCGGCGGTCCACCCGAACTGCCCCTGTTGCTACGGCCCAAACCTGTGTTTTCCTTTCCCTAGTAACCCCTCAGTCAACAGGCTGTGTGCGATGCTTTTATTTTTTCCTCTGCCAGGAGGTCAGCCCCCTAGTGATCGACAAGAGGCCTTCGGAAAGAGATGAAGTATGGAACATCAAGACTTCAAGACATAGACATAGTTACCTTTTTCCTTAATATGCCCCCTTATAGCTCTTTCCAAAACACTCATGAAAAAACACATGTTTGCCAGAGTGGACTGTACCTTTGTGCCTTCACAGACTTTTAAGGATTCATTAATTTTAGTCTTTTTTTTCCTTCCTCCTTTTACAATGTGCCTGGAATGAATGATTTCCAAACAGCAGCTTAAGAGCGCTAGGTACTGGCACTCTCTTGAGTAGTCAAGGGCACTTTTCTGCTGCCATTTTCTACATGTTTTTGGCCAATGGTTTCTGTTTAATTTCTGTTCACTCCTTACGTGCACTCTGCATACAAGCAATAGTCAATTCTTAAAGCAGCAATAAGGAGTTCTGTTCCAAAACTAGCAAGCTAACTACCTAAAAGGCATGCAAAAACCTTGCAAACACCACCAACAGCCCAGTTGACACTGAATAGAAGCTTGCCAACACACTAACTGGTGTCTTTTGGCAGTATAGCTGGCAATGTCATGCCAGTACTTATATGTTATGTTATGGTATATTATGTTATATTATGTTATGTTAGGTTGCTGTGCGGTCTCTTCTCTTAAAAATTTCAGTGTCCAGTCTGCCTCTGTGTTCTGTGCATCTGACAATAAAAGACTTGAAACTTGAAACTGTGAAAGCTTTTCTTCCTTTTTTGCAGGGTGTTCCAGCCCGGTACACAGAACTACATAGGGCATATCCTGGATGGCTAGTGGGAAAGGCACAGGTGTTTATCAGTCCTTTACATGACCATATGCTATCAAAATGAATTTGAGGATGGTACCAAAACTAGTTACCTATAAAACCATATCTGAAAAAGTGGCAAATTGTTGCATAGTGTTACTTTAAACCTCTTCAGGTCAGAGGCCTTATCTGTGCTGACCTGTACATCGACTGATTCAGTTTCAGTTATACCAAAACGCATGTAACCCCACAATTCCAGCAACTACTGACACATGTGGTACTTGAGGGACTGAGATCAGCTTATCTGCCTTCTAGTCCAAAAGCACAAGTAGTATGTTAAGAATTCAACAAATCCATGTGTCCTTGGTGTTCTCTTCTAGATATCATGTTTTTCAACATTTAACCTTTACGATCTTTCTAAATGCATTCCCTCAGGTCACAACTTTGTTCAGTCATGGAAACATCATTCTCTGTATCTTTTGAATCGGTGCCCAGGAATTAGCAGTGGGTCCAAAGGCCTGACTTGAAACCGCAGGTTGAGGAGGTGAAGAGATTCTTGGATTCATCCACTCTTGGACACCCCCACAGCCAGGGAATGAGTCATTTCAACACCTGTCCTCCCCCAGGAGTAAAGATCACATGCAGACATCAGTGGGGGCTTCAGATACGATAATGATCCACCCTAAGGTGGACTCGCTCGCTCGTCAGGCAATGAAATCCTGGTCTGGATGTCCACATCAACACTCTGTCAACTAAAGGCCCAGTGTCGCATTAGCCAGCTCTCATTAGGTTAGGGACTCAGCTTCTCAGGTTATCTTGACCAAAAAAAAAAAGAGGTAAGATTTTGATGTGTGACATCTGAATCTTTCAACCTCTCTTCCCTCAAAACATGAACGAAACATCCTGGTCCTGGGTAGAGTAGTACAAACATTAAACATAAATGAATTAGTTGCATTACTGTGCAATGTCAAATGGAAAGCATTTTAGTCTATTTCAGTGAAATTAAATGTATTTCCTCTAGTGATGCTTTCACTGTAGAACCTGTGAAGTCTACACCATCTTGAAATAATGGACATGTGTAAATACCTACCAACAACAACCAAGGAAGCTACGAACTGTAGAAGGGATCAGGTCCTGACCCCACTTCAGCCTAGTCTGTATCAGGGCTGTATCAAGACTAGGGTAACCAGATGCAGACAGACCAAATGTGGAACGAGTAGTACGTTTGTGTGGGACAATGTGAGATATGTTACTCATGTCAAGAGGTGAACTAAAACTTATAGTCCGATAGTCCTATAGTCCGATAGTCTATCTAACTGAATAAGACACATTTGTATTCTGCCTTTAAGCTCGTAAACACCTATACTTTGTCGTGCAGTTGATTCTCTTCTCAGCCATTGGATGAAAGCCTGAATGTGTTTGTGTGAGCCAGGTTGCCGCTTCTGACAAAGCGCTATTAAATGGAGTAGAAACTCTGCCGCAACGGCCTCATGTGAGGAGCAGGTGAAAGAACACATCCGTGTGTTCTTATTTCTGACAATTAAAAACCAAATGACCAATGAAGATGCAGGTAATTTTCTCAATATGCGGGACGAAGGATCGTAATGCTGTGTAGTACAACCCAAAGGCCATATACGTCTGTTCAGTGGGAAGTCACATAGGAAAGAATACCCTTTGGCAAAGCAACACGTGAAAAGAGTCAGTGTAGCCCCTTTTGAACTATTCAGAACCTGTGTGACTGTGTCTTTCACTCAGAGTGTATGTGTGTATTGTGGAGAGAGAGAGAGGGAGAGAGAGGGAGAGAGAGGGAGAGAGAGAGAGAGAGAGAAAGAGAGAGAGAGAGAGAGACAGAGAGAGAGAGAGAGAGAGGGCATGTTTTCCAAGGATTTCCCACATGAAACATCTCTTTGGAAAAAGAGTAAGTACATTTACAACAACTGGGCCATGAGGAAGCCGCTGTTGTGTGTCGAGTGGTGTTGGGTTCTGCCTCGACTCTGTTCAGTCTCCGTGGGGAACGTGGGTCGTGGGCGTCGTTTCCTCATCCCCTGTTCCCGTGTTCCCACACTTCGTCCTTCCAAACTTCAGACATCTGCCCACGCTTGTGCATCGGCTGCTGCTGCTGCTGCTGCTGCTGCTGCCGCCGCTCACCTTGTCAACAGAAACACGGCAAACGAGGAAACCCCCGCTCTGTGTGGAGATCAAAGTCTCCACACAGGGATGACGCCAATGCACTAGATGTCTTCCGGCGCCTCCTCCTCCATCACCACCTCCTCTCTCTCTTCCTTCTCCCCCTCTTTGTCACGGAGAGCAACAGCTCCTGAAGTATTGATTAACTCATGCCCACTCTCTCTGCGACTCCCTTCAAACACTTCAACACGTGTGCGTAAGGATCACTGCCTGTGTCAGCCAATTAGAATTCCCACCAGACATACTGGACATAGAGGGGCCAGCTATAAATCGGTCATCTGGGAGAGCCATCCATCAGCTTTTTTTCCCCCAGTTTCGGCATCACTAAAGCGGAAGTGCTATATAGCTGATCACAAGGGACTGGATGGTGGGTTGGAGGAAGACCAATAAGGAGTGCTGAAGTTAAATTAAAAGAAGAAATGCAGACATTGTGTTTGTAAATGCTGCCAGGGCCATTATTTGGTCATCAGGAACACTGGTTCAAAAAGAGAAAGCAAAAACCTTGTCTCACCTTGGCCCTAGAAAAACATTACATAGATTAGGACCACCGTTTCCACTGGGCTTCCTGCCACCACTGATTTACCTAATTGCCAAATTAGGTGTAATTGCCCAATAGCAAATTGAATATGTGATAAAATGTGCATCAGGATTTTTGTTTGCAGGAGCAATCTCACATGGACTCTCCCGATCTGACCTAGTGGGTCGAAACATGAGGCGAAACATTTTCGCTGCGCATCATGTGTCATAGCGGTTAGCCGCAGTGCGCTACCAGGGAAAGCACTGCTTAATTCAATTAAGATGTTTTGTCTCTGTCGCTCAGCTGCTTGCCCCTACAACACCACCTCATTAACTGATGCCTGTAACAGTACTTTATACTGCCAGCAGTATAAACCCCAGATCTTCAGGTCAGATCTTCATTACAGTCTGCAGCCAAGGCTACTGTTCTTCTCCTCTGAGCTGGAGATTACCTTGCGCTGTGTCCTGCTGCGCTCGTGACCCGCCTGGTGTGCAACCATGCAAAGAAGCGGGACTTGCTAAAGAACACGTGTGCTCCTCGTATGGTATTCAGTTTTCTTGGAAGGCTTTTGGATTTTTCACCCTGTGCGTCTGACTGCTTCTCGGCTGTTTATCATTCTCACAAATGTATCTGCTGAAGGAAGTGCGATAGGATGTGAAAAAGATCACATTCCTCTTGCACATTGTGGACTGGCATGTGGAGAAAGGAGGAAAGTTAGGAACTACGTGAAATATGGAGCCTGGACAGCATTCCTGAGGCAGATCACTGATGGGGTCACTGATTAGCCTTCTAATGCTAACCATGCATGACTGCATGCTAACACTTTATTTCACCTGGGAGTGTGCTGATACGGGTGTTACACCGTTAGATGAAAATGGCCCAAGGATAAAAAAAATGCTCGTACCTACAAGTGCACTGCCTCTTATCTCAGTACTCATAGGTATCTTCAGGTATGATTACATCGCAATGCAGGCTCTGTGAAGTGTGATAAGACCCATATGCAACAAGACACAGTATTGATATGCATTACAGGAGCATTTCTGATGCACTTGACAGTCTCCAATTCTGTCAGCGTCAAACTATTTAGTGTTAGTTTTGAATCTTAATTCAGCAAATACACATTTAGGTGCACTTACTTCAGCTGTTATTGCTAGTTTTATCTTCCTTTTTCCCTTTACATCTGCAGACTGATAATGCAAACAAGCTGAGTTTTTCTGATTGTTTTTGTGTGTGTCACAGATTCTGCTTCTTGGTTTTATGGTGGTTTGGCAGAGTACACAGCATATTGTGGTTGTATCATGATTCACTACCTCACTGCTGTTTTTAGTGCACCTCCTGGGGGAACAATAGCTGTTTAACAGCCACTGCGTACAGTCTAAAATCAACAATCCTTTTGGTGGGTGAGTGTATTAGCTGGACTCTTCTGTTTACTCCTTAACGGACTTAATCTAAATAAAAGGTGGATGTCTTTACCAGGCCTTAAGTAGATTGGTTGGCCATTTCAAGCGTGTCCTGTCCGAGTTTCCATTGTTGTTTTTCTTTGCCATCGATGATGGAGACCTGTAGAGTCAATGATGATGAGTAGAATCACATTGAGGGAGTGTATTTGCTGGTGCCAGGCTGTGATGTCAAGTCATAGATCAGCTAAATCTTCCATCCTACAACATAGGTGACTTTCCAAAGCGACCCCCAAAGCAAAGATTTACTAAACACATGTGTTGTTAAACCCAATCATATTTTTTTCAAAACTTTTACTTTGTTTTTTTGTGGGATGGGGTGCTAGTTAATATAAAGCTACTAGGGCTGTCAATAGATTAAAAAAAATTAACTAATTAATCGCACATTTTGAAATTAATTAATCGCGATTCACGGACTGGTCTAGTTATTTTCCTAGAGAAGTCATGGAGTGTGGGTTGTCGATCATCTAACCTGGGACTGCTTTCTGTCAGGTGCTTTGCCTTAAGGTGGTAACTTCAAGACGACCTGCTTCTGTGATAGCTAAATTCAGCTTGACAAATGCTACATACAACTTTAGTTTTGTCGATTGTTCCGTCATTTTGGCTCTTAAACAGAGACTTTCCGCCCAACAATCCCTCAGCTCTCTCCATCTTCAACTACCGCAGTGGTTCTCAAACTGTTTCTGTCATTCCCCACTTTGAACAAGAGGGGCTATTCAAGCCCCACCTGTCCCTCATCGCTCCCATAAAATGGTAGGCCAAGTCTGGCATGATGTAATTCCCAATCCTCTCCCCACCTCTTCTCCGCCTCGCTTCCTGTCATAACTTCATGTCCTATCCAAATAAAGGCTTTAAAAAAAAATAAAAAAAATATTTTTTTTTAAAGTTGCGTTAAAATATTTTATCGCGTTAATCGCGGCCGCATTAATCGCATAGATTAACGCGTTAACGCTGACAGCCCTAAAAACTACCATTAAACTGAAAACATTGCATACCCAAGGAATTATTTTCCAATATGCTGCTTTATTTTGAAAGACTGACACGTCTTCGACTACTGTCTTTCTCAAAGTCAGGGGTGTCTTCTAGGACAGGTCACTCATTAGTCAAAAAGAGAACACAAAAAATCACTTCAATCACAGTTAACAATATGCACATGCATTATTCAAATGCTGTTCCAATCCAAACTAAAATCGACCAGGTCCCAAGTACCCCCATCACAACATAAGACACGATACACATACATATCCATATAAGTTAAAATTGAATTGGATCACATTTTATCACAGTCAAAATCACAGACCCCATAATCTTTTCACTACTATATAGACATCTTAAATGGAACTAGACGAGAGGACCAAGGCTCCACCCCTCTAAACATAGAGGTTCCAATCTAATGAGCTTCTCTTTTGAGGAGTCGTTTTGTATAACAGATCTCCTCCTCTTGCTGGTCCCTTCACTATTTCCCAAACCTATTAAGCATAAGGTGTTAGGAGAAGGTCCATGGTTAACTGTTTTATAATGCCTGGCAACTGCATATTGCTGATTCCTATTGCACTTTTATGTTCTCCTATACATATCTCTAGGGGTCTCTTCGTCTACCTATCAGAGAGCAGGCAGCCTAAAAGATAAGCTGGGACATTTATTTTACCCTGCATATCCAAATACAACATGGCTGCCCAGTTCACCTAAAGGGTAACAGTCACTGTGCCAATACCGGCAACTGTAAATATATTTTAGACACAGATCCAGAAGAGAATAGAAATAGGTGCTTATTTGTGGCCTTACCTATGTGGGACGGACAAAGAAACCCCTAAAAATGCAATTAGAAAAAAAAACTGCTCAACACAACACATGACAGTAGTGAAAGTGCGTCAGTCTTTTTAAATACAGCAGCATATGGGGAAATAACTCCTTGGTTGTGCAAAGTTATTATAGAGTTATAGAATATTATTAACATTATATCATTAATCATCAAATCAAACCAACTATTAACTCTAAATAAGCTGTTCAGCTAAAGAAGACACAATCACCGGTACTGGAAATGAGGATCTACGTGGCCTAAATTAGCCTCTGCCTCTTATTCGTGAGCACAACAAACACTCCCCCATCCAAGCCTGTGTCCTGGCTAGCCTCGTGCCTGCAGGAGGGAAAGATATAGACCCTCATCAGGGCAGGTCTCATTCTGGGGTAACTCCAGGTGCTTACCACCTGATATCATCACCCATCTGTCAGCCTTGCCGCCAGGGCGAAAACACCAGTGGATTTTGATGCAGGGCATGTGTGCTTTTTGTTTATGTAACCCCGTCGAGCATTAGCACATCATCAGATAGCACCCAATGCTTGGCAAGGGCTACTGTGCACTGGGTGCTGGCATTCAGTTGTACGGCTGTTGGCGCGTTTTGATGTTTTGCTTTTTTGTCACCAGTGTACAACCATGTTGTTGTGCATTCTGCCCTGGCGTTTATTGTCTTTGCCTCTGTTGGATGGTGTGATGGTTGATGCGTGTGTTCGATGTGTGTGGAATGCTTATGAAAATACACGGGAGCAGGTGAGCACATCTGCTTTGAATCAATATTTTTAGGGTTCACAGCAGTGCTGAAAACAGACACACACTGCGCTAGTACTCGCAGCATACTTAACGTCTAACACTCCAGTGGAAACCTTAACTTCATATAAAAAAAGGATTGAAAATCAGTCTTCAAATAAAAAAAAAAGTGAAAAGCTACCTTCTCATGTGGAACCTGTGATCTGTGAGGGTGTGTTGATTGATTGGGCAATCAAGTGATTCCCGTGACTGTGCTCATGTCAATTGGTAGGTGGCTTCCATGAGGTGACGCTGGGTTAATCTCCAGTAAGCCTGCACAAAGTGTTTGACGTTTTAAACTGACCAAAGGCTGATCCTCTTTGGGCACCGACATTGGGGAAAGGGGAGGGGGTTGGACTGTGTGTGTGTGTGTGTGTGTGTGTGTGTGTGTGTGTGTGTGTGTGTGTGTGTGTGTGTGTGTGTGTGTACGTAGGTGTGTGTGTACGTGTGTACGCGTGTGTGTATGTGTGTACGTGTGTGTGTGTACTTGTGTGTGTGTACGTGTGTGTGTGTGTGTACGTGGGTGTGTGTGTGTGTGTATGTGTGTGTGTGTGTGTGTGTGTGTGTGTGTACGTGTGTACGTGTGTGTGTGTGAGTGTGTGTGTGTGTGTATGAGAGAGGAGCTATGAGCTATGCATGGGAAGTCGGGCAGACCAGGTCAATAATACCTCCTCCTCTTTCCCAGCCAAAAAGCCCTTATCCTCACTCTTTTATGAGGTGGCATGTGACAAAGGAACAAAACTTACATGATATATATATATATTTTTTACAACTTTGAAATCCTTTCAACATTTCAACTCCAAAATAGGGCAGTATTAGAATATTCAGTGATGCTCGGCTCAACCATGGGATTAATAGCCAGGCAGAGCCTAAAATCTTTTCCAAAACATTACCAGCACGGACACTGTGTCCCATGGTTGAGCCGAGCATCACTGAATATTCTAATACTGCCCTATTTGGAGTTGAAATGCTCTAACAGCCTAATATGCCTAACTCACCCTTATTGTTAACGTCTCTGACCCCACGCTCTATGTCATATTGAGTGGAGTTAGTACTTAGTTCTTACTCCAAGGTTTCCCCTAAATAACTGAAGCTTGATTGTTGTTCCTCACTTGTAAGTGACTTTGGATAAAAGCATCTGCCCAACAAGTGCATGTAAATGTAAAACTCTTTTGACGATGTAAATACTTGTGATGTTTGTTAAGTTTGGGTGAAATATCAGTGTTTTAACAGTAGGCTATAGGCTCCTTAAATTTCAGAAAAATGTAACTCAAAACCAAGTAACATTACCTTTGACATCTCTGTCCTTCAGTTAATTACATAGATCTGAAAAGCATTTTATAGTACATTTACCCTCTCTGTCAGTGACATGGAATGACATATTCTGAATTCAAATATAATGAATGGATGTGGATTAGAAAGCATTGTATTTGAGACAAGTGATGTATATATCAGGACATTGGGAGTGATGACACTCTTCTGCATTTCTCTCCTCACACTCCTGTTCAGGGGTGTCCCATTGTGCTTGAGTCATGCATAGCACATTTAATTAATGTCCACTTGGCCAATTTCAGTCTGTGTGATGCCATGGTCAGTTGAGGGTAAGGAAAGATGTCAACTCAGTTCAGTGCAGTTCATGCTTGCTGGAGCAAGACCAGAATGTTAACATGACTTACAAAGTCATTCATAAGATTTGGTTGCGGTTTATACTAAACGATAGACATGCTATGCCTTAGTATTATTCAGTTTGTATGTGTGCTGAGTGTGTGTGTGTGTGTGTTTGTGTGTGTGTGTGTGTTTGCCCGTATGTCTGTTAGTCTAACTACTGTAAAATCGTTTTATTTTTTAAGCTATGTTCAATTTGCAGTTTGTGTATTCCTAGTAGTCCTACAGCCAATTTGGAATAATGACTTCCTGTAAGTGTCTTTGAATACATATTGAGGTTTTGTACTCATGAGAACCCTAGATCTCACAGCCAAAATGAACACAAGATCACAGATCAGACGGAATGCTTCCTTAGGGTTCCTGCGCGCCCACAAAGTCTCCCCGCTGTGTTCTCGCTCAGACCCTGACGCAGTCATTCAGTTTTACCATCCTGACAGATCAGTTGATCACTGCCAAGCTGGAAGGTGTTGGAGAATCAAAGGGTGGTCTGGTCTGGACCGGTCCTGTGACGGCATGTCCAGTTCCACCATAGTAAGCCAAACAGATTAAACTGGAAGAGCGCTTTCAATAAAGTCAGAGAGAGCACCTCCCCTCCTAACTGGCACTTCTACTAGTTCTTAACTTGCACTTACAGTAGTTACATTCCGACACTTTTTCAATTTCTTATGTAAAATAGTATTTATTGTTACACTAGGTCTCTGTGGCTCGTAGCTTGATTGTTCTCTGCCTTGTATGTCGCTTTGGATAAAAGCGTCTGCTAAATGAAAAAAAAGCAATAATAACAATAAAAAGTGTGGTCTCCCTCCAGGGTATTGTTTTTTTTTTCAATTACGTTTCTATTTCAAAAGGCATCTTTGCATAATCTGGGGGATCCATTATTATGGACTGAATCTGTATGGCATTGTGTTCTTCTCCAGGCTTCTAAAGCACTTTCCAATAGAAATATCATGCTCCCCCATATGCTCAAAAACAGACAGAAGAATGGATGGACTTGGCACCAACCAGCCAGTCAGGACTGCAGGGATACTGTGACGTGCTCTGTGATGGTTTGACTGGAAGCCAGGAGGAGTAAGACCTGATCTGGGAACCTTTCACTTACCAGAGGACTTACCTGCATCCTTAAACCCTGCATCCCATTCAACTATTAAACCTGCAGGTCGACAACATCCAGAACGGGTTAACATGGGGGTTAAGAACACCTCGTTCAAGTTTGCTATGTGGAACCACGGATACATGGATTCTCTTTCAGTGATGAGCCAAAGATCCGTGAAGGGTTATGAGTCATGCCTGAGAATTTTCTCTGAGAACTGGAGAGGACATTGAGAAGCTCAGTGCTAAAATGGAGAGATATGATGTTGCCTTTCAGGTTGCATGCAGCTTTTCTCAATGTTCAGACATGTTTGATGGATGCACAGGGCAAAACCTGGCAAACAGGTCAAGAAAAACCTTTGATTGCTTTCACACACTGCTGGAAGTTATAACTGGACAGCATTGTACTCTTGAGAGCAATCTTCTGTTTTACTCGTTGCTTTCTGAGAAATGACTGTGACTCAGTATTTCTGGACAATATGATGTGTAACTCAAGACATCGACTGGTTGCATATCAGGAACAGTACAAAATCTTTAGCTTAGGAATAATTGCTAAGACAAATAAGCAAACACAGCACAAAAACTAAGCGTGTGGATTTGGTGGATGTTCCTTCTAGCAGTAAGTTCAAGTTGTTCGAAATAGATCTAAGTAGCAATTCTGGCCACATGGATAGAATTTATCAGCAGGTGATATTTACCTCTCTCTCTTTGTTATTATATTATATTATATTTGTATGTGTGTGTATATAATATATACTGTATATATATATATATATTTAATGTAGTACATAGTAGTGTGGATTTAACATGATTTATGATCTATGATGTCAGCAGTATATGCAATGTAAGATATACATTACGAACCTTTATGGCATCAATCAAATACAACTACCTCGACAGCTTTTCACTTTAGCCAGCTCAGAGATTCACAACAGACGTTATCCAGTAGCCTGGATATACAGAGCATAAGAAATCCCTCCCTGTGGACCTATGAACAAAAAGTAGTCAGCCCTCACCAACCCCCTCATTCATAATGTACAGAAAAGTGATACTATCACCGACACTACATACTCTTGCCATGACCTGAAATCATGAAGTTAAATAAGGCTAGCGGGAAATGTGCGGGGAATGTGCCCTGGTTGGGGCTGGTAGCCCAACAAGCAGATGTGCTGAGCCACATCTTGGAGGTGGTCGGACGGGGAGGCGAGGGGGGTAGATTAGGAACGAGGGTGAAGGGCAGCGAGGTCCTCTTCTCCCCCCCCTTCTCCATGGCTGATGTACGAGGTGCAGGGTGAATGAATGAGCGAGTCTGGAAACCACAGCCAGGACTCTCCCTCAAATGCCTCTCTCTCTCTCTCTCTCTCAATCCACTTGATCAAGTGGACTTGAGAAACCTCCTTTGGTATTCGTAAGGGAGGCCAACAGAGGAGGAAAGTGAAGAGAGAGGAGAGAGAAAAACAACAACAACAACAAAAAGAGAGACTTCTCTAGGCGCTGTCTTTTGTACTGTCAGTCTCCATTAGGAGCATCTGCTCCGGCAGCGGTGGTAGTGGTGGTGGTGGTGCATACACACTTTTCCGAGATGAAGCATCTTCGTCTTCATCTTCCGGCATCTTCCGAGAGATCTCGCAGATCTTAAGCGGAAGTGATCTGTTTGTGTTGGCTTTAATCTTCCATCGCGTCCTGGCAAAGCGGCTGCCCCTTTCCTGTTTGCAGGTCGTCTGCTGTTGTCGCTGGACTGGAGTCATGCTGTCTGTGTTTTGCTCTGACCCTATTAAACCAAGTAGGCCATCAGCATCCCTCTGACTCTGGGAAGATTCTTCGCTTTTAATCCGTCTGCAGTTCCTATTTGTTGTTACTGACCCATTATTTAGATGGTAATATCAACAAGCCTCTCGTCCACTGAGAAGTTATAACCGAAACCTATGGCTGTAATCCCTATCCAAAGCCTCAGCCAGCAGCTGAGTGAAAGGTTTAATTATAACTCTCTCCTAGGCCTCATAATTCTGCAGTTGTTTTAGTCTGATTAGACTCAGGGGCACATTTCAGGACAGAGGACTATACTGTCTCCCAAGTATGTGCAATGAAGATTTTTACAAGGATAAGTGTAGGGATAAATAAATATTAGAGCTTGCTCTTAAAATACCACCCTTACAGAGCAGCATCCATCTCGGGAGAGTCGCTCTTCATCTACGATGAAGTATGACGCTACCATTTACAAAGCCTGGAGAGTTATGAAGAATATAGCAAAGCTGATTGGGAAGACTCTAAAAATAGCTCCAGGCAGATTAAATTTTGCAGTTACCTGTCGGCTTGCAGTGTTTAATTAGGGGGAAACGCTCACTGAACTATGCGGTGGAAGCCATGAATTGCTTTGGATGAAAAAAGGGGCTCATTCCTTCATTCAAAAAACAAAACAAAACAAACCATCAGCGTAGCAAACGAGACACCAGTGAGTGAGGCTGTTTTGGTGGCCATTGAAGGTAGTTATGTAAGGTGGGTCTGTTTAGATGACACCTCTTTCGTCCATAGAAACAACTCAGTCACTGTGCTGGCACGACAGGGCGCTATGTGTTTGTGGAAGTGTTTTAGTCTTTATTATTTAGTTATTATTTGTTTAGTCTCGAGATAATCGGAACAAACTCTACTGTCACAGTGTGTCTCATACCAAACCCCAGATAAGTGGAACCGTTTACATTCTCCTATTGCTGCTGAGTGCATTTTTTGCAGTTAGTTTTGCTGTCAAGGCACCATACAGAATTACTACATGTTTACGTAAGGTGAAACGTAAAAATTAATTTTGAATGACATATGTGACGGGTCTTCTGTTGGTGTAGGGGTGGCATAGACTAAAAGAGTCTGGGAAACACAGGCACTCACATAAAACACAGTCTGCTGCCCTGACACTGCTGTATTCTCTGTGCGGCCTGACTTTTATGATCCTCTCTAACTGCATTCCTCTCTTGGCCTTGATTCATAGGGCTCAAGCCTCGACTGGGATCTGAATGCTATCCCTCAACAGCAGTCAAACGGATGAAAGAAAACAGGCACTGAGAGAGCTACGAGAGAAAATAAGATGTTTATCATTGTTTAGATTTCCCTCTCTCTCTTTCACTCCGTTTCTGTGTGTGTGTGTGTGTGTGTGTGTGTGTGTGTGTGTGTGTGTGTGTGTGTGTGTGTGTGTGTGTGTGTGTGTCTGAGCGAATGTGTCTACCTGACTCTCTGCTTATCTGGATGCGTGTGTGTGTGCTTGTGTGTTATATTGACAGAAAATAAACAGACAGAAGCACTCTCAGTGTGTGTGTCTTTCGCAGGTTTGCATCATAGCTGTAATGAATCCTCTGAATGAATCATTCATCCAATTAGCCCAGCCGTCCTACTGCATTTGCATTTTAGCTCATTGAAACAAAACACTGAATTACTGAGCCACTCACCCCCACCATAACCGAAGCCATCAGCCACATGAGTCAATGCTTTCGGAAGATTAAGGAATACACTAATCAATGGCATCAAAAAATCAATTGATGAATGGGATGCTTCTCACACAGGTTTGGGATCCTAATGGAGGCTCAATCAAATGACTGAAGAGAAGGAAGCAGATACCACTGAGATCCATTGTTATTTCACAAGCACATACCACTGAGGACTTTAAGTGATGTGTAAATGTTGGTGAGGGTGTCAACGTTCTTTGGCTTGCCGCTCTTCACGCAGGCCTCTGTGGTCCTGGGTTTCAATGTCTATCTAACCGAATAAGAAACATGTGTATTCTGCCTTTCATTAGTAGAGCAACAGGTGTTAATGATGCCGAGATCATGGGTTCGTTTCCCAGGGACCACCAGTGAGGCTGCTAATAGGGTGGCCAGGTATCCTGCTTTGATCTTTGTCCCGCATACTCAGATAATGTCCCACATTTTCTTTTATGGGCTTTTTAGCCTTTATTTGGATAGGACAGTGAAGTGAGGAGGAGTGAAGAGAGGATCGAGAAACGACAGCAGCCCGGAATCGAACCTGTGTCCCCACGGGCATTGTAGCCCGTAAATGGGGGGCTTATTGGCTCGCGCCACAGTGCTCCCCCATGTCCCACATTTTTATTGGTCATTTGGTTTTTAGTTATTAGAAATATGAACACATGGATGCGTTTTTTTACCCATCCAGCACATGCTGATGCTTTTGTGGCATAGTTTCAACTCTATGTAATAGTGCTACATCAAAAGCAGCAACCTGGCTTATACAAATGCAACATGCTCAAGCTTTTCCAGGCTTTTCAAAGTGTGGCGTTCATCCAATGGCTGGGAAGTGAGCAGTGGGGGGTGGTCATCAAGAGACCGTCACGGCCGTAAATCAAACCGTGCAGACATGGCGCCGGTGAACTCCTCTGCTACGTCACAAAAACAAACTTACACAAACTTTGCAGATATGGTTGAGAGCCACCAGGCGACATCATGGCTCATCGTATCCTTCATATAGTAAAAGCTGTAGCCTGTATTTTTAATGGCCGAACTGTTTTGCTGTGGAATACATGGACTAGAAGACAAAGAATAGATGTTTACGAGATGAAAGGCAGAATACACATGTTTCTTATTCGGTTAGATAGACATTATATCAAAGTTTTAGGCTGCCTCTCAGCATTGGCAACACGTCCTCCATTATCCCACACAAACGTACTACTTGTCCCATGTTTGGTCTGTCTGCATCCGGTCACCCTAGCAACTAATGAAAATGTACGGATATCTGTGCTGTGAGTTGCTTTGGATAAAAGCTTTTGCTCAATGCATAAATATGACTGTGAATGTTTAGACATCGACTGGTTGCAGAACCGGCCCGTGTGTGGTGCAGCTACATCGAATCAGACCACCTCGGGGACAGCTTTCTTACAGAAGTGGCTGTTGCTTTAGACTTTAGAGAGATTCTGTGCCAACTTGCCCACCGTTGACCTTCCTACTTGACTGTGATTGGCCTTCCTACTGGACAGTGATTGCACAGAGATCCACTCAGCCAGAACCATGTGGCATAATCTCATCACACCATGTGGGGACCAATCCACACCAATAAATCAACCTCTCCACCCAAATCTGTTGCACCTCAGGTCGTCGGGGAGAGGAGCCTGCCTGGAGGATGTACCCATAATAGTAGGCTGTAGCCTCCCTGTGCAGTTGTCGCATTCAAATACAGTTTTAACTTTGACCCTGTATGTGTTTTTAACTGTCTTTAGAATTATGCTATTTGTCTGCTAACATTAGGCACTGTTATGAAATAATGTTTGGGAGAAAAGGCTTGGCAAAGAAGTGAAGTATATAACATACAGACAGATACCTCCCCTCTCCAAAACAAACAAATACAATTGAAAAGAAATATGCTGAAAACTGACTTGACCATAAAACTATTCTGGATGTGTGTGTGTGTGTGAGAGAGAGAGAAAGAGAGAGAGAGAGAGAGACAGAGAGAGAGAGAGAGAGAGAGAGAAAGAGAGAGAGAAGGCCAGACCTTGTGTGGAAAAACCTTACTGTTGGGTGTGTTAATGATGCATTACTGGAATAAACAATCATGGATAGTCATAACAATCATAGCTGTGCATGTCTCGTGTGAGTTTACATTAAGGCTCTGTGAAAATGTATATACTGAAATGCTGCAACTGTGTTATGTGAGGCTTTTCGAAATGCTTCACTGACATGTTAGAAGTGGTAAGTCCATATCCAACTAACACAAAGTGTTGCTTGCTTTGCCGTTATTAGCAGTTATTTGGCCCGGACCCTGACTATGTGAAAGACCTTTCTTTATTACCCGTCGTATCTGACACTGAATAGAAGGGTACTCATGGGAGTCCTCTAAGCTGGAAGCAAGAATGACACAGATGTTGTTATAGGAGTATCTGGACTTCTTGTACAAGCCAAGTAATGTTCAAGATGTCAATCAATGTATGGGCGGACACTTTCCTCAAGGTTTAAACTCAAAAAGTCTTGGAGTCTTATCAAAACCAATGAAATTCTACATTCTGATTTAAATATCTTTCCAGTAGGCCTTGCAGTCCATAGGATAAGAGCTTTGTGAAAATTCTATCAAATTGTGAGGCCAACAATTGTGACAACGAACAGTTACAGTCTCTACGGCCACCTAGAAATAACTTGATTATTATGTCACAATTTAAAACTATTTACCAAAAAACTCTAGAGGAAACAGTTTGGCATCATAATTCATCGACATGCTGCCTCGACATACTGCCATCTGACTTTTCTTTTAAACTATTTTTAACTCAAATGAGGTAATTGCTCAATGCTATCAGGCATTTTCCCAAAGTCACTAAAACGGCTGCCACAAAGCCACTCTTAAAAAGAGAACTCTGGATGCCTCTGTGTTAAACAACTATAGACCTGTCTCAAATCTTCCTTTTATAGATAAGGTCATTGACAAAGTTGTTTTCAATCAACATTTTTTTTTGACAAATATCAATCAGGCTTCTGACAAACCCACAATAATGAAATGGCTCTTATAAAAGTGTTAAATGATATACCAATACTGATTCGGGTAAAAATGTACTAGATCTCAGTGCAGAATTTGACAATGTAGATCATAGAATACTACTGGACAGGTTGGAAAATTGGGTAGGACTTTCCAGGGCAGTCCTTAATTGGTTCAGGTTATATTTAGAAGGCCGGAGTTACTTTGTTACCACTGGCAGTTACGAATCTGATAGGGTGGCTACGACATGTGGAATCCCCCTGGGATCAGTTCTCAGACCTCTTCTCTTCTATCTCTATATGCTGCCTTTGGGCCAAATTGTACAGAACAACAACATTGATTACCAAACTTATGCAGATGATACACAGATATATCTGGACCTCTCACCAGATGACTAGAGCCCAGTAGACACACTGTGTCCATGTTTAAAATAAAATAATAATTGGATACAAAATAAATAAATAAATAATTGGATGAGCCTACATTTTCTGTAGGACAAAACAGAGAAGGCAACAAAAAGAAGAGAATTTGTATTAGTGAACACTTCTACACTTCTAAGTATGAAACCCTGGTGTTCTAATACAATCCGATCTCACCTTCACCAGCGATATCAAAGCAATTATCAAAACAGCCTTTTGTCATCTTACAAATATAGCAAGAATTAACGGTTTGGTGTCCCAAAACCAAGAGAAGCTAATCAATGCTTTTATCTGCTGACTACTGTAATGGTATCTTAACTGGACTTCCCCAAAGGACCATTAAACAGCTGCAGCTCATTTAGAATGCTGCTGCTAGACTTTTAGCCAGGACCAAGAGAACAGAGCACATTATTTCAGTTCTAAAATCTTTACACAGGCTTAGTTAGTCACAGAATAGATTGTATAGTGCTGCTACTAGTCTATACATCACTGAATAAGACAGGTCCAGAACACATCTCTGATATGTTTGAAGAATATAAACTGAGTAGGGCTCTTAGATCCATGGACACAGGTCAGCTAACCCAGAGTCCAAACTAAATATCTTGATTGAAGTTCATGGTTGATCTTTCTATAACTCAGTTTTTCACACCAAAGACAACACATAGCCTAGTTCACATTAACATGTAATGTGCCACGTCACTCACCCTCCATCTTCTTAAACAACATGATAGGATGTACTGTACTTCCTTAGTAATAAAAAGCAATACAGGCCCATGACATTTCCCTTATTGGGCTTTTTTCCCACTCCCCCCCCCCCCTATCCCCTGGACAGCCAAGCACATGCTAGCCCAGTTTGAGTAGCAAAGCTTGGGCTGGGACATGCTGTGCATCCAAGCACCAGAGTCTAAAAAAGTCTATCTGGAGACACATGATTTGATTTGGTTCTCAAACTCGCACTCCATCTTGTCCCAAAGCAGGTTTTTGGCGCTTGGCTAGGCCAGAGTAGGAGTGAGTGCTAGAGAGGGGAGTGGACATGGTTGCAGCGGAAACTGATGCATGTCTGTTCCAGTTTTTGTTTTTATGATCAAACAAAAGAGCATGGGTCATTAAAGCATTACAACTTCAGCCTGATAAATGTACAAAAATGACAAACTTGCTGGTTCCAGAGTGGATACATTGGAAAACGCAACCCTTACATCACCTGGCAAAAACTGAGCTTTTGTGCGTTATCTTGCACCCGGGCCGACTGAAGGGTTGCATCGGCCCTGGCCTATTCTTTCTTTAGTTTCACGTTCAAGGTTGCTAAGCAGAACAGTTTGACAGTTTTGATTGTATCAAAATTAGATAAATTTAGTGTCAAGCATGATCGTGTTTTGAAGTTGCAATAGTTGCAGTTGCAACCTACACTATGGCAAACATATAGGATCTATATTTGACAGCTAGGGGATGGATGTAGGTTGTTTGTCAAAAAATATTGGCTTTCAGTCTCATAATCTTGATACGATACACATTAGAAAGTGTTACGTTTGACCCAGACCTCCCCTGTTATGTCTCTCCATGTCTGAATCACTGTAACACAACTCTATTTAATTTAATACAAAATGCTTGTGAAAAGTGACATAAAATGGTCGCTTTGGCTTGCCATACTTCAGCTCAGGGTAAACAAATAGACAGACAAATCTCCACACATACTTGCAGGTCTGCCACGGCAGAAGTGTAGCAAAAGTCTCAATACACTTGCAAATCTCATTAAACATTTCAAGTTTTTATTATACAATTACAAATCTGATTACGCACACAGAGATTGAGATACAGTTACACAACTTTCCACACGCATTTGCAGATAATTCTGCTACAACAATATCCCATAATTGTTGACAGACTGGAAGTAGTTTGTCTCTGGTCAGCTTGGTAGGTAGACCATTGCAGAGCTTGGGCGTAAGCACTCTGAACGGTCAGAGACCCTTGCTAATGGAGAAAGAGGTCTATGTGCATGGCTCTGACGTCAGCTCCACTTGCCAGTAGCTGAGGCTGAAGTCAAGGGAGCTGAACCAGTGGGACCCGGTGATGTAGTCAAGGGTGTTGTCGATAAGTGGCAGTGGGTAGGATTCACTGAGACGTCAGTAGTGGACACAGAAGCACAGATAGACGGCAGATAGTGGACACAGATCTTTCTTCTTTACCAAGACGGCGGGGCGCAGCCCAAAGACTCCTGCTGGGCTCAATGATGCCCGCCTCTGCCATCTCTTGATAGGGGCAGGCGATGAGGGCAGAGGCGGATGGGGTCGAGCGTCTCCAGTGTTGATGTCATCCTGGACCAGGCTGGGGCATGTGCAGTAGTCGTCTCTGGCCAAGAAGATGTCAGTGGACATGCTCCAGGACCTCTCTCAGCTCCGTCGCTACAGATGAATGACAGCCTGTCTGGCGTCAGCAAATCTGGCAGCGGTGGCTGTGATGTGGAGGCTTCTCCGAAAGTAGGCAGGGTCGATGCAACCGGTTCTGGAAATGGCAGTCGTGGTGTGTAAGGCCCCAGGGTCGGCAGCAGTGGCATGGAGAGCCCCTGGGGAGACAGTTCTTGTCAGCCAGCAGTGCGGAGTGCCACAGCTTCAGTGCCAAGACATAGCTTGGATGCATCCACCATGGCCCCCCCACTTGGCCAGCAGGTCTAGCCCAATGATGCATGGGTCCTGGATGCTTGCCAGCCAGAGTAGATGGTGGACTGCTTGACTGGCAACCATCACCTGCATCAAGTTTGTACTCTGCATCTGTGCCAGCTCCCACATGACAGTGCCTATGGTTGTCTCTCAGTCCGGCGGGCTCAGCTCCTCTGTCCAAGGCAGTGTCCCAAGATGGACCAGGGAGATGGTGGACCCGGTGTCCACCAGAGCCCAGCAGAGAGTGCCTCCCAGGTTCTAGTCTACTTAAAGCTCATGACCGGCCGAGCCGCAGCTGTTCGGGTAGGAGGGAGAGAATGTATTCATGACGGTCCTCCCACTGTGTCGCCCTGCTGCAGTGTGACATTGGCTGAGGCATTGGGATGCGGGGTGCTGGTGACTGGCAATGCTGTTGTAAGGTCTGTGTTCTGTCCGTGTCTAATTTCTGTGTTTGTCTGCCTTGTGTGGTCACATGTTTGTTCCCATGTCTAGTCCTCGTGCTTCCTTGTTCCCGCCATGTGCTTTCCCTATGTTTGTTTGTCTATGCCATGTGCCCTCTTGTTGTTGTCCGTGTCTCCACCCCTCACCTGTTCCCAATCTCCCGGTTTGTGTGTATCATTGGTTGCACCTGTGTCCTGTTAAATCCCCTTGTTTAGTCCACCTGTGTCTTTGTCTGCCCCGCCTTGATTGTTTTCACCAGTCCCTCGTTATCTGTTGCCTGTGTGTGTGTGTATATATAGTCCTTGTTTTCTTGTTTCTCGTTGCGTCTTCGTAAATTGTGTTTCATGGTATGTTCCTTGTTTTTCCACTGCTCCTCGTGTGTTCCTAGCGTTTAGCGCTTCCGCCTTGTTCAAGTGATTACTCGTGCTTCTGACCTCTGCCTGCCCTACAACTATTCTCCTGCCTATTCCCTGTTTGGATTTGTTTGCCTACTTTTGGACTGCCTACCTGTGTACCGAACCCTGCTAGTAAACGTTTATTCTTCTGAATCTACCCCTGTGCTGAGTCGTGCGATTGAGTTCTGCACAACACCCACCATTCGTAACAGCTGTAAGACGTGCCCTAGTTCCCCGCAGCTATAGCACCCTTCGGACTGTCCTGCCGCGTCGCTCTTCGTGGTCCCCACCTCGGTCACTCGTGAGCTGTAGTGGTGGCTTGTCAGGCCACTTGTCCTTCTTCTTCTCCAGGTCTGTCTGGCCTACTTGGTGCTTTATGCCTGGTGCTCTATTCGCTTCACCTCGGCTAGGGATGCTGCCAGGGACTCGGGTGCACTAGCACCTTTTGGCCGCTCCTTCCTGTCGTCCCCAATGCGGGGACAAGGCCGGGGTTAGCCCCATTAAGGCTCTTGGAGTGTTGCTGTTTTGATTTCTGTGTCACACCCAACTGCAGCTGGTCGATTAGATGCTTCGATCTCTGCCAGTCTGGTCATCCTCGAATCCCACTTCTGACACCAGGGTAATGTTGAGAAGAAGACGCCCGTTTTCTTTGGCCTCCAACCTTTTATTATGCAGCACACGTTCATGAATCACCGTTGCTGATTGGGGAAGCACAGGAGGGCGTCCTGTTCTCTACATGACCTAGACATAACAGTGCACAAAGACGCTAAATAACACAGGCCATTTTGCACGTACAGAAAACACACACACACACATACAGGCAAACACATACTCAAACACACAGGCATTTTACAACTTAACACCCAAACAAGAATGAAAACAGTAATGCACGCTAACATGAGACACAAAAGGAAAGCATTAACTACATTCTAAATTGGAACCCTACTATGCAAATAACATTAACATTCTCACACCACACTGCACTCTGGGAACTAACAGTCTCTGATTACGTACATGGAAGCTTTCACTACCCTTGCACGCTTCTAAATATATATAATAATTCATAATAAAAGCACACAGCTTTTACATGTCTGCAGCCACATCCGTGAAAAGTCACTTGGGAAGGTCATGTATCATAATCGGACACATCTTTACGGTAAATGAAGGCAAAGGCTCAGGTTCAGGAAATGCTTGAGTGTGTTTGGTGTGATCCCCAGGGAGAGTAGACACAAATGTCTCATTGTCTAATTGTAGGCATGAACTCTTGACATTGCTTCCTCCGGTTGTCACTTACAGAAAAGCTGACGAGCTTGAGATGACAATCAAAGGATAATGGAAGGATAAAGGAAATGTTATGTTGAGAGGGTGAGGAAAATTTCACAGAGAGAGATGGGATGTGACGTTGACCACACACAGTGGACCCAGAGCATGGTGTAGGGAACTTTTAATCATGGCTGGGCATGACGCTTAACATTCCTTAGTCCATTTAAAGGTTGAGTTCGCTATTCTAATCCAATACAATTTCTGTCAAATTCAGGTAATCGCTCTTCACGGACCTCCAGCTGTCTGTTCAGTGTGTGTGCACTCAAAAATACGTAGTACACAGTCCTAAATTTGTAATTTGACCGAGCCATAAACAATTTCCACTGATGTACATGTTACATCAAGTGCATGGAAGGGAGGGGTGAAATTTGATTGGCTGTTGAGTTTAAGCATCAGCAACTCAGACTCTGCCTTTAAATACTAAAGAATAGATAGTTTTCCAATATATTACCTTTTCCTCCTCATATGTTTTTGAAAAGGGTATTGTCTTTATAGCTATTTTGTGGCAATTGAGGGCTGAATGAAATGCTGACAAACTCTCCACAAACAAGGGTAACACATTAGCCTTTAGCACTCCTCCTTGGAGAGAGGGGAAAAACCCTAATATGTGCGCCGAGACCCCTCGCATCTTCTAACAGTTTTTCCCTGAGTTTTCAATCTCTATTCCAGGTTTGGGGAAGATCAAGGGCCCACTGCCACACCGACATCTGCAAAGAATTTGAAATCTTTAGGGTAGCAGCTTGATCTTGCAAAATATGACATTGGACTTGTGATGTGAAGCCGGATTAAAGTGTCATATAAATCAGTTGCATAACATAACTGTCAGGGTGCTTGCTCGGGCCCAGTAGCTAAGACGTACTTTCCTGTTACATGTATAAAAGTCTGGCGATGGTGGTGCACCTGGGGGCCAAGGTTGGGCACGAAGTCTCTGTTACAAATCAGAGCTTAAGCCTCTGATCCAAGGAACCAACTGATTCATGAGAAAATGCATCCGATTCAAAGACTACAAATGGGCGCTGTAAACTCTGTCTTAAAACTTAACACGCACTCGTTAAAGCTACATTGTGTCCGCACGACTGATGGAGGTATGGAGGAATGGATCTGCACAGAAAGACTGTGATAATTTACGCAACAGTGACACTCAATGGACAAACTGGTTTGTGGTTCCAGGGCTTTTAATACTGCATCTTCAGCCAATAAGCATCAACATCTGCATATACAGCAATATCCATAGAAACATTTGATCAACAATTGAATCAACAACTATTGATGTTTAGTTCATATCTAAAAAGGATTTATGTTCATTTAGTTTTTTATCAGCACATCCGAGGTATTTAAAAACTGCAAAAGTTCAACAGCATTTACAGAGAATAAAATTAACACAGCTGCATGACATAAATGATTACACATATTTGCACTTCTTCATAAATTGCTCATTACTACTCATTAAAGGTGACAATGACACAGAAATACGCGTACACGGCATACATGTCTCTGCTTAGCCTTATCTGTTAGCTTCAGGTCATCAATTCATTGCCGTCTGAGTCTTCACACTATTTAAACACTTCCTTTCTCTTCTCCACTCGAATTAACTCATTTCTGCTTACCCTATATGGGTCTCTCTGCCTTTTGCTGATTCAACATTCATGTTCCCACGAGCACAACTTACTTTTCCAATCAAATGATCTAGCCGTTTGATCAGTTAGATTAATGACCACTCTCCCATCGTATGAACCTGAAACAGCCCCGCTGTAAATCTGTCGGTGGCACAGGTGTGTAGACTTTCAAGCGCTACTTGGCAGAGCATGGGACCATATATCCCGCGGCCTTTTCAAATACCCAGGCAAACATCAACATGAAGCATATGCATCTGACTTCTCTCTTTAAACCACTGCAGATTGTTTACTGTATCACAGCCCTGACTCCTTCTAAATACCACCTCATTCATGAACTCCCCTGCCAATTTGGCATGCACAATGTTGCATCATGTTGGCACGCATGCCACACACACACACACACACACACACACACACACACACACACACACACACACAGACACAGACACACACATACATACACACACACACAAACTGGTTTGGTCACCATCTCAAAAGACAACACTGGGGAAAGTAAATCTTATTAGCAGCAGCACATTAAATAATACAAAATAAATTCAAGTCCAAAACCCCATCTGAGACTCCCCACCCAGTCTCAGTGCTTCTCCCGTCCAGTGATCCAGATGATCCCTATTGGATCCCAGGGGTCCAGGCGGACCCCATCAGCTCCTTCGGTGGGTGTGGTGCATCTCTGGGATGATAGTGGCGGCAGCAGACAGAGGGGTGGAGTAGGCGGAGGTGAAACTCTGCAGGCCAGCTACCAGGCACTTCCAGCTGAACCGCACCGCCTTCCCCACATTCTGAAAGACCAGACACACACACACACACACAGACACACAGACACACACACACACACACACACACACAAATACACACACATGCACAAACATACAGGCAAACATTCACACATACAGGAAAACGAACACACACACAAATACACACAGGTATGCAAACACACACACATAAGACATCATGTCAAAAGACAAAACCATTGTTATGACACCTGATAGAGCACAGCACAACTTCTGCTGAAAGCTTGGGCTAAAATGGACAATGCCTGCTCGTTATCAAAATACTTAGATAAGGCAATGACTCATATTTCAAAAATGCCTAGACTGAACTTAAATCTCAGTACAAAACACCACTTTTAACAGGGCATAATCACTGACAGCCTCTCTTTAGAGGGTCATACATTTGTGGTGGTGGAGATTCTCATTCTCCAGGGCCAAATGCCCCACAGGAGGTTATGACACATTGACCCACAGTTAATCCCCATGTCTGGTGACCCTATAGACCAACATCTAAAACTTTGGGCTTGTGACACGCACTATAGGCAGAATAGTTGAGGAAGGATCTAATTTTTAGAAAATGTACGTCTTGTTCGTGTAAATGGTTGGGTGAGACTGATTATGGAAATGATATAAAAGCAACTAGAAGCTTTTCTCACTCTCTCTTTCCCTCTCTCTCTCTACCTGAGTGTGAGTGTGTGTGTCTCTCTGTGTGTGTGTGTGTGTGTGTGTGTGTGTGTGTGTGTGTGTGTGTGTGTGTGTGTGTGTGTGTGTGTGTGTGTGTGTGTGTGTGTGTGAAAGAGAGGGAGAGAGAGAGTAAAATAAGCTCTGGTGTAGTTAATTTATCCTGACAAAAGAATCAGTCAAATACCACATATTTCCAAGGATTAGTCTTAATCCGTTCATAGCTGGTGTAAAAGTTACTCTATCTCACCATTGCATGTAAGACCAGAGCATACAACTTTTATAATACTTGTTTATGTTAGTTTTTCTTCCATACCTTATCCTGCTGAACAGGGTGTGTCGTCATAAAGTAAAAACTAAATAGCTTACAGATCACTGGAGACTTTTGTCCCATAAAGCCTGCTCTAACACAGCATGAAGAACGTCAGTAAATCTCCTTGAGATCCATAATAACAATGCTTAACCATGACTCAGCGTCTGAACAATTACTGGACTATGTGTTCCTTCATGTTCAAGTACTTCATTGCTTTGTGGTTAATTTGAATTGTCACAAGTAAGAGCTACTCTTCCTAGGGTCTGGGCAAAACTACATTGTATGTCCCTGTACAATCCATACAAGGTATTGTGTATGTTACACACCTCACAGTCTTTAGGGTGTAAACAGTAGGCCTATGCATCAAAGGCAGCATTATGATATAAAAACACGACTGTCATTTTGGTAATGGTTTGCCAATGGAGGCACTGATTAAGTGTTGTCTCAAGTGACCTTTTGCACTGATCAAGCTGGCCATTTATCTAGATTGTCCTTTGAAATTAACATACATTCCATAGTTATTTTCAACATGACTAAGTGTACTTTGTACTAACAAGTGACTAAATGTAGATTTTTACAGAATAAATAGACGAAAACAGATTACAGCCAAGGCTAAAAATAACTGCTATTTTCTTTATATTTATTTTAACAGAAGCACACCTTCGAAAGTGTCATCTCCAGTGGAAGAAGCCTATTAAGATTAGCTAAAATATAAAGTATCCTAAGCTATTTCCTTCATGGTAATATCAAAACAAACGATTTCAAGCAACAAACGTCTTTATTTGTTTAAGCCTACCTTTCGGAATGTTTTGTACTTCTGTCGTCTCTTCTCCAACTCCTCTTCTTTCGACTTCACTTTGCTCTCAGATTCCTCTTTAAGCGATTCGTATTTGTCTGGGAGGAAGGCGATGTGAACCTCCTTAGAACAGTTATTTTCTCCGCCATTTCTTGATTTTCTGTTAGGACCCCCGGACACTTTATTTTTGACACTCTGCCCAAGTGAATGGTCATCTGTCACCCTGAGATCCTCGGACTGGTCATCGACACATTCAATTATTCTTGAACGATCTTCTGAATTAGATTTAGGTTTCCTTTTTATTTTGATACGTTTTCTCGATGGCATTCTCACTTGTCAGGTAGTTTATTTTGTTATCACCTAATATTGACCAGGTACAAACTTGTCAGGCGGACTTTGCACACAGGAACAACTTCATCTATTTGCCATGCGCAGAAATGAGGTTTCTTATTACCAATAGGTAAAATGACAAGACGTTATCGGTTATGAGCAATTACACAGTCTGACGTCGTTTATTACAGCACTTTGACCATCCGTATTGTATTGAGTAAATAGCTTATGGCCCTTTTCAAAGTTGTTTTTGGTTGTTTCTTTACAAAATCAGAAATAATAGCAATAATAAAATTGTGAAAAATTGTAAATCAGTGGCACCTTGTGGATGACTTGAAGCAGCCATTTCCCCCCAGAATTGTATTAAAATTATATTCCTATGACCAAAGTGAGAGCACTACTAAACCTGAGTTTATGGTTAATTTATACGTATCATATACATCACCCTCAAAATTTACTCTTGACAACAATTTTGTGGATTGTATGCCAGGGATTGTCTATTCTGACACAAAAAGTTGGATTTCCCCCTTAGGGTTCTGAAGCTGACTCTGTTAAGACTTACACTTCAGAAATAGGTTTAATATACTGTCAAAATGAATGTGCATCAAAAAACTGAATGAAACCTTGTGAAAAAAATTCATATGCACTCATATGCAGGTTATGGATTACGTCAGTCTGACCATGGTCAGGTGATATGAAAAGTGACACTTACTCACTGCATGTCTACAGTAGGTTATGACAGTCATGATTTCTATCAGAACAAAGGTCCAAAGAGTCCAACCAAAAGGAGGTCGCCCCAAAGTTCAGGGCCTGCCTGTCTCCCTCTGTTCACTATGTAAGACCACCAAGCAAATATATAACTCTTTTCATTCACTGAAGTCTTTCTCAGTTGCCTGTGTCCTCCTCTTTGGATAAATGCCAGTTAAAAGGTTACTTGTGAGTCTTAGTTTAGTCCCCCTAAAATCCTGTGCTTTCCTTAATGCCTTAACGTGCAGGATGTAGTGAGAAAAAAGTAATATATATTTTTCACCTCTGACAGTTATTGAGTTTTTACATATAGGCCATCTTAGTCTTTAATGACCCAGTTAAAGATTTACTGGTTCACTCTGGACCAGGAATAGGCTATCAACAGTTGTCCAATCCAATCCAATATGTGTGTGTGAGTTTGGTTGAAACACGATGTAATTTGTTTTGGCGTCACTAAATGAAGCTGTTCGCTGTTGTGACAGATGTTGACAAGTATCACAACATGTTGCAGATGTTGAGAGCTATTGAAACAACTTGGCTAAAACATGAACGTAATGTAATTCATCGATCCTATTTCTTTCACGACAATGAAAACCTTTGATGCAATTTGCTAGTTTTTGTTATGTCTGACATGGTACTGTGTAGTTAAAACCATGCAGTGTGACTAGCTACCAATATAAAGCATTGGGGTAGACTGCAATATCTTTTTAAAAGGCAGAAAAACAACAAAAAACAAGTTGGCTTGCATATGACTGTTTCACATGTGTAAACTTACACCTGTGTTTTACTTCTGTGTCTCTTGGGTATTGAATGGATGACAAAATGAGGTTCAGAGAAGATTTATGTCCTCCTGGAAACACTAGGATCTAGACCTCATCACTGAAAAAAAGTAAACGTAGGTGTTAACAATAATCTTTAAACAGGCGTTTTCACATTATCGGTTTGTGTACTATGGGAATCCTAACACATACCTTAATTTACCCGGAAGGTATGATGTCACCTATTCAGGAATTTTGCCCAGTTGGCTGACAAGCTTGTGTTTCTGTGATTCAATTGATCCATTTAGAATGGAATAAGTCCTTTTCATAGATATGAATGAAAATCAAATAATGTGAAAGCAGAAATACACAAGCTCTGTGAGCATCACATATCTGATTTATCAGATAATAATTCCTCCAAGTTTAACATAGTAGAGATATAGGCTAGATCACCAGGGTAGATTTCAGATAGATAGAAGCTGATTTCATCAGATGCTGACAAAATGACATTGTGTGTGTGTGTGTGTGTGTGTGTGTGCGTGTGTGCATGTGCATGCGTGCGTGTGTGTGTGTGTGTGTGTGTGTGTGTGTGTGTGTGTGTGTGTGTGTGTGTGTGTGTGTGTGTGTGTGTGTGTGTGTGTGTGTGTGTGTGTGTGTGTGTGTGTGTGTGTGTGTGTGCATGTACGTCCATTATGTAACAGCAGAACAGTAGTCAGTTGGACAAAAGGAAGACTAATACAAAGTCTTCAGCACGCCTGGACCTCTTCTCTTCAGAGGGCCACAATGTACCAATTTACACCTAGAAGATAAGCTGTCAGACTTTAGCGGTTGATTTCCCTTTGTGTAAAAAAGATGCTTGAAAATGTCATGCGGCTGAAGTTGCGACATGCATCCTAGGAACTGTAGAGAGGGTCAGATGTCAGAGCAGCGGTTTGGAGAGGTGAGGCCCCTTTTTGAACTCCAGGCATTACAGATTACAGCTCTTGGAATCCAGATAAAGATTATTTTTTTTTAGTAGTCAATACAGACTGACTCTGTGAACTACCACACATGCTATTAGATATTAGTTACTGAAGAATAACTAAAATATGTGACTTGAGTTCTGTCTCTGGCCTGGACATTTTTGACCTGTCTTACGAACCCTCCATTTTCTTGCAAATATTACTGTAGCACTAAGACATGAATACATTGAAGACTCCGTAAAGCCATGCTAGTGGCATGCATGCATGCATCCATAAACTTATACATAAACATTTTTTTTATAGTCTACATTGACAGAATGTGATGTTTTAATAGGCATGTTATAGTGCATTCTTAGGCTTCCTTCTGTAGTCTTGTGATGAAATGTAGATAGACTATTGGTTTGCTGTAGAATAATACATCTATATGTTAATGTATGCACGCATCATGTATCCAGACATGCCTACAATTTCACAGAATACATGACTAAAGTACTTATGAAGCTATGACTGTGGTACTACTGTGTAACCTATCTGCAGTTTTTTACCCTGCTTATATCCATGATCTAAACTAAATGGTCCTTTCTTTAAAAAAAAAAAAAAAAGATGAATTATCACCAAATTCACACACAATATATTACTACCTTGTAGTGCCATAAAATGAGTGGAATGTGATTTAAATGAAACTCAAAATACATCACTTTGCTTAAGTGTCACCCTCTTTTCTTCGATCCTGTGAACTTTGGATGGAGAAAACATTGCTGCAACCCCTGGTTATCTGAACGTGCTCCTGTATTGGATTGGCGTGGGTGGACAGAGCAGGAGGGGGGTGGGGTGGGGGTGGGTGGGGGGCTGTATAAAGGGGCCTGTGTTACAATTGGGGCATCATTCACTGAGGAGAGGAGAGCCCCACATAAAAATAAACCAGACAAAGCAAGAGTTACACACCTGTGCCCGTCATGGGGGACACAAAGCTGTGGCTTCTGCTGCTCCTAAGTGTGCAGGCGTTAGCAGGTAAGCCTCTCTCTTGCTCCTAAGTGTGCAGGCGTTAGCAGGTAAGCCTCTCGTGACTACATATGCTGCTGCATAAATGACAATCTATGCACGACTTTTGTTTGTCTTTACATAAACTGTCTTTGGTAGGTTTTGTTATAACTTTCGTTTTTCATTTTCGTGTTAATCGAGATGTGTTGAGTGTTATTGAGGTGTATTTAGCGTTATTTATGTCACGCTTAATACAGAGCATCTATAATTTTATTTTTAATGTTTACCTCAACTTGCATGTTTTCTTATTGACTGTATGATGGTTATACCTGAAGCACAGACATTCATTCATAGTCCTGTGAGGATTACTCAATTATTTTTTACATTTTGACTAATGTAAATATTGTTGTAACTAATATCCAGCCTCTACATATTTTCAAATGCTATTGAAATAGTAAAGGCGTCTACAAAAATGTCTTCCAACACCGGTCATTATTTATAGATGGTAGGATTCTTATGATAGCCTTGAGTCCCCTGGCTCCGTCCAAACAATCTCAAACCTACTTTTTTTTCTCAAGCAGCAGAGCAAGGAACCGAACCAGGAGGAGATGAGCAAGCATCTACATGTCCATGTAAGTGATTGTGCAAAGCCTTAACTTCATTATCTCCCATCCACACACACACACACACATGGGAACGGTGACTTGATAAGCAGTCAACTAATCGTCTCTCATCCAGTGTGCCCTGGGCCTGAGAACAGTGTTTTGAGTTATCTAAACGCGACCCGACCTGGCCTGGTTGTTTGCGGGTCAGTGATTTTGATGCCATTGACACAGCGAGAAGGGCCACCTTGTCAGCAGAGGGTCCAAAGGTTTTAAGCAGATAAACCTGAGCGGCCTGTGATCAATGGTGACCTGGCCAAACACCACTTGAAAACAACACGCTGAATATGTTAGATTGGATGAAAACATTCCCTGTATCCTCATGTGACATTTCTTGGTTGCAAGTTATATTGCAGCTGATCCTGTGCTTTCAGGTAGACTGCTTGCCACAAATGTACTGATAAATCTGGGTGTTTTCAGAAAAAGTTCATATTTATGCAAGGTTTCCAAGGTTTCATGGAAATGTGCACAGGTAGAAATCAAAGGTGATAGAGAACAAAGTTATCAGGGTAACTGATAAGCTGTGCATGGGAAACTCAATTTATAGTGTTAAAGTATGTGTTGTTGATCAATCTGATCTGTTGTTGATAAATGTGGTTGTTTTTTTTTCAGTGGGGGCGAGATACAAGAACTTCAGGAAATATCTATACACATACACAACAGAGAGCAGAAATGGGGTGTCAGGCACCGCTAACCTCAGAAACGGACCCAAAGTATCTTGCAAGGTATACGTTTACCCATGTAGACAGAGCTGTGATGCACTGTACACCCTTTTTATTTTCATCCCTGGGCCTATATGTGACAACCTCATCCTACGGTCTTGTGTAGGTAGAGCTGGAGGTCCTGCACCCATGTACCTTCGTCCTGCACACCTCTGAGTGTTCCCTCAGCGAGGTGTCTGTCATTGACCCCCAGGGCCAGCCCGTGTACAGGCAGGCAGCTGGGTCTGAGGCCTTCCAGGCCGCCATGGAGAGGTACTGTATAATCAAGTTTAGTGCACGATTTAGTGGTGCTGACTTGTAGGAGTGAGTGCTTCATTTCGACAACGTACACATTACCAAATGCTCAGGACTAGAAGCAAGAAGGTAATACTCTTAATAGGTCACCCTCTGTTTTTAATACAGTTCATGCAGATTTTAATGCAGTTGGATTGTGGGAGTGTGTAGGGATATATAGGGGATATTCTCAAAATGCTGAAGTGTAACCCTACTTGCTTTACGAGAGAATGAGTTACAGTATGCTGGAGCCACATACAAAATTCCCAAATAGGACCCAACAGATTCCCCTTCTTTGAAACAGCACAGACCAATCTATAGACAAATTAGTATTAATGCTATAGTAGCATTACAATAATATAGTGAAGTGTAGCAAAACATATAGCGCACATTGGCTGTGTACAAATGGCTATTAAGACACAATCAGTGCCTCAACATACATGTCCTCCTCTCATCCGTAGGAATCAATTGAGCTTCGTGGTGGAGACGATGGGAGAAGTTTTGGTCTTCCCTAAGGAGGAGGAGCCCAAGAACATCCTGAACGTTAAGAGGGGGATCATCTCCGCACTCAACATACCCTCAATGGACTCGCAGAAGAACAGGGAGATGGTGAGAGGGACAATGATGTGTAGTGCACTTTCCAAACGCGACACACTTGTATGAAACAATAAAACTCATGGCACTGGGTCTAAAACTTTCAACTTTAAAAAGCGATCACTGCTTTATATGTGATAGCCAGTGTTAGTAGACATCTTTGTAGACGCCCTTTAATGTTTCAATAAAGTTTGAAAAGCGTGACCAATCCCTCCCATCCCCTTCCTTTCTTCACCCAGGCGACCATTCACGGCAAGTGCAAGGGAACAGTGTTCGTCAACATAACGGAGGACATCGACACAGGCTTCACCGTGCACAGGGACCTGTCCCAGTGTTCCCAGTTCTCCCCCCTGAGGCTCTCCAGCAGCCCCCTGGCTCTCATCCGTGGCCTGGTGAGTCAGAGATGACGACTCAGACTCTTTTCTCAGTCTAGTCTGAGTGTGCCCTGCTGTGGAGAAGTATGGAATCACACATGGGTCATTTTTTTTAAAGGTTTCTTTGTGCTGCATATATGAAAAAAAATTATAGTAAGCGACAAAATATATGCAATTTGCAGTGTTTTCTTCGGTTTGTTTTTGTTGAGTAAATGGCATTCATTTCATCAATACACTCAATGTCAATTGAACATATTGGCAATCACATCTGGTGGTAAAGTCTATCGTTTTGGCTTACCTGAGCGAGCTGCACATAATGTATTCACTAAAATTCATACTTTGATACAGTTGATACAGTATTTCATAATAACCTTTATTGTCATCTTCTTTCTTTCTTTCTTTCTTTCTTCCTTCATTAATTTTTTTTTGTGTCTACTTGTACAGCACACCCCATTGTCAATGCTTGTAAGCAGCTCCCAGGAGTGCAACTACCAGTTTGATAACAGGAGGAAGCACATGACAGCTGCCCAGTGCACAGAGAAGCACCTTTTCAGGCCTTTCTCACATGAGTAGGTCACAGCTTTACTATGGCTTCACTATTCACTGTCTGACTATCTGACTATTTTTTCAAATGTTTTGTAAACTACAAATATGTGTGCATATCTAACCCAAGTTTGGGCCGGTTACCGGACAAAGGTAAACTGTAAAAAAAATCTAAAGTGTAAAAAAGTAATGTCCACACTATTTTATTCCTATTAAACGCATGGGTTCGATGTCAGGATAATGATGCGACCACACTTAAAATCATCTGCTGAAGCCAGGAGAATGGAAAAGTAGTTTTGACTGAAGTGTTTGTTGAATTGTTATTAATATCTAGAAGTTATTGTAGTTAGGCGTTATTACTGTACTTTTGACACTGTACATTCACCTCTCAGTGACAAGTATGGAATCTCATCGGAGGTCACCCAGAGTCTGACCCTTCAGGATTCTGCCAAAATCAACAAGAGAGCCTTCGACACTGGCAGTAAGCACTGGCACTGGCATGCACACGGGTTAGGGCACATGGGAGACTGGGTAGTGTTTAGTGTACACATCTCCGAGCAGCACCACATCTGAGTTTAGAGGTTTTCAGTTCTGTAATTCACTACTCACCGGCCACGGTGGGACGTAGAGTTGTTTACTATTAAAGGTAGACAGTGCTTATTTAAAAGATTCAAAAAGATATCTCTGCCAATAGGTGGAGCAGACGCAGGGCTCCACATGGAGGAGGCCGAAGATAAGCACCCCACGCAGACCAAAGACGCCGTGCTGTCCACCATGAGAGACCTCAACAGCCTGGCCCCAGACCAGGGCCAGCAGCGGACCGGCCTCTTCCACAAACTGGTGGTCGAGATGCGTGGCCTTCAGAACAGAACGCTGACTGTGGCCGTGGAGGAGATGATGGCCGTCTCTGCCCCCCTGACCTGGCAGGCCCTGGCCCAGTGCGGCACGCCGGAGTGCCGGAGCTCCCTGCTCTTTCAACTCAGGAAGCCTGACGTGGCCGGCCCAGTGGCGGATGCCGTCGTGTACGGCATGAGCCTGGCGGGCCTGCAGACGTCCCCGGAGGAGATCTGGGACCTCCTCGCTGTGGCCGAATCCAGATCCACCAGACCGGTCATGTACGCTCTCGGCTACGCAGTCAAGAACCTCTAGTGAGTATAAAGAGTTGCAATGACAATAGGGTGGGAATGGAGCCTCAAAGCCTCCGGAACTGAGCTCCCAAGCATAGCTGGTAGAATAAGGTGCTAACAACACCAAGGTCATGGGTTTAATACCCAGGCAGGACACATACCTGCACTGTAGCAGCAGGCGCTTTAGATAAAAGCATCTGCCAAATGAATAATTATGAATGTGAATCCCAGGTTTGGACATGGAGCCTGGATTGTGCCAGGGATTGTACTTTTTTTAAGGAGAGACTATTATCTTAGGGCACAGAATGAGACAAGGCCAGGATTGCTAGATGGTTAAGTAAACAATAAGAGAGGCGTGAATGATCTGGTTTGATCTGTTTAGCCCAGTTCTGTTTCATGCATTAATTCAAACTCTTATTCACCAATTTTTTCTAATTAGAAAATTAGGTGGGTCCACTCACCAAATTTGGGAAGACCCTTTTCATAGAGAATACACAATCCATCTTGCAAGAGCGTAATATGACCATAGTGTCTCTGTGTGATTAAGGTTATATAAGATTAATGCACCATGTGCATCATGTTAAAGAGTAAGGGTTGAGGATTATTGGAGATAAACAAACACACTGTAACCACTACCAAATGATTGTAGTCTTAGAAGAGAACTTTGAAATATCGCACATCCTACCTGGTCTGTTTGTGTAACTGCAGTTTCTATAATTGACCACTAGATGGAGTGGTAACTATATCTGTACAATCTGGTGAATACAACTCACTAACGTGTATCATGCATGCCTTTGTGCCACAGTAAACCGCTGAGCGAAGATCACCATGAGGCTTTCGATGCTGCGGCGGACTTTCTTTTGTCTAAGCTTGGGGACTGTGCTGGGGGGGAGGACGAGACATTCCTGATTTTGAGGGTACGTAACTCCATCAAGTTTTACTCAAAGTCAGAATCAGAATCAGAATCAGAATCAGAATCAGAATAGTATTTATTGCCAAGTAGGTTTACACCTACCGGGAGTCATTCAGGGTGATGGGGGTGGGTGGGGCTGGGTTCCTTCTGAAGTCTACGACCATCTCCACTGTCTTCAGAGCATTTAGCTCCAGGTTGTTCTGCCCACACCAGGTCACCAGATGGTCAATCTCCCACCTGTAAGCGGACTCATCCCCCCCAGAGATGAGCCCAATGAGGGTGGTGTCGTCCGCGAACTTAAGGAGTTTGACGGACTGGTGACTGGAGGTGCAGCTGTTGGTATACAGGGAGAAGAGTAGAGGGGAAAGAACGCAGCCCTGAGGGGAACCGGTGCTTATAGTCCTGGAGTCAGAGACATGCTTCCCCAGCCTCACGCGTTGCCTCCTGTCAGACAGGAAGTCTGTGATCCACCTGCAGGTGGAGTCAGGCACGCTCAGCTGGGAGAGCTTGTCCTGAAGCAGAGCCGGAATGATTGTGTTGAAGGCAGAGTTGAAGTCAACAAACAGGATCCTGGCGTAGGTTCCTGAGGAGTCCAGGTGCTGGAGGATGAAGTGAAGGGCCATGTTATGTTAATCTATAAATAGACTTAGGATATCGTTTTTTTTTTAACAAACTGGCCGATAACCAACATAACAACGACATCCAAGAGAGCTCGAGGATGTTATGCACGCGAGTTGAGCCTAGTTGCGAGCTGTCAGACGAGCTGTCAGAATGTTGGAAATCTCTCTACATTGGTCAGACATTCTGCAACTTTACCCAATCCGACAGTACCCGACAATGACCAACAAACAACTGATGCCGCACGCTGACCCAACTGTTATATTAGTGTTGGTTGGCGTTTGTTGGAGAATGTTGGCGTTTGTCGGGGCAAGCTGCTTTAGAAGTGGCATTTAGTGGGAATTGCTAAATTTGTGAGAAATCGTTGGTTCACATCAACACATCATGTTCACATCAACTCTACGGACATCCTCGGATTTAAATAGCTGGCGTTCATGAATCAGGGGGAGATCTTTTCTGACTTTGGTCTTCCGAAGTCCGTAAGAAAACATTTCAGAAGACACTTCAGAAAATGTTCAATTTTTTTGTTTTTTTCTGTATTTAAAAAAATAATAATTTTGGAGATCGACAGGGAAGGTCTTCGAGATCGACACGTCGATCGCGATCGACGGGTTGGCGACCTCTGCAGTAGAGGGTCAGTGATGGCTTTGAGGTGAACCAGCACCAGACGCTCAAATGCCCTCATAACCACAGAGGTCAGGGCGACGGGTCTGTAGTCGTTGAGTCCAGTGACTTTTGTTTTTTTGGGGACAGGGATGATGGTGGAGGTCTTGAAGCAGGCTGGTACGTGGCATATCTCCAGTGAGGTGTTAAAAATGTCTGTGAACACCGGAGACAGCTGATCAGCACAGTGCTTCAGGATTGATGGAGAGACAGAGTCTGGCCCGGCTGCTTTGCGGGGGTTCTGTCTCACCCACCCATGTGCTTGTGTTTTTATTTGGTTCTCACATACATTTTTTCCTTCATAGATCAAGCAGCAATGGTTGAGCATCCACACTCTGACCAAAACAAATGCAAACTATGACCACAACCTATTTCTCTTTCACCTACGACAGCTGCAATACCTTGTTTTCTCTGTTTCATCCCATTTGTTTACATATTACAACAACACTAGGAATGGGTTCAGAGTGGGCACTCGATGATCAGATGTGGGCATAAGCTATAATGTTTGTTTCTAAGCACTATATAATTCCACCTATAGATAATCATAATTATATGTATGTATGTTTGCATCTAAAATATCTTTTGCACCTCTAGGTCATTGGAATCGTCGGAGGGCCAGTGCAGGAGAAGGTTGAGTCTGCCCTCCTCAGCTGTGTGAGCCAATCAGCTGCCTCCCCCTTAGTGCAGAAGACAGCCATTCAGGCCTTCAGAAGGATGTTTGTGACCCCAAGGGTAACAGAGCCTCAACCACCCCCCCCCGTCCTCCTCAGAGTAGATGACAGAAAATCATGTTTGCAAGATTGCATTTTTTTTGTTTGTAATGAGATTATGTGTTTGTTTTGTCTTCCTCGCTTTCGTCATTCCTTCTTTCACTCTTTGGCACCAGATCAGGGAAAGTCTACTGCAAGTCTACCAGGATGAAGGCCCGACTCAGAAACGCTTGGCGGCATACCTGATCCTCATCAGGAGCCGGGGCCGCCATGTCCTCAGGCCTGTGATCGAGCACCACAGGAACCAGGAGAGGGACCCAGAGGTCCGGAGCTTTGTGGCCTCCCACCTGGCAAACCTCTGGGGCTCCGCTGAGCTGAAGCAGTATGTATACAAAGAGGCATGGTCTGTAAAGGGGCTGGCCCTCATGACGAATAGCCAATACTGTAAATCACCATGTAATGTTAGGAAATAAAGTCCTGTTTTTATTCTCATTCATATCTCATTCGTTTTGTTAGCTATTGTTATCAAATAACCAATACTGTTTTGTTTGGTATGATTTATTGTCAACCAATCTATTATCACCCACAGCAACATTTATGACAGGAAGATACTATACAGTATTTTAATCCATGCTTCCTTTCATCTTTTCAAAGAAATGAGGACCTGTACCAACAATTCAGTGACATTTTTGGAGATGAAATACAATCTTTCGGTGAAAAATCCCAACACCACTTGTTGGAAATCCCTGACATTGGTAACCTGCAGAGCCACGTTGTTGCTGAGCAGAACACCAGACTCCCAAAGGAGGTCATTCTCAAGGCTGCTGAGAGGTTGTTCGGCTTCTCAAATGAGCTGATTGAGGTAAGACAGTTCTTACATTCACAATTACATTTATTCAATTGGCAGAAGCTTTTTATCCAAAGCCACTTTTCAAGTGAGGAACAAAAACAAACCCAACTGTGCATTCGTTATACACACTTTGCACTTAATGCTCTGTTTATTTTTTTGCGCAAGCTAATATTCTCTTTGTCCTTATATTCACAGATTGGCATCGAAGGTGAGGGACTTGACCAACTCGCTGAATCCCTCGTTGGTGAGGATGCCCTTGTTCCGAACGTTCTGTTTGCCGCCATGAACTGGGTGGCTGACAATACGTCACCTGAAATCAAAAACATCTTTGACAAGTGGATCGCCCCCATGCGAGGAGAACGACTGAAACGACAGGTGTGTTAAGAGAACACCCACCATGATGACCCCTAGAGTTCATTTTCATAGTCTGGAACCTTCTCTGGAAAGCTGATATGGTAGGTTCTGAATCTCTTTAACAGGTGCCCCAGGATGTCATGAAGGAGCTCGGTGACAGCTTTAATACATTTGTGGAGAAGCTTCGTTCCTCGGAGTCTCCAGAGGCACTGGCATACCTCCGACTGATGCAGCACGAACTCGGCTACATTAGGACCAGTGACTTTAAGCAGTTCAGTGAGGACATCGCCAAGTATGCCAATATAGTCTTCAAGAGCCTGCCCGCCAAGGTAAGAACAGGAAAAAACGAGCACCTATTGGAAAAACGCCTGACAAGACAATCTGATGTAGAGTGATTCACTGTGCACTTATACGTTGTTTTAAACAGATATTATGTGATGTGTTATTCTATGATATCGTGTCATGTGATATAATACTATCAGATAAATCTGCACAGCACATCTGAATGTTACATCTCACAACGGTATCTGTCACTCTTTCTTGAATTGCTACAGGCTCTGAAGTCGCTGCTCTCTGGCACTGATAATGAGCTGTTTGCCCACTACATCTTCATGGATGAGAATATGGTGCTGCCGACTGCGTCTGGGTTCCCTTTGAGGCTCTCACTGTCTGGTGTCTTTGCCCCGGGAGCGAAAGGAGGCATTTCAATTTCACCAAATATGGTAGTCTGTCTTTTAAAGGCCTGATCTCACAGATCGTAAACTAAAACTTCATAGCATGATTCATACTTTATGTTTAATTGACACATTTCGTTGACTCCCGTTAAACTTCTGTGAAAACTTGAAATGCTAGAGCTGGAAACGATTTGAACGTTCATTGAAGTGTCATTGAAATTTACACACATTTTATATTTTATAATAAAAACACATAGTATATGCTGTTTTCACACGAGAATAATCTGAGTAGTGAATCCAGAATAAGAAGATTGTAATTCATTAATTATCTACCAACTGATGTTGACTTGTCAATTATCAATCAAATTATCAATACGTATCATTTACCCAGAGAATAAAAGTATCATCAGCTTCTTACTTCCACTTCCTAGCACCAGCTGTCCTTCATGCCTTCCGCTGGCCTGGAGTTCATCACCCACATGGGCGTCCACATCCCTGAGTTTGTCGCTGCTGGGATCGAGATGCACACCAACTTGTACCACGAGAGTGCTCTGAATGCCAAAGTCACGGTAGCAGACAACCAGATCAAGCTCTCCATCCCGCCCCCTGAAGGCAATGTCCAGCTCTTTGTTATCAGGTGGGTGACTGACTAACAAAAGCTCAAAACTAATAGATGCATTATTTTCATTATTTTGGAATACTTGCATTATTTCAGAAATATATCAGAAGTAATATAATGATTCTGATAATAAATGATCATATCTTTGTCAAACAATTTCTTGTGTGCTATTTTTGTATAATGTTGTCTCACATTTTTCCCATGGAAGAATTATATCACACAACTCACCTTGTCACAATAGGGCTATGTACCTTTTCACTAGTGTTGTATAATGGTATTTACTTTACTTCTCCTGTTCAATAAACAGCAACAAGCTCCTGTCCGTCTCATCGTCCCAACCCAAGATTGTGCCATCCTTGGTGGAGGACCGAACGGACACTACTGAATGTCATCCTCTGTTCACTGGGCTGAAGTACTGCACAGTAATGCGCTACTCAAATGCCAGCTCTAACGATTTGGCTCCCTACTTCCCTCTTACCGGAGAAACCAAGTGAGCAAATGTGTCATGTGTGTAAAATGGGAGTGAAAGTACATCCTACACAGCTTTGTTTCTGATTAGCTACATGTCATATTTTCTTCAGACCCATTCCCCTGTGTGATGATATTTAGCTTTCTTAGTGGTAGGACATGCATGGCCTCTCTGCACTGTGATATGGTAATATGTCCCACAGTAATGTCCCCTGCTTAAAAGCCTGTTAGCTTAAGCATGATTGTTTTGTGTGTGACGTTACCTTATTATTCGAAAGGGATGCGCAATGTGATGAATTTACAAGGGATTAACCTATTTTATCCCTGAGTGCATTTCAAACATATGGTAATTTCCTTTCCCACAGATTTGCACTGGAGCTCCAGCCCACAGGTGAGGTAACAGAATACTCTGCGGCCATTGCTTACAAACTACTCAGGGAAGGGAAGGAGGGACGCCACAAAGTGGACTCTGTGAAGATCACTCTAATGATGGAGGGTAAGTTTGTCCATTTGATGAAAGCTATGAGAACTCACGATTTTATTCTATAAATATGTAGTTTATAAAGTAAAATGGATAGTGTTTGTAACTTTATAAATGGAGGGCAAGTTTGCCCATTTAATGTAATCTTTCTATCTATTCTTCCCCATTAGGATCCCAGCCCTCTGAAGCCACAGCCACCATGAAGTACAACCGAAATAAGAATATCTTCACTACTGACCTTCAAATCCCAGACAATGACTTTGAGGCGGGGTTGAAACTAACTGCTGGTGACAGCAACGTGAAGGGAAAAAAGATGAAGGGCTTCACTATCGATGTAACAAACAAGAATATTCCACAGTTGTCTTTGGTTGGCCGGGCAAGGTACAGTAACTTCCTTAGTGTGTTTTAACTTTAGATATAACTAACGGGATTTGCACAATAACAATAGTACACAACTCTGGGTTATAGGACAAAGAACTAGGTTTTAGAGAATTGTACCTCTGTAGAATAAATTAAGTCACAATTTGGAGTTAGGATTTAACATGTTGCAATGAGAAATATATTTATGTTATATATTCTTGTAATCTTTCAGCATACCTGCTGCTTAAATATTTCATTATATCGCCAGGCTAGATTCCATGAAGGATGCATTGGTCCAGGTCGAGTTGGACATCCCCTCACTGCTTTCAAAAGCAACAGCCACGGCCTCCCTGAAGAAGGAGAATGGACTCATTCTACAGCTGGAAACCGACGTTGACATCCCAAAGACATCCTCCCAGCAGGCGGTCATCATCAGATATGGTGGTGACATTTTTATCAGTTTAAATTCACCACAGGTCTATAATTGTGATATGTTTTGTAAATGTAAAAGTAAACATTTTTCATGTATATTATGATTTTCATATTGCATGTTGCATTTAGTATTTTAGTAGACCCTATAGCAAATTCAAAACATGAATGCTTTTTGTTTCCACATAGGAGTGAATATCTAGTACTGAGTAGTTTTTGAAATTCATGAAATGTCTGGTTTTCCTTCATAGATGAAAACAAGGTTGAGGTTGAGCTGAAGTCAGATCTGAACTCCGATTTTGACAAACTCTTCCCCAACATGGAACACATAAGGAACAACCTGCAGTCAGCCATTGATGACATGCTGGACCAGCAAGTCCCCAAGACTGACATGAAACTCCGCCACATTGTTTCTAAAGGCTTTGAGGTTGGTGGAAAAAAGATATTCATGCCCAGAATAAAAATTCTTCTTTCGTTCATCTTGACCTCAGGAATGTATTTGTTTGAGCATTATTTATGTTTTTTAGTTTTGGAGGTGGCTACATATGCCAGAGGTCTTTTCACGAACTACACTGAAAATGATTCAAATCCTTGCACATATTTACTCCATTCTCAGTTATAAAACCATTTTTGCTATGTCATGATATGCAGGCTGTCAATATCTGGCTTGACAAAGTGGCTGCAGATGTCCCCTATGTAAACAGCCTGAGGAGCAGAAGAAGCATCCCAGAACTGCCACCTGTTCCTGAGAAACTATTTCTGAAATGGTAACTCACTTTCCTTTGAACATTCTTTTATCCTTTGGGATGAATTACAAGTTGCATTTTTTATGTTGCATTTTTTATGTTTACCTTTTGAAGCTCCATTAGTGAGAATTATTATTATTTGTGTTTTTTTTTCAGGGAAACCCTGTTCAGGTACCAGTTCAACAAAGGCAGAATAACCATTTCTTTACCTCTCCCACTTGGAGGCCAGTCTTCGGAGGACCTGAAAATTCCATCAAAGTTGTCCATCCCAAATATCTATATGCCTGACATTGGCCTGGATATTCCTGCCAATACCATCGTAATCCCAGCATTCACCATCCCCCAAAACTTTGACTTCTCAATGCCTATGCTGGGTCTGGCTGAGTTGACCACAAAGGTTACCAGCAGCCTCTGCCACTGGGAGGGTTCAATCCTGGGCGGAAACAACACTGTTGATACCCCGAGCTTCATTGGCCAATACAAAATAGTCTCAGACTGCCCCCTAGCCTACAAAACTGAAGGTATTGTTGAAGTTTATGTGGTATTTTCGCAGTACTGTATATGTTTCACCCAATCTTCCCATGTTTGACAGAGAATTTGAAAATTCTTTATGGTGGTATAAAAATGTATATCATGTAAAATATTGTGAATATATTACATATATTACTTGCTAATAGCTTTTGTCCTCTCACAGGTACTGGAATGATTACAGGCTCGTTTGAAGATTCCTTCAAGTATAGTGTAAACACTTCTCTGAGCCACAGCCTACTGGATGTCAGCTTCAGTGTCTCGGAAACTGTTGCCTGGAAACAAAACGTGGTTGGACGGGAAAGTATCAGACTGCAAGCATCCAGCCCACTTGGTCTGTCTGCATCTCTCCATTCCTCCTTTCAGTCTGTGACAAACGATGATCAGTTTAAGGCAGATGGTGACGTGGATGGAGACTTCAAGGTTGGTCCTATGTTTGCAAAATTCACATACACTCAGTCCTATATGGTTGATGGTGAGGAGGAGCCAAATGCCAAAGGAGAATCCACATTCAAGCTTGATTCCTCGATTGTTCAACTTGAAAACACGATTAATGGAGACTACACAAACGATGTCCTGACTCTCCAATCCAAAACCATCATGCCAAATGACGCTTTAAAGCATATGTTAGAGTTGAAACTTGAGGACTGCAAATTTTCTCTTAAGTCAGATGCTACAGCAAAAGTTCTGAGCAATACAGTTACTAACAAAATTGACCTTGGCTCTACTTGTGAGGCTGCAAACCTGAAGGTGGAAATCCAAACAGATGATGGAACAAATAGAGCCTACTCTGTCCTCACAGGAACTTTGGACAGCAGCGGTCTGGAGACAAACCTGGATGGCACTGTGATGTTTGATTCATGCCATGGTTCCCACAAATCGAGCCTCAATATTGGCAGCACTGGTTTATCCACTAGTGGCACAACGAGTTTGCAGTGCAGCCCCTTGACATTTGACAATGCCTTCACTGGTAAGATAGACAACAATGGAGCCACAATATCCTTTACATCCAAAGCATCGGGCCGCGACAATAGAGGAGAGATCAAGGTGGAAGGCAAAGTAACTCCCTTGCAAGCTTCTGTCAACAGTGTCCTTAAGGGAAATCTCTTTGATGCAGACATGCTCAACACTATGAATGTGGCTCTGAATAGGCAAGGCCTGACCTTCTCTGACAGTATGGCAGGGTCTCTAAAGAGTATGAGGGCAGAAAGTACTCATTCCTTAGCGGTTACTCTTTGGACCTTGGCCTTCCGCTCCAAGACTGACGGCTTTGTCTGTGATGGCACATCTTACAAGCATGACATCAAAGTGAACCTGAAGCCATTTGTCGCGATGATAAGTACAAATAATGACATTGAGCTCTATGACATGAGTCTAAGCAATGAGGGGCAACTGAAGCTGGAGCCACTGAAGATAGATCTGTCAGGAAGCGTCACTGGTGGTCATACTGATGGTGACCACATTAAACACACTTGCTCCATGAACTATGCTGATTTAGCTGGAGCTGTAAAATGCGACACAAATGTCAAACTGTCTGAGGCCCAATTTAATCACAACTTTGACCTTCAATACGCAGGCCTGTCGTCCAAATTTAGCAGTGAGGCTCTTATAAACTCCAAGATCCTACGTCTAGAGAGCACATTGCGGACGATGGCAGAACCTTTTAGCCTAACTGTAGATGCCATCCTCAACAGTGACAGTGAGGTGCAACTCTATGGGAAGCACAAGGGTCAGCTGTACAGCAAGTTCCTGCTTAGAGCAGAGCCACTGGGCATTGCCCACTCTCACGACTGCAGGGCATCTGCCACACATGAGATGCCCTCCGGGGCAACTCACGAGACTCACCTTGAGAATAAACTTGAAGGTGTCTTGACACCCAGTGAGCAGTCATGGCTTTGGAAAATTAAGTCTAAACTAAACAACAATGCTTACAATCAGGACATCAGCACCTACAACAATGATGAGAAAATAGGGATGGAGTTTGCTGGTGTGGTTTTCACCAATCTTTTAAGCAAAGCAGCAATGTCTGATGACCCTCAATTCCAGAGTGATCACTCTTTTGAAAACCAAGAGTTTAGTCTGTCGGCGTTTCTCAAATATGACAAAAACAGTGATTCACATACACTTTCCCTGCCCTTTATTGATAATCTTCCTGCTGTCTTTGAACAACTCAAAGCCTCAATTGTAAATGTCTTTGAGACAGTGCAACAATTTATTAACAGTTTAGATGTAAATAATGTTGTTGCTCGGTTCAGGGCCACTTTGGAGGAATTACCACAGGATATCGAAAATTATATTACAGAATTGGACCTTGAAGGAAAATTCAAGCAAGCTAATGAAAAATTGGTCTCTTGGATGCAAAACTATGCAATCTCACTTGATGACTTAGAGACCTCTGTGGAGAATTTGAGAAAAGCCTTTGAAAAGTCTATACTTGACACAGCAAGTAAAATAAGAGACATTACAGTAAAAATCAGAGACTTTGTTGAAAGTGGAACCTGGTCTGAGACCATATCAGATTTCTTTACACAACTTGCAACTGATGTTAAGGCCTTTGATGCAAACTATGATATTTCCAAGACACTTGTCAGGGCTATTGAAGCAATCGAGGACATCATCAGGCAAATTGACATGGAGAAACTGAAAGACAGTAGTTTGGCCTGGCTGCAAGAACTTGAAACAAAATATGAAGTAAGGGATTGGCTACAGGAGAAAGTCAGTGAACTGAAGCAAGTCATAGACACATTTGATATTATGATGTTAGCTCAGGATCTGAAGGACTACATAGTGTCATTTGATTTAATGGAATTTTTGGGCCAAATAACCGATCAACTTCCAACAGAAGACATCAAAAATACACTTGAAACTATGAAAGATATTCTTGTCAACTGGCTTGATGAATATGAAATTGATCAAAAAGTTAATTATGTGATCTCCAAAATACAGGACCTCCTTCAGCGCTATGAAGTAGACAAGAAATTTAAGATGCTCACTAATGAACTCATTGAGCTAATTAAACAATACAAAGTCCATGAAACTCTGCAACAAATGGTGGATGAAATGAAGAAAATAGAGTTTGAATATTTCTTTAATAAGTTCATGCAAGTCCTTAACGATATTATCAGTCAGTTAAAATCAATTGACTTCAAGCAAAGTATTGAGGATCTAAATGAGTACATTTCAACAACAGTCAAAGCAATACAGAAGTTTAACTTTATAATGCACATTGATGATGTTAACCAGAAAATCAGTGAACTTATAGAGTACGTGAATGAACACATCAAAACGTATGAAATCCCACAGAAAATTGAAGCTTCAAGAGAGTTTCTCCGGGAGATCCAGTCCACCATATGGAATTACTTGGACCAACTTAAAGCAACAAGAGTGGGAGAGATGCTGACAATGTTGAAGGATGTTCTCGACAAAACTGCTTACAAGGATATTCAGTTCAAGGTGCTAGACATGCTAGAAGACATGAAGCAGAGAATCAGTGACATGGACATCAAAGCTGAAATCATGTACTACTTGGAGAGAGCCAGTGAGTCCTACACTAACGTGCTGGCCTACATCTCTCTTCAGTTTGATAAATTGATTGAGGCAATTCGACAGGTGGCAAAGGATCAAGAAATTCTGGATCAGGTCAGGAATGCGGTAGAAGGCATACTCGATGCCCTGAAAAAGGCAGAGATTCAAACTTCGTCTTTTACTGTCCCACTGACAGATCTCACGATTCCGGCTGTAACTATAGCCCTTCAGAACCTTCAGGACATTGACATTCCATCTCAGATTACAATCCCAGAATTCACCCTCCTTGAAATCATCACGGTGCCGTCAACAACTCTTGATTTTGAAGAGCTCAAACAGATGCTAATCAAACTAATTGAAGAAATCCGTGATTTTGAGCTTCCAATGGTAGAGCTTGAAGCTATTTTTGGAGATCTCAGAGTTCTATACATGTCTGACCTGCCAGACCTGACCTTCCCAGAGATCAAACTTTCAGAAATCAGAATCCCCGGTATAACTATACCCAAATTAAACTGTGAGAACTTCGATATCACAAAACTACCAATTCCTGAAGTGAAACTACCAGAGATCCCAAGTGAGGTTCAAGTGCCAGCCTTTGGGAAACTCTATGGTGAGCTGAGAATAAACTCACCTCACTACACACTGGTGACAGGAGCAACACTGGAAAACTCAACAACTGCTCCCAAATCTCCTCAGTTCACTGTCACCGTCACTTCCCAGGCCAAATCAACCATTGAGCTTTTAGAGTTCTCCTTGGATGGCACGCTCCGTCTGGAAGCTCCAAGAATGAAGAAGATGATCCTTAAAGAGACACTTAAGACCTCTCACGTGGCTTTCAACATTGACCATGAGGGTGATCTGATTTTCAGTGGACCATCAGCTGAAGCAACAGCAAGGACTACTGCTAAGGCCACTACTGAAGTATACACAGCTGAGTTGGAGAATATTGTTGAATTTGCCCTGAAGAATGGAATTTCTGCGTCAATGGTCACAAACTACAACCACAACCTCAATATTCCAAATGCAGATATTTCAAGTCAGGCCACAATGACACAAACATCAAAGGCGCAATTTGAATCTGGTGCTATCTCTGTGACGGTTGGAACTAATGGCAGTGGGAAGGTGTCAGGGAATTACTTTTCAGATGAGGGCACACACAACAGCAAGCTGGATTTCAATGTCAACTTTGGCACTGCAAAACTCACTTTCAATGGAGAGACAAAAAGCAAGGCCCTGACACTGAAGCAGGATGTCAATATTGAATCGGTCATTATGAGTCATGTGACTATTGATGTCCAAACCAAAACAGGAACTCCATTCATCAAAAGCAGTGTAATGACCTTGAAAGGAACGGCTGAGATGGAGGACCTTAAGATTGACCTTAAAGCCTCCCACGATGCGGAGCTTATCGGTAAAGTAAGTGGCACCATTTCTAATGCTCTGGAGTTTTTGGCAAAGCCATTTGAGATTGTCCTGGACTGCAAACACAAAGGGAACACCAAGATTATCTTCCCCTTGAAGCTGACCGGAAAGGTTGACCTCCAGAATGATTTTGGGTTCATTCTGAACTCAGAGAAACAACGTGTCTGCTTGGTGGGATTGGCTCGTTTCAATCAGTACAAGTACAACCACAACTTTACCATGGACAACAACAACAATGATTTTGGCATTTATGGTGCGATGAATGGTGAAGCCAACCTTGACTTCTTGACTCTACCTCTTTCAATCCCAGAGATGACTCTGCCTTACTTTGACGTCAAAACACCCATGATAAAAGATATTTCACTGTGGGAAGACTACGGCCTCAACACTCTACTAACCACTCCACGCCAGTCCTTTGATATGGATTTCAACTTGCTGTATCAGAAAAATCCTGACACACATGCACTCTACTTTGATCTTGTACCTATATATAATATGATCAATAACCAGGCTGAATTTCTGCAGACAAAGTTTGATGTGGGAAGAGACAGGGTTTTCAATGACCTTATGGACTCCTACCATCAAGCCAAGACTCAGTATGAGAAATTTAAAATTGAAACATCCAGTCTGCCTCCAAGATACATTAGGGTTCCTGGATACACCGTCCCAGTTCTGAACATTGAGGTGTCTGCTTTCAGGGCTGAAATGCCAGCGTTTAGTTTTCTCATCCCCAAAGAAGTTAGCACACCAAGCTTTAAAGTGCCAGCGTTGGGTTTCTCAGTTCCGTCCTACACTCTTGTTCTTCCTTACCTGGAGCTTCCAGTCTTGCATGTACCTGAGACTCTCAGAGAGCTGACCCTTCCAACATTCAGGTTACCTGAAGTCCAGAACAGCATTATGCTACCAGCCATGGGGAACATGACATATGATTTCTCTTTCAAGTCCTCAGTAATCACTCTAAATGCCAATGGTGGAGTCTATAACCAGTCTGACATCGTGGCCAAATTAGGAGCTTCCTCCACCTCTGTGTTTGATGTTCTGCAAGGCAAATTTGAGGGCACTACCAGCCTGACTATGAACAGAGGCCTTAAAATGGCAACATCCATGGTTCTGGAGCACATGAATGTTGATGGAAACCACGACAGCTCTCTCAGCTGCACGGGGAGAGGTTTGGAGGCAACCATGACAAATGTTGCTAAAGTCACTTTGCCTGTCTTGATTCTGGAGTTGGAACAGGAATCACGTGTACATTCTCACAGCTCACCAAATTTTGGCACGAAACTGAAAGGGAAATATAACTTTTACGACCCCTACATTAACGTAATAGCAAATGGAGACTTTGATCAGAAGGTAGATCTAGGACTGCATTTTGACCACATCTCTGTGGACAGCCATACAAAGGCAAAGATTGATGGAACTATGATGGAGACTGGAATTTTCTCTGGAGGTCTGGACAACGAAGCTTACTTCTTCCTCAATGTAAAAAGTCATCGTTCCACAGTGAACACATTAGTAAACACTAAATTTGAACATGATAACATCAAGATTTTGAACATTGAGGTGAGTGAGATGATCGCACTGGAAGCGTCTCTACGTCGTTTGTATGCTACAATGAAATACACAGGCGTCAATGAGGCTAACATTGCATCATTCAACACTAATGGAAAGCACTCTGCCCAAGTCACGTTTGAGATGGTTCCTCTCACAGCTGTAATGTTTGATGTGGAATTTGATATATCTCAGCCAAGCACCGTTGGTGATGCAGAAATGGTCCAGAAAATAGATATTGACATCACAGCAGAGAAGCAGTCATTGAAATGGAGTGGTAGAGAGCAAATCACTTCCATTGTCCATGCATGTGATCTTGTGTTGTCAAACGATGAGGCAGAGATCCGTATAGAGGCAACACAGTCTTGGGAAGGGTATCTTGCCTTGCTGAAATCCATCAGGCTACCAGTGTATCAGAAGACGCTGTGGGATGTTCTGAAGTTTGACCTGGTCACCAACTCTGAAAACCGTCAGTTCTTTAACGCCTCCACCATTGTTGTCTACACAAAGAGTGCAGAGGGATTCAAGTTTGAATTTCTGCAAATACCTGAAATAATTGATGACATAAACATGGCACTGGAAAATGTCAATCTTCTTGACTATGTCTCTCTTCCACAAACCTTAACCATTCCACCTTTTGAGGTGCCATTTACTTCAATCCGTTCCCCACGAAAGTATGTTGACCTGAAAAATATAGAAATCCCTGATGCGATAACAGTGCCCGAAGTTGATATCAGCCTGCCTGGTCTACCCAAAGTGACAATTCCAGTTCTTCAGATTGCTACAAAGTATAACGAGGGTAAAATACCCTACCTCTCTGTGAATCTGGCAGAGTTTAAAATTACCATAGCAGGAATCTCCTTGCCAGAATTCGTCTATGACCTAAGTGCTCAAATGCCAATCTGTGGGTTGCCTCTACCGGAAATCCCCAGGCTGTTTTTCGAAATCCCAGAGATCTCCTTGAAGTTACCAGCCAGTATATTCATCCCGACTTTTGGATCTCTTTCAACAATGGTGAGGGTATCCTCCCCTATTTATGAGGAGACATGGACTACGATGGTGGAAAATAAGGACCCTGAGCTTGTGACTTCTCTTCAGGCCAACTGCACCTCAACAATAGCCTTCTTAGAATACGACTTGAATGGTATGTAAAACTCTGATTTAGAAAATGATCATCTGTATTTAAAAAAAGTATTCTTCTTTAAATATGAATACATTTAAATTAAATTGTTATGTTCTTATGGCTTGTTTTCCATGTTTAAAAACCAGCAAAAGCAACTTGGCGTTTGGTCGATGGAGCTTTAAGCATGAATGGAATTTCCAAGCTGACCCACAGTGACCTGAATGTTGGCTGGCAGCACTCATTGACACAGAATATCAGGTAAATACACTTAAGTCGTATTTGGTATTCGATATAAGTACTTTCAAAATAAAGCAAAATTTAAACTTACTGATTCTCATGAATTGTTTTTTGATTGCCTGTGACTGTTTACGTTTTTTATTTGTTTGTTTCTTAATTAATCTGTGTTGCCATAGAACCAAGCGTCAAGAGACTCAGGATTCTAGGTTGGTACTGAAACTCAATTGTGAAACATCTCACTCATACAAAGACTGAAAAGATGAAATGACAAAAAAAAATCCATACATTTTTTGTCCCTCAGCTCTCACCATACACTGAATGTGGACATCATAAGCCCGACCTTCACTGACATGAGCTGTCGGTATGCATCTCACAAAAATGGCATCACAGCTTCTGTTTCCTCCCCATCTGCTGGATTCATGGGGTTCCAGCTTCAGAGGAGGTCACCTTCTCAATACTATGGAAAAATCTTTGGTCGCTACCCGGTGAGACCAAAAACTAAATATCACTTGACATTTGCAGTTCTCTCAGGTGTTTGTTTACTTGAAAAAAGTTATGGTAAAGGAAAATATAAAAATTATAAATAATGTAATTGTTTGTGTGTGTGTGTTTTTTTTTGTAGTCGTCTCCTGACAAGGACACAGACATGGTAACTGTCAAAGCCACCCTGAGGAACTCAGAAAAGCTGAGTCTCCAGGTAGCTTGGAATTGGAACTCCGTAAGCGATATCCTCTACGGGGTCAGGAAGAACACACCGCACATCACCGCCTCCCTCAAGAAGTTTATCAACAAGTATCACACCGCTCACTTTGGGATGGACTTGAACCGTGCCTCTTTGAAGATGAAGAACAGTCTCTCCAACACCATTGAGAGAACCTACCACGAAGTTCCTCAGATTCTCAACGCAATGCAGAACTCCGTAGAACAGATCAGCCAGCACACCAAAGAGGCTTATAAGACGGCCGCTGACAACATTCCGTCCATAGACATCCAGGAAATGAGGAACAGGTTCTCAGACAAAGCTAGAGTGCTGTACAAGTATTATGAGAAGAGCGCCCGAGTCCTCCTTGACGCCATAATGCAGTTCCTCAGAGAGACTAAATTCGACCTGCCTGGCCTGGAGGAAAAGCTCAGCGGGCAGGAGTTGTACCACAGGGTCAGACGCTCTGTGTCGGCAGCCATTGAGCAGGCCACCAAAAGGTTCACTGGTCTAATGGAGACCATTTACTCTTACGTTAGCAGCATAGAGATCACACTGCCATACATTGATAAGGTAATCCAGGGACAGGAGATATTAGACAATCTGCCTACCATGAAGTCCATAGAGGATCGTGTCCGTGACACCATGAAGAGGTGGGAGAACCTGAAGCTGGAGACCTTGTTTAAGAGCCTGAATGATTTCCTGAAGCTCTGTATTATGAAGGCAGAGGAATTCATCACTTCTCTGCAGCCTGTCCAGCTGGAAGACCTCTTGGCCAAACTCAAGGACAGAATGGCAGAAGCTGGTAACATACCTGCCATCGAGGAAATCAGATCACAGATCACAGAAGCAAAGAAAGATGCGGCCACCTACAAAGACATGGCCAAAATGAAAGTTCAGGAAATGTACAGCAATCTTACTATAGAGAACATCAACGAAGGTGTGGTCTTTGCTGTTGATGAGTTTGAGTCCTATTTCCTTGGTGGGGCCAATGAGTTTCATGACCAGCTGAGATATCACACACAAGGTGCAGAGCCTTACCTTAAAATCTCCAACAAAAAAGCAGAATTAGAAATTCCCCTTCCCTTTTTCTGGAAGTCTTTCAATGAATGGCCAACTGACACTAGGGGATGATTTTTGTTGTCATACAAGTAGGAACAAACAAATATTTGAGGAGTACTGTTGAGTCTGAAAATGTCAGAGATTGTATTTAACAGGGTAAACTAAAAATACATTTACGTTTTTGTTGTGAAGTTGTTTTTAATCCAATAATGAAATGTGACTTTATACTGTAAAAGTAATTGTATTTCATCAATTAAATGCTTCATGCTACTGACATAATTTAGTTTTATTTGACTACATCACTATTGTTATTATTATTTTAATTATTATTATTACATTAAGTTTTAACTTACTTTAAACAACTTACTGGCTGACAGATACAATTTTCCTTTAATTTCATAAGTCAAATGAATAGTATATGCAAGTTTTAAAAGCATACATTTTAATTAAACAATGTAGCTGATACTGTTCCCTGTGTTCCTTGAGTGTCTCATACATCTGCCCTCTTTTGCACTGTGTTGAGTATATATCTCTGTGTGTTCCTCTGCCAGCCATGAGGGGGCAGTGCAGCCACACTGTTTTCCACTGCCAGGCTTTGAGCTCCTGTTCCAGACACAACACTGGAACCCCCATCTCCTCCCAGCCTCCCACAGTCTCTCTGTGTCTCTCAGCCTTGTCTGTCTTTATTTTTATATATACACACTCAGGAAGACTCTCGCTCCCTTCAATATTCTGTCTAGAATTCCCACCACATTATCCCCCCTGGATACCTGGTGGGAAAACTGTAACCCCCCTACTGATTGCTCATATGTCCACTCTAAACTGAGAAAAAAAACGTGGGGGACCAAAACAAATGTTGCTAAGCAAAGAGACTGCCACCTGTTAGGAATCCGGAGCTGTTGTGTGTGCTGAGCCATGCTGGGTTTCCCACAGAAGTCTATTAAAAGGTTATAGATCATCAGCATGATAGTCTAAGGGTCTGACTAGATGCCAAAGGCCTGGTCTGACCCCTCCATAGAAGCACAGTCCCTTTAAGGAGAATTGAATGGCTAGCACTGAGGGTCAGTTGTCTATCTTCTGGTCAGCATGTTTGCTAGGTGTCTGCGTCTCACCTTTGAAAGCACAGTAATGGTTTAATGATGTTGTTCTTATCAACACACAAAAGTACAGGTTTGCTTCAGTAGACATATATCACAGACAGATTAACAAATCCTTCCCTAGCCATGGAGGCTAATAAGACTAATGCTTGTACCTGGTTTTTCCATGGCGCTAAACAGGTGACAGCCATAGACTCCCCCTGGATGAGACACCAGTCCATCGCAGGTTAACCCCCAGCTGGGCGGACTGAGACAATACAGATAAAGTGCCTCGTCCAAGGGGACAGCAGACAGAGTCAAGTGCCCATGCTGAGACTTGAACCAGCAACCTTTCACCATTAGGGCACTGAGATACATGCACTACATCATAGACAGGAAGGGCTTTTAATTTACTTAAATCTGAGGTTCTGATATCCGAGAAAGTGGTGCGAGCGATACTCTGTTTATTGAATCGCTAATGGACCTCATCTTAAGATGGTCTTTGGCTTTGTATTGTTTGAGGTAATGGAGGTTCAGGAGATAGAATAGTTCTTTGCTAACTGTATTCAGAAATAAGCACAATTCTGAAACTGGTAGTTGAACTGTTCATTTACCAAGTTATGAAAAATAGGTTATTTGATTTAGGTCCTGTTATTGTTCTGACCACTGAGCCTATGTCCATTTGAGATTATGGAGTGTGTTGCATCTAAAGTTCGTCTCAGATGCTCAGTGCAAAGTGCACATGAACTGAGTTCAGAGGATGCATTCTCACATTCCATGAGGTCAACAATCTTCAGGGTCAGACAAAAGAGCTAACAGCATGGGATAGAGGGGGAGGTGTCTTTGTCTGACTCTGGTGTTTCTATAGCCAGGAAGCCGATGACTACCTGGACAAACCCAATTATTGGAGCTAATGTAAATTTAGCTCAGATGCTGTCTGTAACGCCTGGATGAGTCTACAAATGGAAGAACTTACATCTGCTGCTTACAAGATAATGGTGCGCACGTTGGGGTACTGCACCAAGCTCAGCTCAGAGTTCTTCAGACGTACAAGACTTGTAGATTTTCTGGGAAGAACTAAAGTGTTTCTGCGCATTCAGGGAGAAAAATCAATGTAGCTTTTCCAAATCTGATATTTTTATAAGAATTCTAAGAATCTGATCATATTCGGTCTGGGCATTGTCTATGACCAGCATATGCCTCAGTCCTGGGGAATAGGGTTCTCGTTGGTTTTGTTGGCTCGGGCCTGCTTGTCAGATGCTAAAGGTAACACCTCTGTAAGCATGACTGTCATTATAGAGCAGTGTATTCTTGGCAAATATCAATCATGTTGACATTCAGGTAGTTGGTATGCCCTGTGTGTGTTTTGACAAGAAAACCCTGTCCATAGTCCTGTTACCCTGTTGTAGATCTTGGCAGTATGAGCAAAAGTTCCTAGAAAAAGAAGAATCATAGAAAGGATTGTGTTATTCATCCCCTGCCTATTACAAGCAATGGCCTTTGTAACAAATGTTATGCCCCGGTGTATGATGCATAGTTACATCCAATGTTAATATTTTAAAGACGCTCAAACACTTAAAACCTTGTCCAGAGGGTATATCTCAAAGGTATCTTATCAAGGTGGATGGTTAGCTTTGGCAACTCATGCTGAAATGTGACTGTTTCATACACAGAAATGGAGGAGCCATTGCTGTTCTTTCAGCTCACCTCAAATTCTTACACGTGGACATTTCTTAGATGAGAAATACGTGCAAATGTGCAATCAAGCATCATTTTTAGGGAAATTGCCAGCTCAGCTTAAAATAGGATCCATTATTCACATCATACATGTAATAAAATTGATGGATCGGCCTACATTTAAATTTATAATGGCTATGATGTATCAACGTTTTTGCTGTTGTTGCTGTATGTATGAATCAATTAAGGACTGTGCCTTAACTAGGGGTGGGATTGTCAGGACTATGTTGATATTATCTCACCTTTGGGAAAAATAGGCTATTCATTTTTCTGCACATTCAGATGATATTGCTTCCAACATAATCCTCCTCATCCTATCCTAACGGAGGCCTCTTGTGACGGCACATTATGAAATGCTTGATGCTGCCATGACTGTACAAACGGAGTCAAATATATGGCCATAACTGAGATGTTGCCACATCATGTATGTATAATCCTTTCTGTGGGGTAATTTCTGCTAAAAGCCAGGAGAGTTTCGCACGACACCCATGGCAACCATAGTTTTTGTTAAAAGAGTAAGATGTTCCTTATTAATGTAAATTAATACTAATGTAAGAGTTACATGTATTATTATTATTATTTTTGAATAAGCCCACTCTGGAAACAATTATTCACACATTAAAGGCACCTCCTGTTTATGAATAATTATTATAATTATTTAATGAGCCTTTGAAAGTCACCAGGCCTTGGTCAACAGACTAATCAGAAAATAATAAGACACTGGCCTATAAGTATAAGCAGGATTTCCTCAACTGTTTGTATATTTGGACGCACACTGTGTTTAATTTTTTTTATTTTTAAATACCTTATAACATGTAGCTGGGAGAGGTAGTGGACGTAATATAAGCCATTGCACAGATGTTACTGGCCAGTCCACTGCAATAAATAACATGTCCCATTGTAGAATACCCCTGAGCTGGACCTCGGCCAGTTGTGAGTAATCTCATTTCTGCGAGGAGGTAACAAGGCTGCGAAAGAAAACAAAATGTCAATGATTTACAGGGTGTGTAAAAGGCAATAAAATATGGGTCTGTTCCGCTCCACCCCTCGAGTCTGTCCTGCTACAGCTGCGAATGAACCACACACTGATAAAAATCACACGAAGGGTGGTTTCGCGCAGATTCCCCGTCCTGCCTTTCGACTTGACCTTCTTCATGATGAAATGCGGGCTTGTGCCGCTCAAGACGTTGGCATTTGGGTGTCATCAGCACCTCGCACTGAGATCATAATTAATCAAAAGGTCATTTGCCTGTTTTCCCCCGTGTGGGCTTTTAATTTACTGATGGAGACGCAGTTGTCAGGGTGTGCCATCACACAGTAGCATCGCTTTCGTGAACACCTGTTAAGAGGTCACTACCTGAAACTATCACTCTGCTCTCAATTCAGTATGCAATTCACATGAGGGCCTCTCAAGAGCCCTAGAGGAACATTGTGAGATCATTTAGTTTCCTCTCAAAATTGTATTTTTCTCTGAAGGAGAATTACATGATGGAATGCAAATGTTATTGCACACATAACTGTTTTGTAGGAACACAAAATTGCAGAAGTATTATCATCATATCCATCCCGATATTTTCAAATATTTTCAAACTAATTAATTGATAATTGATTGTCTCCATTTTGTAGCTATTAAATGTCACTTTTCATCGACCTACTTGGAACTCATCTAGGCCCTGTCCACAAAACAGTTCTGTTCAAATAATTAGCACATTTTCAATTGTCTTTGTTTACTCTCTCTCTTTCTCTCTCACTCTCTCCCAAGTTCAAACTCAACCTACCTCTGGCATGCCACAGATTCTTCATTTCTTACTCTGGGTTTCATAGATCTTCATCTGTAAGAATAATATCCTTCTGACAAAGCTCAGCTGTTTCTTAAATCATGGCCCTTGTCAAAAGAGGCCTGAGAGACAAGGCAGCTGAAAAAATAAGAGCCTTCTTTTAATTTGCCCTGTGTTAGATATTTACTTAGTCTAGTCTTGTATACTTTTAGAAAAATCCTAAATATGCTGTCCTGGGAAAGCCTTTAAAACCATTTCATTTGAATATCTATATCGTGTCTCAATGAACATTTTAACAAAACATTTAAATCCACTGAATTTCCAAATTTGAAACATTGCACGTTATATAACTGAATGCATAGTTTATATGAATCCTTAATACCCATACCTCTTCATACTTTAGTCTAAATGTATTCATGTTCAGAAAATACCTGCACATATCTTGCATAATAGTCTTCTATCTTTCAGTGTTATGACATTCCTTTGCACATTCCATGTTTCTGTCAAGTGAGATTATCCACTTTGAAGGCATTCAAATGCCCATTAAACCTCTCCCCTGGGTCTCCACTGGATGCATTCTCGTTATCCTATATAATGAATATTAGCTGAGGGCTAGGACCTCCATACTGGGCACTGTTAAGACTGCACTACGTGCATAGACGCACAGTTGGTGTTGCTATTGGTTTCAGTGGGAAATGCTGAAGGTAATAAAGATGGTCCGGACAAAAACTGGTGCAGCCACTGGGGAGGTAGGAAATAGGTCAATTTAGAAGAACTCAGACACTCACCGGGGACCTTAGCAGTCTGTGGACTACAGGAAGGAAGAAGGAGACACACGCACTTTGGACCTGTAGGCAACATTGCATCTACAGATTAAACCTTGCTTTTTGCTTCACGTACAGTTGCCTATCGAACAATTATTCATATGATATTATATCATACTGTGTGCTATTCCTTTCATCTGATGAGTCTTCTTTTGTAATTGTCCAAGTAAGTGTGTATGCATTCACTAGGACGGATGGTGAGAAGTCACACAGTTCCCTTAATGCTTGCTGTGTTCCCATAGTGAAATGAAAGTCTGCTATTTTTGGGCCAGGGAGGAAAACTGAAAGAGAAGGTACAATTTTAGCTGTGTATGGATGAACCAAGCACTGTAACGGACCTTATTTTGTCTACACAATGCATTCTGTGCTACAACATGCATTCATTTTGTCCACGAAAAACACAAATGTGTCAGCACTCTGTCCTCCAAATAAGAGAGCATATTCTTTTGTGCACATGTTGTGTAGACTCAAATGACTGTTATGCTTTTCATTTTGTGGACAAAAGGCTAAATGCACTTCTCACTTTGTGGACAAAATAAACTAATTTTGTGTACACAAGTAATTATGTCCACATAATAGATGTTGTAGGCCAACATATTTACTTTTGTGACACGAAAAGCAGAATGCGCTGTACTATGATCATTCTATGCCATCGAATGTTCATTTTGTCCACTTAAAAGTTTTGCCATGTTACTGAAAGTATGATGTGCAAGAAAGAGCTTCGGTTCAATAGAGAAAACAAAAGCAAAGGCTGCTTGAGCTTTTGTAGATGTCATTGTTTTGTTAAAGTACTAAACGAATGATGTCAATAGGCATTCCATGAGTCGACAAATTACAGAACACATTCTGTCCAGAAAAACAAAGGCTGCTTGAACCTTTGTCAGTGTCAGTACAAAATAATGTAGTTTCCATATTTATTATATATATATCCTTTATTTCCATACTTTCCATCACTGAAAGTATGATGTGCACGAAAGTTCTTTGGTCCGATACATTCCATGAATCAGCAGGATGCAAAATGTGCTCTCTCCAAGCGTGCAAAGGCTGCTTGAACTTTCGCAGACTTTTGAACTGCCACTTAAGGCTACAAAAGTTTAAGCAGTCTTTGCTTTCATGGAGAGAATGTATCCTATAACCTGCCTCACAGAATGTATCAGGCCAAAGACCTTTCATGCACATCATACCTTCAGGAATATAGACTAGCCTACGGATAGAATTCATTCCGTACTTTAGCAGAACACTGAAGTTTATGAAAGTGCAAGCAGCCTTTGCCTTTGTGGACAGAATTCCTTCTGTAACTTGTTGAGTCACAGAATGTATCGTGTTCAATCCCTTTTGTGCACATCATAGTTTCCATGATAAAGCAGAACTGTGGACAAAATTAACATTTAATATCACAGAGTGGTCATAGTGTAGCGCATTGTGTGTTTTGTGACACTAATGAATTGATTTTGTCCACAGAGTGAGAAGTGCATTCAGCTTTTTGTCCACAAAATAGAAGACACAACAGTCCCTTCAGTGCACGGCATACATAATCCGTTCTGTTTTCTTTGCACAAAAACAATATTTATATTTAATATATAATCTTCAATATTTCACGGACACAATGCTAATGTGTCTGTGTTTTTCAAGGACAAAAAGCATTGGGGTGTTACATGGTTTCAGAACATGAATGGGCTTTGTCTACGAAAAACGGTCTGTTACACTTGGCATCCCATACTAGCAGATGTTGTAAAACAAAACTGCTAAGCAGTGAAATCAAACATGATTAGTGAGTTTTGCTTGGATGTCAACATTTCATAATTCACATGGAGGACCGAGCACTGCCTTATGCCTGGTACTCAGTCTTACACGAAAACCACCTGTATACACTGAAATGTGTGCCATGTCATGATAGATACGCTTTTGTTGTACTAGTTTTTGCTATGCTTGTCTCAATCCATTACAAGCCAATCCAAGCCATGTTCTGGGTTGTGTCAGTAACTGATAGCCCTTGGACCACTGGTTGGAGCAGATGCATGTTGAGGTGTAGAAATGCAGACTTTTTGCAATGTAAGCACTGCCTGGCACAGTTGCATTGACACATTGCTGTCCTGTTTGGACTTGATCGATGGTTCAGAGTCCAGCTGGATTCAAGATGCTCAACCTTGTCCACCCCCCTAATACATCCAAGCATGGAATTTGCAATAAGCTACAGTGTGTGCTCTTGGATAGTGCTAGAAAACTGAGTTAATCCGTCATTTATGAACGAGATGTTGACAAACGGTGGTCTAAAAGAGAAAGCAAAGATTCTGACAAATGGGCAATCTTCTGCCCCCCCAGTCTAAGACTGGATCTGTCAGGATAAGGGGTGGGGGGGAATGATTGCCCACTTCCTCCCACGGCACTCACATCATGCAACAGCAGATCTCTCAAATGATCAAGCTTATGTCATTGGTCACAGGGGAAAACAAGCTGGAAAAATGAAGACATTGATGGGGAGGAGGCCAAAAAATAGGAAGTAGCAAATAAATAAATATGTACCAAAAATACTCAGAAGAAAAAGACATGAGAGAGAAATATATGAAGGGACATGAACTCAATTTGTGAACAAATGTACAAAACATTTCTGCTAGGGAACATGATGATTGATCATGAGATGCTAGCTGTGTCAGCAGATGTGGGCTCCGGTCTAACATAGCCTCAGAGTCATGATGTGAAAGGACAGTTCCACCTGGATGGAAATAGACTGAAACCCACTACTCCAGCCGAGGACACATCTATTTTGGCTAAACGATTTTCCTGAGGCTGGTTGAAACAAGATCGCACTGTTGCTCTCTGTAGGGGTTGTGGTGCGATACCAACTACTACATCTTTTCTGTCACAACACTAGAAACGCAAAAGACACATTAGCCCTGTAGTTCAAGTGTACTAACAGCACCAAGGTCCTCAGATAAAAGAGTCTTGATATTTAAAAGCAAAATGCATGTAAATGGAATGCAAAAGTAAAAACAGTTACCAAAACCAGTATTTTTATTTGATTTTTAGTCAATGATTTTTCAAAACGATGATGAGTGAAGACTGCTTTTAGTTGGATCATGTGTGGTTGGTAGGCTGTGGGTGGCTTGTGGTCGATGGGGTCAGAGTGCATAGGCTTCTCTGGCTGGGCACACATTGGCCAGGTGGAAGTTGAAAACGGGGTTGATGGATATGAGGTTTTCTGGCTGGGCATTCCCCCCCCCCCAGGTGGAGGAGGAGAATTTGTGTTTTTTTTATGGCTGTCAGTGATGAATGACCACTGTGATGAATGTCACCGCGGTTGTAATAGGAGCCTGGAGAAGCTGATGTGATTGGACGTGACGGACCAGGTGCTGAGGCTGGTGCTCGAAGCTCCTCTCCTCTCCTGGCCTCACACTGCATGTAAATCACCTTAAACACACTCAGAACCTGCCTGTGAGAGGAAGGAGAGGATAGAAAGAATATGTATTTTTAGGATAGGATACACAGGAGCATAAGGTTCTAGGTTCCAGTGTTTGTGATTGTGGAACATGTAAATCACCTTAAATACACTCAGAGAAAAGGACATTTGAGTAGAGGATATAAAGGACAAGTGGCTCTAGGTTCTTGTAGATTCTTGTTAATGTGAGCATGGAAGTCACCTGACACAGTTAGAGCAGGGGGTCTCAGGGCCAGCCTGTGAAAGGAAGACATTCTGAGGAAAGAATATTTGAGCAGAGGATATGAAGGCCATGTCTGTGTTTCCAGGTTCTAGGTATTTGTTGTAAATGTGGAGAAGTACATCTTCAAGGGCGAGAGAGAGAGAGAGATTGAGACAGAGGGATCACAGTATGAGAGTGTTTGCATGGGTGCGTTTTGGTATGGTTTGAAAGATGAGTTAGTTTCCCCTTGGGAGCAACAATGATGATAGCTCAACCTGTTGGGTCTGGGCTGAACTTAAATCACTTCCCCAGATTTCAAAGCCTTCACTGTGTCAGGACTGATATATGCCTAAGAATGGCGATAAAACAGCAGCTGGAAGGTGACTGCGCAACATATAAAGACCATGGCACACTTCTGACTACTGAGCATATCCTTCACATTGTGTGGCGAATTGTTTTTCTCTCAGCTCCTGTGGGAAACTCTACTCCTTAACTGGATGTTAGTGGGACTGCAGTGGTTACAAGAGGACGGATGTCTAGACGTTCTTTGGCTACCTTCAATTCAAACGATCCCAGAAACAGCATTCAAATTCGCCGTTTTGAGTCCGTTTTTTTAATCTAAGTTCATCATCCGATCACACCTCTGAGAGTGATTTTATGCGAGAACTATGCCAAATGAAACCACTATACTTTACACTTGGTCACTGGTCCTACACAAACATAAGCATCTCTCAATGTATGCAGCTCCAGAGCATCAAATACACATTACAGGTTATGTGACCATTTACTGACATACTAGACTTCATAAGACATTCGGTACCACTTTATTTCAAGTAGTATTGTTTTTGTTCTGTTATTGTTCTTAATACCTAATTCATTAAAAACTGACTTTTACAATGTAGGGCACACTGCTTATATAAATGTGTGCATTTCCATCAACACATACGGTACGGTTTGTGTTTGAGGTAAGGGTCAGAAACTATGGTAGTTACAGGATAACCACATTGAATTAAAACCTCTGATCAATGAATTACTAAGTCCATCGTCCCCCAAGGTCACTTTGGATGAAGTGTGTCCAGATGTTTCCCACAGGGTCCCATATTAACCTTTGTGTTCCTGAACCATAGTGTTACCTGCTGGCACAACTCATTGCAGTGTCAGAAGTTCTATTTCCATCCAGAATAAGCAGTGAAACAATTGACATTCCATACATAGCATTCTCCGCCTTTCAGTGGGTCGAGCAGTGCCGCTCCAGCAGCTGCAGTCAATGAAAAGTTATGTTCCCCCCTTGGTCAATTTGAGTGTGGACAAAAAAAGCCACTGATTGCATGGAGTGTGGAGACCCTTAGATTGACTGTGTAATCAAATGGTTGCATGTCTTTTAAGTTCCCCTGTGTGCTTTTCTTTGGAGAGATGTTTGAATCAACAGGGAGGACAACATTCAACATTACATTTTCATAAGCTTTCTTGATAAACAATTACTTTTGGGCTTCATGCAATATTGACAATGTACTGAGTTGAAACTTATAACAATATATTCAGGTACAGAAAAATGGAGGAACATGCAAATTGATATGCAAAGGTCTCACAGTACACCATGGTTTATGTTTTAAATAAAAACAGGATGATTTTAGCTTATCATTTCAAGTTTCAAACTACATCTGAACGCTGATGTGAAATTAGACTTTCAAAGTTGAGGAATGCCTTTTTTTCTGGCCTCTTAGCCAGTAATACAGGTGGAGGCCAGGAGTGATGGGAGATGGTGTATACTGACAGGCCTTTCACAGCCAAACTTTGAATCAAACATTTCCATGCAAGGTCATACATTTATCATAAATCTGTGTTTTCAAACCTGCCATTAGAATGTGTTCAACATGTGTTTCCCTGTTGTCCATATGAGCTTCTGAGTGAACATAAACAAAATCAGCGAGCGGGTGGGTGTGCACTCTGGACTTTCATATAATGCCAAGTTTTCATAGACACTTTTCATTCTGCACGTCCTGGAAGAGAGCTAGTCATTCAGACCTGCATGTCAAAGGACATCAGCTTTTGGTGGTACAGAATTGAATAGTTGAATTTGCACCCGCCTAATATGAGGGCAATACTGCACCTTTGTAGACTTTTGGTGGTTTGGATGATCTAATCATTAGATTAAAATATTTATGTCTTTGAACTTGTCCATGAATGTCTTACTGTCATCACAAGTCTGATCACCTCCAGCTTCTCATATGAGATGTCTAGGTTCTGCGGTCTCCATCTTATCTATCTACGTAGAAGAGCTCCGTTAATCTATGTATTCATGTGAAAGTAAAGTGTGTAAATGGATGAAAGTGAATAAAACATATAAGGGTGGGTATTTTATACTTTTCTTTTTCTCCTTTTCAAGTCAGAGTGTTAATCAGAAGAAATGTTCAATATTGCCACTTGTGAACAAGGATATCAGTCTTGAAACACAGTCTGTATGCTCCAACTGAAGCATGGAATTCTGTGATGTCTTTCTTTATTACAAATTCTGTTTGAGTCCGGACCCAAAATGCCAGCTGTGCATTTTATTTATTTCCTTTTTCCCCTCTCAAAAGCACATAATGCACATAATATATAACGTGCGCCTTTGGATTTTTCCAAGGGTTATCAAAGTTAATGAGTGTCAACTTGTCCAGGGTACCTAATTTAATAAATAAAGCAGTGAAGCAGGTAACTATTACCAGACATGCTGGGTATCCAGGAGGTTACCAGTGCATGGTTTACGAGGGGTAATAGAACAAGCTGTTGAAAAGGAGGAAAAGTGCATTGAATTGATAGAGTACTTTGATAAACAGCTGAAAGCAATCAGAGGGGACCTGCTTCTATGTTCTGTTGTGGTGTGTTGACAGGCACTTGAGGATTGCCGCGCACTCCATTTCCAAAGACACTTGCAGATGGAGACCAAAGTTATGTGAATTCATCTCATAAAAATTCAAATGCAGAGTCAAACGGAGAGTCGAAATGAGAGGAGAAAGAGCGGCCGTCAAAGAGCCTGTTTTTTTAATTTTTTTTATTATTATTCGATTTGTTTGGAGGGTGGGCTGAAATGTGCTCAGCTGTTCATCAGCCTCTCTCCCGATTCAAATCCAAGTCCAAACGCACGACCCCTCCTTTCATCCTCGCTGCCAGAGAATCTGTCCAGGAGAACTTCCAAAGCCGGTTCAGAGGATAAGTACACTTGACCGTCTTCCAAACAGGTTTGTCTTTTATCAAAAAATAGGGAGCCTGTTTGAGTGTGGCCATGCTGAAATGCCTGCTGAATGTGAGGAAGGGGAGACTATAATCGAGAGTTAATGAGAAGGTCTTGTGGGAGACTGTTTTTTTTGTGGTGGATTTCTTGAGGGGTTCTCAGCACTCCCTCATCCACCTGTCCCTGTGTCCTGGCAGTGCACATCAAAAGTCATTCCAATCAGATGGGACCAATCTGTCCTTGGCCTACTCTGGATGGGAATGGAACCAGCTTTGCATACTTGCATCCATGAGGCACGAGAAAACCTGTCAGGGAGACAAGGCTTATGGGAGGTTTACACAAAGCAGGAACTATCTACTATTGCACTGTGAGTTGTGTAGCGCTCTTAACACTATAAATCAACATTTTAATAAAAGGCAATAGCAGGATTATGATGGTTATGATGACTTAAGCCAAACTTTAAGAAATGTATAGTAGCAATAATATAACCCATCAATTATCTGCTGATTACATTTGCTCATAGTCTTCTGATGGCACAAACACATTCTAATTAGGCATGTTCAAATAAATTTGGCATCAAATCTTGTTGTAAATCACGTCATATTTTACAAATTGCTTATATGACCCGCGGAAACGAATAGAAAATAAAGCTTCATGACGGTAATTTACAAAATCTTCAGCAGGCATTGACCTGTCAATTTCGGTTTGGGAAAGTATGTTAAACATCGTCTCCTTAAGCTTTTCCTTGAAGTTTGACAGTGCTCTCGTGAGATCAGGCTTTACATTGTCCAGACACCCATCTATTGACTGGGACGCAGCAAGGCTGACATCACTTGTCATTGTTGCATCCAGGACTATTCCTTGTGGAGCTTCCAGGAAAGGCATTAATCTGTTACACTATCACAGCAGTGCATACTGTAGAGTTATGTCTCATTATTGCATCACGTCCAAGTTATTCCATCCAAGAAAAATGTCTGTGCTCGAGCCAAAATGTTCACCAGAAATGAACACTGCTAACAAAAAATGCTCATTGTGCTGTGTTTTTTCAAAACTCGTTGGCCCTTATTTTAATCCGTTTTTTGTCTGGTTTATGCGACACAGAACTGACAGGTTCTGAAAGCAGAACAATTATACACAATTGCAGATGACATTCAGCATTACAAATGTTAGATCCACCTGTCTTGTCTTAATTTTCAATTTGTGAGCTGAAGTGCTTTTGTACCAAGCTAGCATTCATCCAAATGTCATTGTTAGTGTGTGGCTGTCCATCAGGATTCAAGATTTTCTTCCCCCTTGTAAAAAATGGACGATGTCCATTCCTGTCATAAGAAAATCATGGTAAAACTATCATGTTTCATAAAAATCATAAATCATGTTTGTGTGAGATGGTTTGGGAAACAATTGATCAGTGCCAGCCTTGCTAGAATTATCAAGGAATGAGCCTGGAAATGTGTATGGTGTCGATCAACTCTTGACATGCTGTTTCTTTTAAACCTATAACATACTGTACACACATGCTGAGGACTTTATATGCGGAACACCCATAACCCAATTGTGCACAGGCTGAACAACTGGGGGGTTGACTTTTATGAGTCTTATTGAATCAATAAATTCTACTTGGATCGCATTTTAAATGAAGACATTCACTTTTCATGACACCTTCAAGTATTTGTCTCAGAGCGCAAAGGGGATGCACATGCATTCAGCTAAATCAAAAACAGTCAAGCACATAAACAGTATTGCAAGCCCAAACTATTTGGTTGAATGAAATGACATAAAAAGTCAGGCTCAACGTGGATTAGTACATTGAGCAATTAACTCCATGTCACATCATATCTGGTGATTTTGCTTGATTTCTTGTGATTTATTTAGTTTTTGTTTTAATTTCTTTCACATGTGTAAATAATACATTATTGGCAACTAGTCAAATCTCTTCCTCTTCTTCGTTACAGGGACAAAAACTCTAAAAAGTTGTATAATGCAGCTTGTTTGGTTGACAGAAAAAAAAAACAAGAAACATCTGTGTTTTTGATTAATGAATTCAATTAAATCAGCTTAGTCTCTGATGAATTAAGGATATTTACTCTGTCATCCAATAAATCAAAATAAATTCAGGAAATACTTAATATTAGAAAAATCCATGTTATTTATTATTTTATTCTGTGTGAAATCTAGCCACAGATTTCCCCACAACGTACTGTAATGGTAACATTTGTTTTCACAGGTGCTTAACAAAGTTTTCCAAAATGTCCCCTGTTCTCCAAAATGTCCCCTGTTCTGCAAAACTGACTGGCTTTGTGTATGTTTCCATTGCACAAATTAATCTGCGACAAAGTGGATGTTAGGTGTGAAGTTATGATTTTCAGTGACTACACAAAATAGTGCACTACAGTGCTCTGTGAAATGACCATCATCATCATCCTTCTCCTTTTTTCTTCTTGAACAACTTCTTCTTCGTTGTCTTCTTCTTCTGCTACCACCAGTGCTTCTACAACACTTTTTCTTCAACACTCTTTCTTACTTTCTGCAGACCTCTATCCTACTCTCTTTCTGCAACCCTCTTACTCTCTTTCTGCAACCCTCTATCTTACTCTCTTTCTGCAACCCTCTATCTTACTCTCTTTCTGCAGCCCTCTATCTTACTCTCTTTCTGCAACCCTCTATCTTACTCTCTTTCTGCAGCCCTCTATCTTACTTTCTTTCTGCTGACATTGCAGCAAGCAGTTCAGGCCCATTTTCCAAGACTGACGACATTGGCTAGAGGGGACATGTCAGCTCACGTAATGTTTGTGTTTTTCTAATGGCAGCTCTACCGGTAGAAAATGTTCTCGTCTTCCATCATGGGAAATGGATGGTATCAAATGCTCTCAACCAAAAATTCCCAAGTCTCCAAAAGTTTGCCTTTCTAATAATGTTGAAATGTCCTGTGCAGAAATCATAACTATTATAAACATTACCACCACAAAACCACTGGCATTTCTCACTTCTGGAAAATAACTTGTCAGATACAGTTACAGACTTGCTATGAATAATTCATTAATAACATGAAACCATATTCTGAAAAGACATCTATAATGATTTCACTTTTGTCCTTTGGAGCCAGCCCGTCAGGCTTTACTGGGACATACCGCAAGTTTACTCATCCAAAACGACACAACTCATCTTTTCCAAGACTTCAAAATGGCTTTTTGGGGAATATTATGGGTCTGTTTGTGTTGAATTGTTGTGATGGGTAGTTGCATTTTACCAGTACAGATTTAAACATTCTCAAAGAGAACCAGGAGGAACCACATGACCTGGAGCACTGAACACACAGGGTGACTGTTATCTTCCCCTCCAGCAGAAAATCAATTTTAACACATTGCTGACAGTGATGAATGTTGTATAATGCTCTCGTAAAGTTTTAGTGGGACAGAAATGCATTTCTTACCTCCAAAAACCTCCAAAGCATTTTCAGGGTGAAACAGGTTTTGGTAGTGGTAGGAATTTTACTGTGTCAGATTCTGGCAGAAATAAAAAAAACACCCAGAGCTTCATTACTGGGATCAGGCAAAACATACACACACACACAACCACACACACATGCACGTACGCACGCATGCACGCACACACGCAAACACACACACACACACACACACACACACACGCACAAACACACACGCGCACGCACACACACACACACACACACACACACACACACACACACACACACACACACACACACACACACACACACACACACACACACACACACACACACACACACACAAGGCCCCATGTATGAATGCCCCAGAAGGAGTCTAAGAAGAACCGGACAACTAAGTCATGGCCGTTCAAACGTCTGCAGCCAAAGACATCATACAGTGCAATTATGAACAGAAGGCCGAAAGCATTTTAGCAGGATCACATCATAGGAACAGTGCTGATGGTTAGGGGAGACACAGAGACACTGGCCACAGTTTGACCAGGGGAGACCATTTGTTCAGGACATCTTTGGTCAAGGACGAACTCTTGGAGATGAGTACTACATACAGACACTGTGTGCATGTTCTCCCTTTAGAGGAAAACTTTCCCATTCCTCTTACAAAGGCAAAGTTCTCTCCAAGTCTGTTTCCAGCCACACAATGTATGAGGTAGATGTTGGTGGGAGAAACGAGATTAACTTAGAGGTGGCTAAAATGGAACAAAGACCTAAATGAGTCTGTGGCAATAAACAGCAGTGACTAAATCTCTTCAACAGTGACACAATCTCTAATCCTAACCCACATACAACATTTTACATTATATTGCACTGGTGGTAGATGTGTGCTATCTCTGGCAACAATCCTGAAAGCTATCTGTTGAATTAAATCTTTAAAGAATGCTTGCGCACATTTTTGTAAGGAGCATGTTTTCTCTTAAGACAGTATTCTGGTAACATAGACATCATGCCGAACTCTAGCGAGCAATTGATACCCATCCATATTTTATGCCATCATAGAAAGGTTTATTCCTGCAGTGGCCCATCTCTCTCAGAATAAATAAAAAAGATTGTGGAAGTCAATTTTGACACACTGTCAAGAGAGCCAAACAAAGCTCAAGGGTGTGGCTGTGGTCAGCTGCTAGCTTAATTGAACTGGACAGTTTTAAAGGATGTAAGGGAGTTAGACAACATGGACAGGGGCCTTCACTGAGGGGATTGAAAGAGCATTTCTGCTTACTTGGAGAAAATAAATGTTTCAAAGGGAACACAAATGATCTCACTGTTACTTCAGAGTGACCCCAGAAGACAGCATATCAATGACTTGGAATCTAGTCCTCACCAGAACGTCATGTCTCCTCCACCCACAAGAAAAAAGGTGGTCCTAGAGTCACTGAAATAGTACACTGCACATTTAAAAAAGGAAAATGCAACACTTTATTAGCGCTTTGCCTTAGATGTACGTCTTGGTATTCACAAAGGCGACATATGTATGCTCTTTGAAGTTCCGTTTATGTGTCAGAGGTGACAATGCGCTTGTCTAGGCTACATAAACGTTTGACTATTCTTGTCCCCCAAATAAACTCCGAGACAATAGATGGCAGTAATGTGAGTCTTACCTAAGCAAGAATCCACCTCCGAAGAAATTGAGACTGTGAGCGTCTGGTCGAATCCGTAATGTATTAGGCAAAAGTTAATTGACAGTTGTTGAATCTCACTAAATTGTATTCATTTGGACAATTTCACATTCATAGGTAAGGGCTGCAACATCCTCGGACGTTGTTTGGTGTTTCCCCTTGAAGAAGGTTGCTTGCATGACTGGGTCTTAGTTAGCTACCAAAACTGACTAGCAATGATGAACCAGAGAGAGAGGGATGATGTCCAGCCCATAGACATACATACTATGTATATATGTCTATGGTCCAGCCTATGCGTTGGCTAAATAGGCTTGGTGCGAAAGTTCTATTCGTTTTTAGAGTTTGACAGTGTTGTTTTGTTAGAGACTTTTACAAATGCTACTCGAGCTCTTTGAACAATATTGTGGGCATGATAAGTTAGTCAGGTGTGATCCTGAACTATGAAATGGACTCTGCAAGAATATAACAAGTGATATCTAGTAATATAATACGTTTGTGTTTTACGCGTCTATTTATTGTAATGTGTTTATTTTCACATCCTGTTAATGGGGCAAAATGTGCAATATGAGTCCGTCATATCGAGTCATGCTTCTCAGTCGACAGTTGACCTTTATATCTCGTTGGACTATGAGCAAGGACCGCCGCCAACAACCATTCAGGGACAGTTAGGTAATGAAGATCAGATACCATCAGAGCTGTCCCCTTCTTTCAGACATTTTCAAACAATTATTTATGTTTTATCTACTTATTATCAAGATATATTATATCTGACATATCTTTCTTTCTATGAGTAACAGTATTGAGATCTTAAAGTTTTCTGAATTAGCACTACAATAAACAATCCAGGTGTAGCCTACATTATTGTTGGTTTAGGCTGAAGAAGAACTTGAGTATGTAGGGTTAGGCTTCAGTAAATCTTAGTATCAACTTCCCTCATACACTTGGTAATAACAGAATCACTCTGTACTTGCGAATCACAGTGGTTTCTCCCATCAACTTCCTTCTCCAAAAGAGTAAAGATCAATTTCAGCGTGTACTGTTCTTGTGTGAGGAGAGTTTCCCCCTGACAGCATGATAGTTCTTGAGGTTTCCCAGGCTGGTGAGAAAGTTTGCAGGGCTATTGTGTCTGAGCCGTGACACTGCTCATTCCTGCATGGCGGGTTTGGCCCTGGTCAACCTCCTGCCGGGGCAGACGGAGAAACAGGTTCCACATTCTTCAGGGCTCCAAATGCCTTTCTCAGCAGGTGTGAGCCATTGTGAGAATGTATTAAAACACCATGCCCCTGTTCTTCTCAGTGAAAGTGTTACCCTAAGTTACACTACCCAGTTGTCTAATACTTATAAACAGAATTGGCAGTCGTTTCTTTTGCCCCTCTGGTGAGACAGCATCGCCCAGCTGGGCTAATTATGGGCAATGCCTCCACTCACTCTCTGTTTTACAACAGAAAATGCGCTGTTCCAGTCAGCAAATGGCATACATTTTTATATTGCAGCAGCATCTATCTTGCCACATGAACACATGCAACAACATATCATCAGCATTTCCTCAGTGTCCATAAAAGTAAAAAAAAAAAAAAAAATCCCCCCTCACATGCATGCTTAATAAAAAGGCTCATGTTCTGCTCCCATGTGGATTCTACCGCACTTTCTAAATGGTGTTTTATTGATTAAGAAGATGCTTTTACGCAAGGTGACTTAAGGCCTGCATTGTTAATCACTATGTGTACACACTGCAGATTAAACACATGACTATTTGGTTTGAACTTTTTGAGCTATAGGAGCACTTCTTCAGTTTTATATATTTTTTTCAGCATTAGTCCTGCACCACAATACAGATCACAGTCATGCAGCCTGTCCTTAAAGTATTTTATAATATTATTATATACTCTGTTTCTACAGCTTAGCCAGAGATGGGGACCACTGAGAAGGAGATGGATGAGCCGAGTGAGGAGCACATCTACTGCTGTGGAGCCATCACCGAGGTGCTTAAGTTTGGAGCAGGAGACCTGCATGGCATCAGTGCCAGACTGCTGTTTCTGGTCATCCCAGGTAGGACCATGGCGCCCGTGTTTTTCACTAGTGTAGTTTTTTTCCCCCACCGTATTGCGGATCAAGTTTCGGCCATCTTTTCATTGGGTTGAAACAACATTGGAGTAAAATAGGCAAAAAAGGTGTTGCAGTGATGGCTTGCATTTTCCTAGAGATGTTATTTTTTTGTTGTTGTTATTTTGTTTGTTCAGCTGAGTGGAGGCCTAAGAAATATGATCTGTAATGTGAACATTGGCTAATCAGGCAACCCTTTGTCAATGTATTCAGCAATAAGAAGAAAAGTGAGGGTGTAGTTAATGGTATTCAACAATTATACATGTATTATATATTATAATAATAAATGGAAATGTATTATATATTATAATAATAATACTTTTTCACTGTCAGACATTCAGTGAACACTGCGAGTAAACAACACCGTAATCAGAAATATTGCCTGTAAGATTGATCTGTTTATACCAGTGTGTGAATACAGCCCATATGAGGTGGGAGACCGTCGTGTTTTTGGTTCAGCATAATAATCTTGGCCGCAAAAGTGTTGCAAAGAAGACTCGCCCTGTTACATTTACTGTGTGATGATGGAGCACTTGTATAACTTCACAATCACCACTGACAATATGCTGTCAGGGTCCCTATGTCACCAGTTCAGAGGTTCAGGCTGTGTACCAATCTGGCAGAGGTTCTGTACCCAGGCTATGAGGTCATTCTGGCAACCTCCTTGAGTACCACATAAATCTGCCAATGGCCTTTACTTTCAGGTGCAGCGTTTGTTATGCGCTTCACCATTTTCGAGCCATTTTCCAGAAACAAACAGAACTGGCATAAAACGGGACTCGTGGCTGGCCTCCGACCAGGGTTCAGTCCGCAGGTGGACGATTGCGTCGGACGGAGCACTCGGGAAATGACCACCGCTGGCTGCCAGGGGTGCGCAGGACAGGAAAAACAAGGAAGTGTGAGGTCAGGGATCTACCTTGAGTTCTGGCGTCAGTTCAGACGGAAGAGCCCAGTGGAAAAGCGGCTCTGTGTGCAAGTTTCCCCCCTCCCCCCCTTTGGCTGTAGCTTCCAGCAGATCTCAAACCAAAGTAAACCAAAGTGACCTTATGGAAAGAAAGGCCTTGTTGGTTCGCGCCAGATGTTCAGTGTTAGAAATGCTGTGGTTATGACACAGACCTTTCAGAATCGCCGCCAGCAAAGTGCCGAGAAATATATAGATTTTTCTGTCAAGATCAGACAGACATCCCAATTTTCTCGGCTTGAAGGGGGTTTCGGTTTGAACATGAGCGCACCACTGGCTGAGCCAGTCAAACCGCGGCTCCTGCAGACAGACTAAATCAACCCAGGTTGGGTCCTCCAGCTTGGCTCTGACACAGCACCCTTGCATTCCTATATTTCATTTTCCAATATCTATGAAATTATAGAGGTCCCTCAGTGTTGTGTGTGACTTAATGCTCAGACTGTTGCATTTTAATGTAATAACAACCAGCGCTACAGTGCCACTACAGAGGCATAGTGGTGGGTTAAGGTGATCTGTGTGTGTGTGTGTGTGTGTGTGTGTGTGTGTGTGTCTCTGAGACAGAGAGAGAGGGATACAGACTTTCAGACTGTGTGACCTTGTGTGTGTGTGCGTTTGTGTGCGTGTATGAGAAAAATTAAACTTGCAGACTATTTATCTGCGTGTGTGTGTATGTAGGATAACTTGTGTGTGTGTGCATAGTGGTGGGCTTGCTTGGCGCTTGGCTGAAAGGTGTGTGTGTGTGTGTGTATGTGTGCGTGTGTGTGTGCGTGTGTGTATATGTGTGTGTGTGTGTGAGAGGGACGAAGACAGACAGACATGCTGTGAATGCCTGTGTTTGTGTATATATTTTATGTGTAAATGTACGTATGTATTTCTGTCACAGAGTGACTGTAGGTGTAGACCAGGGCTATAGGCCTACATGTCCCATATTTGCATGTCTGTGCCAGTATGTGTGCATGTCACAGAGCATGTGCAGTCTTGGCTCTGTGGAGAGGCTAAACAGCAGCAGCAGCAGCAGCAGCAGCAGAGTGAGTGAGCGAGAGGCTGAGAGCGTAGAGACCGCGCTGTCAACAGGCTTCACACTTTTACTCCGCTGCTCCTGACGTGGCCTAACCCAGCCAGCCAGCCCATGAGGTAAACCCCTCTCAGGCACAGCTGCCGCTTTGAGCCCTGCTCCGCTCTTGCATATCTCCTGTCCGCTGCTTCCACCAGCCCTTCAAAGGGGCGCCCTAATGAAGACTGATGCCGTGATCCGTTCCATACCAGAGTATGGGAGACGGTTTGTCACCATGTGGATGACTACTGCTGTGCTGCTTGCCATAGTGGTGGAGAGGAGCTGGGCTGTGTTTTCGGGGGAACTCGTGTCTCCTGCCTGTGTTGTGGTTCAGTAGCCTGGTTCCTGTGGAGTGCACTGAAGATGGCTAGTCAAGATTGTTTTTTAACACACAGGAGTTAAAAGAGTTCTTCATTAGGCTAGATGCCCTTTTCATCTTTGTTTATTTGTTTGTTTAAAACCAAATTGTCATTTTGTTGGGTCAGCCTGCTCAGAGAATGGATTTGCATGGATGGTGGTTTGCGAGGATATGCTTTCTGGGAAAAGTGTACGGAAATAACCTAGTGTTTTATGCTAAAATGACTCATTTTTGTTGTGAGCTTTCTGTGTGAGACCATATTTTATTCCTAAGCACAGCTGTCAAAGGCTGCTGGTTAAAAACAAGTTATCTGGAAGATGTCACTTCCCTCAGAAAGGAAACTTGTGTCCAAGACGCATGAGGTGGCACACACACACACACACATACACACACGCACACACACACGTGGCTGCATCCCCTACCCTTTAGCCTGCTCGTAAACATGCATCACACAGTTGGTCGTCATGGTGGTGATGTGGCATCAGGATGTGATGTCATGTCTTGTGATCCTGTTGTCGTCAGGGGCGCCTGGAATCAAGAAGCTTTTGTCCATTCTCGTTAGCTGTGTCACTGCCCACAGACACCACCATCCCCCAGAAATAATCAGGACATGTAACACACCCCAGAACACTTGTACATGCACTTACTCACACACACACACACACACACACACACACACACACACACACACACACACACACACACACTATCATGTACACACACAGATACATATATGCACTCCCACACAGACACAGACTCAAACAGCCACTCATAGATTCCCCACCACCATCCGCTTACTTAACAGTGTTCGTGTGTCAGAGCATTCAGCCTGTTTTCCCTAAAAAAATAAAAAGTAACCCTTAAAGATGAGCTGGCGTGCCGATGACCGATCCAGAAGCATAGCCCTGTCTTGTCATGTCACGTCATGCAGCTGACCTTACAAAGGTAACGCTGATTGGAGCCTGTTCATCTGGCCCTTAATGTCACTGAGCAGCAGTCTCAATGGGCCCTTTTATGGGCCACCAACCCCCCCCCCCCCCCTCTCCTCCGAGACCACCCCCGCACACACCCCCGCGGTGTGTGATGGCTGTTATTGGAGACCCTCTGGCCTTTCTGTCCCCTGCCATCGGGGGCAATAATCTCCATGTCTGGCTTGGAGGCTTCCCTGCCTTTCATATCCGCCTGCTTTCACAGCTGTGCACTCTTACATGTGTGTGCTGAGTGGCATACAGGTGTGTGTGTGTGTGTGTGTGTGTGTCAGCAAGAGATCACAGCAGGTCTGTGTGTGTTCTCAGATGTTCTTGTATGATAATTCTTCTGCTCAGTAATTAAGGAACATTTTACTCAATTTTAGTAAATCTCAATTTCAACATTATGTTGTAAATCCTATTGCTTGCACCATTCCAGATATTTCCATTTATACAGAACATTTACACAGAAATTGATCAAGTTTTTGTTGGTTCTAGGAAATAATAATAAACCTTTTTCTTCAATTAGTGTCAGGGAAGTTCAAACAAACAGCCGTGTTAAGTTGCAAGCTATTCTAACACTTCTCACCATTATAATAATCCTCTCCATAAATTGGCAAAAGTCCACCTGCCAGTCGGCATTCCGGAGGTTATTACATTTCTGACCACTAGATGGGAGCAGTCTTGTCTGACTGAGTGGAGTCCTGTAGGGGCCCTGAGTGCAAGGGGCCCTACAGAGCCACAGTGGTAAACCCTGCCGTGTTAACCGAATGACCTAATGGGCATAAATTATGTCCACAGTTGATCGGGTTGCACTTCATCAGAGAAGCGTTTGGTATCCGCAGGAGGGGTTTTCTGTCCTGTTGATTCCAGTAAAGAGTGAGTAGAGCATCCTGTATATGGGATGACAAAATCGTGTGGTTGTGGTACACTCATTCACTTCATATAATTAGAAAATATTGCCTGAAATGGCACGGCGTGTCATGCAGAGCACTGTCAGTAATTAAGCTGTGTTAGTCATAGTTTTCTTTCTCTTCCGTCCATTCTGTGTGGATTAATGGTAAAATGCTACTGTTTGTTTCAGACAAATGAGAAACAGTGGGGGGGTCTCTGAGTCAGAGTGTTGTTGATGTGTTTGTTGTTTTAAATGGCCAACATCCTTTATGTGGTCACCAATAGCCCGGAAAGACGGAGGGCTACTTCTCTTTTTATCCTGTAATCTTTTTTTCTCTAACCCCCCCCCCCCATAAAAACAGACAGCGACACTAATACAGGGGGAAAAAAACATGGAAAAAAGTTGCTCTGTGTTTGTGTTGGGGCTGATTTTAAACCTATAAAGATGCAGAGGAGGTCAAGTCCCTCTCTCTTTCTTTCTCTCTCTCTCTCTCTCCCTTCTTGCTCCCCCCAGCTGGTTCTGTTTTATGAGAACCTGTTGCTAGCTCCACCAGTCTCTCCCTGCCCCGACAGCTGCCTTCAATAGCCCTTAGTATCACATTGTTTGATAACTCCTAACAGTCTTACAAAGAGCCCTTATGTTCCTTTCCCCTCCTTCTCCGGAAAGTAGGCTAACATTTAAGTGTTCTGCCACACTGGAGGTGGAGAACATTAAATTAGTCAGCCCTCTTCCAGAGATAAATGTGTAAATAATGGCCCTCCACCTGTTAATTGCTCTGTATGTTTTCTCACAGAGGAGACCTTTCACAATGGATATGGCCATTGATTTTACATTTGCAAATCAGCATTGTCCTCCTGCGGATTTAAATTAATGAAATGAACTGTGATTAAGAAGAGTTCAAATTCATTACGACTCGAAAACAAACCCAAAACAGAATGCCTTGGCTTTGATCGCCCCTCTCACATTTGATGAGCTGCTGGGTGAGGCCGACATGAGAGTGGAATGCCAAGCCAGGTTATTGTCTCCGTCTCTTCATGCATTGCTGAGATTTCAAGGGGAATGCTTCATGGAATGTTACCTGGAGGTGATATTTGATTGCCCGGTCGCTTGATCTCAGAGCTGCTGTGACTACTCTCAGAGATAGAGAGGGTAAAAAGCTGGTAGACAGTGTCTCTCCGTTAATGGACTAGGTTCACTTAGATTTACATGCCTTGGGTTTTTATGCCCTCCACAAAGGTAGCCTGGTATAACCAGACCCAAATTCACTTTGGGAATTGTTTCCAGTTGTTGCATCCTAATGGACTTAATTTTGAAACTATTGGACCAGCCCAACCATTCGGCATTGACCACTGTTAGTTTTCTATACTTCCTACTTCGCCACTAACGGCACAAGCTGATATATTAGACTTTTCCCAAACCCTGTTGGAAGTAAGGAAACAATGTCTTTGCCCCTTGAATAAATTAATACATTCTTTCTGCTCCAGCTTCAATTCTTTGTTTGCTAGCATTGCTACTCCTGTTTGTATGCATCGTGTTAGTCAATGTCGCTTCAATGTCATGGAACTTAGCCACCCCCATTGGTTGCTGATTGGTCAGCAATTCATCTTCCGAAAAGGGTTTCCAGACTATGATGCTGAGAGCAATAGACGGGTAGAGCCAGGCTACACAAGCCGCAGTCTAAGGGAATTTAGCACAGAAATGTTTTGTTCTGTGGCCTTCATGATGGCAATGTGAGTACTTCTAGGAAAACAGGCATGCTTTGGCTTGGCATCCTCAAAGGTTCCAGATATTATGTAGGGGTGTAGACCTTTTAGAACTTTTCTTCTAAATAACTTAAAAAAAAAAAGTCTCATTTTTTTTGTCTTAATTTTTTTCAACCCTTGTGAAGATTTCCAGTTGTGTCCGGTTATAATTTGTCCTGATTGGTAACACACTATGACCGGTTTCCTCTGCAGGAAAACCTATAGTTTTGCCTCGGTTCTTACTATATGCACTTTTCATTTAGTGAACATATGAAATCAATGCAATAAACAAAATCACTATTTCAACTGAATGAGCAGACCTTTTTCATGATGGAAACACTAAGGCAAAAAATGATGAATGCATCAATCACAATAGCAGAATCAATAAATAAGGGACATTGGTGACGTGCCAATAGGCTTTGGAACAACAGGTCCTACCATGTAGAAATGGTAAGACACCAGAGGGGTGGTGGGTGGGTACAAAACACAAAGAGGATCAGGATTAGGGCGAGGAAGATAAAGACCACAATAACAAACTGAAGTACTTTCAGATGAAATGCATCATCATCATTGGGTCCCAAGCAGTGAGGCTGCATAGACACCCATTGTGTTTGCACCTTTTTCTTCCTCTTGGTCTTCTCCTTCTTGGTCTTCTTCTTCTTCTTCTTCTTCTTCTTCTTCTTCTTCTTCTTCCGGCTAGGGGGTCTATGGTAGCCCCCTGAACCGTAAGGTAAAATATTTTGAAGTTTGGCACATTGATTGGGGTCGGTACCCTGATTTTTTTCACCAAGTTTAAATCCAATCCAACTCAATCCAATTGGCACCCCATTTTGAGGAAGCATAGAAACCACTGGGGGCGCTGCAATCAGCAAAAACGTGTTTCGGCCAAGAATTGTTGATGTGTTTGCCCTTAAAAAATCAAGTCTGGTGAGACTGTGGGCGGTCCCAAGGTTGAGACATGGCAACTTGTCATGTCAACCTAATTAATAAAGCCATTATTTTATCAAAAGGTTTAAAAAGTTTTCACAAGCCACACATTTTGTCCAATGTTCCTCAAAATTGGCACAAACGATCTTCAGACCTAGAAGATCTACAGAAGTTACACCAAGCCACCAAGTCACATTTCAACAATTGTTTAATGCATTGACATTTTTTTGTCCATTGTCCAAATTTGTGTCCATTGTTCCAATCTTCACCAAACTTGGCACAGGTGACCTTCATACCAAGCTTGACTAAAGTCTGACTGTAACGGGTGACATCAGTAACAGCTGAATTATGTTTTTGTTTTGGTAGAAGTAAGAGGCCTCTGCTGGGGGTAGGCAGAATGTGTTCATGAGAAAGAAACTGCTTTTCAGTTGTCAGTATGGTCATTACCAGCAATGCAAAAGTGCAAAAATTCAAACCAGGGTAACAAGAGCACTCGCAGTATGTTAGCATTTGGAAACAGTAATGTTAGTTTTCATCAGACTGCTTTGGTTCGCACCTGATTCAGTGGCCATCCCAGGTTTACAAATCTTTTTTTCACACATATTCCCCTTTTCTCAGTTAATTTGAATATAGGCCTATGTTATAAGTGTAGATTACACACCACCAGGGCATCTCTCCCATGGTATTTGGCAAGAACAAACATCCTGTTTTTCTGAATCGGTACACAGAGAAGATCTTGTGATCCTGATGCAGATACCTGAGAGCAGTGACAGTATTGAGAATGACGCTGAGTAGTTTCATTAATGTCATTTTTCTCTTCTGTACAACTGCTGTGTGTTTATCTCTTCATATAGATATGCCAATCAGCAAAACATTTCAAAATATTTTGACTCATCACTGTCAGTGTGACATGGCAACGTTTAAAAAAAAAAATAAACTATTGTTTTGAATGTCTCTTGACTGTGTATTCCAGAATAATCTGTAGATAATAATGTAGATTGCTTTGAAAATACCAATTTCAGGGGTGGGGGATCCCTCTAGTTTGTAACAGACAATAATGTAGCGTGTGTTTTTGACTGCTTGTGTGAGTCTTCTGAGAGCATAGTTTGATGAACCCCCACGTTGCCCTTTGTGCACTCTCACCCAATGGCCTGGGACTTGGTTCCGATTGGACTTGGTTCAGATAGAGGTCTAGACACCTGTGTTTTCAAGTCAATGTGTATATGGGACAGGCTTCTTAAGGTTAATAGAAAAGAACGGCATAAAAAGCATAATTTATAGGTGCGATAAATAAAGAGATGTACCCTTGCGTTATCTGGGCTACACTCCCCACGCTCTCCTCCTTTTCCGACGGCAGGTTCATCTGCTGTCAGCCTTTATTTATTGGCTTTGGCACAAAAATAATCTGATGTAGTTTGTTTAGACTGTTGGTGAACCTTTAAGAATCCACTGAGAGAGAGAGAGAGAGAGAGTTTGTTTGGAAGATGAGAGACTAAGTGGGTGCATGTGTGCATTGGTTAGTGTGTTTTTGTGTAGGCCTATATGCACAGAACATGTGCGTTGAAAAAGGCTCCAAGGTTTGAGTTCTTGTTGTGTGCTTATGTGCATATATACATACGTGTGCAAACATTTTGTGTATGGCCAATTTATGATATAAAAGTGTGTCTACGTGCATGGTGCGTACGCGTGCTTGTTTGTGTACATGTAAGCATGTGTTTGCGTGTGGTAATGTGTGTGTGTATGTGTGTGTGTGTGTCTGTATTTGTATGCATTAATTGTGTGTGTGTGTGTGTGTGTGTCTGTGTGTATGCATTCAGTGTGTGTTTGTGGTCGTTGTGTGTGTGTGTGTGTGTGTGTGTGTGGGTGTGTCTGTGTGTGTGCATTCAGTGTGTGTTTTTGTGTGTGCAGTGCTACAGGGCCTGCACCTGCAGGGCTACGTCAGTGCAGCGGTACTCCAAGCAGCCACAGGGTCACTCTGGCCCGGGCAGGGCATCTGCTTAACGTTCCGCTGAACAGGCCCAAATTTATGGAGCCGGTGGAAGAGTGGGGAAGGGAAGGGATAGGAGGGGTGGAAAGAAGGAGGACTCTTCAGAAGGATATGCCAGAGGCCGGATCAAGCCCCTCTCACACCATTCATGATTCCTCCTCTGCTCTCCTCCCCTAAGCAACGGCAGCCTGTCGAGATAAGGTTTTTTTTTTTCAGGCTGGTGTTTCTATCCAGGATGCCTCTCTTTGGCCTCTTGGTTTGGGCCTCTTTTATTAAGATGTAAGCTGGTGGAAGCCTGTGAGGGTTGTGAATGCGACACGCTTAATCCTTATCTTTCAAACGTGTACTCCATGTTTGGAAGTTACTTGGTCATGGTAAGAGGTTCACAATGACAGAAAGAGGGAAAGAAGGATGAGGAGTCGATAGGCTGATCATTTCAGAAAATAAACACAAAAGTGAGCGGTGAGCATTAACACTGTCCTTGTTGCCTGCCAAAGCTGCTCTTCCACTCCACCACCCACCCCCCTCTCTCTTTCTCTCTCTCGCTCTCTTTCTCTCTCTCTCTCCCTCGCTCTCTTTCTCTCTCTCTCTCTCTCTCTCTCTCTCTCTCTCTCTCTTTCTTTCTCTCTCTCTCTCTCTCTCTCTCTCTGTCTGTATCGCTCATCACAACTCTCTTTCTGTCTGATGCTCTCTCCCTCGCTCTCTCTCTCTCTCTTTCTCTTTCTCTCTCTCTCTCCCACTTCACTCCCTCAGGAAAATGCAAAACATGCACACCTCAAATCCCTCAATTGCGTCTAGCTGCCGTTAGCAGATGGCTACCATATCACATGCATCACAGACAAACACTCCGACCTGCAGGGGAGAGAAAGAAAGACCCAGAGCAGAAGAGCAACACCTTGTTCATTTATCTGCATCGTCTCGTTTTGATGACTTCATTTCCCCCTCTGTGGACTCCTGGGGCAGGTTGGTTGGTTAATGTCCTCCTGCATTCACCTCCTCCCCTGACTAATACTCTTCCTCTGTATTTCAGTCTCAGAAATATGGAGAGAGAGAGAGAGAGAGAGAGAGAGAGAGAGAGAGAGAGAATTTTTTTTTGAATTTTATAAAAAACTTTTTATTAGGTAAACAGCATTGCAAACAGTGTTTTACACATTATTCAAAAGGAAACAAAACATCAAAAACAAAATCATCATCATCATCATCAACTGAGCACACAGCTTTTTCACAGCACCACTGTGCAACAAAAGTATCCAAGTCATTCATTGCTTTGTAGAAACAAAAACCGAGTGAGACTCTCGACATTAGCAGATTCCTTAAAAACAGGTACCACATGACAAAAATGAAACAATGCTCAATTACTCCCAACACATGGGCAAACAATAATTCATCATTTAGCACAGGGCAACATTTAATTTCTTCAGTTTAAAAAAAGTCGTACAAAATAAATCGCTAACACCATTTAAATGTAGAGAGCCACACTTGATGGTGTTACACATACTGAAAAAACTAAGTAGACTTTATTTTTCCACGCAACTTTTTTCTCAACTTGCTCATTATTTTCCGGAGACGAAATACCTCCGTATCCTCAAACACACCCTCCCTTATCCACCAGGCAGCGTCGCTAATAAACTGCGAGCAGTCTGGAAAATGCAGTTCAACCTCCACGTCCCGCATCCCCTTCGTGACGTGTAGGAAACTATTAATGCTATCTGCAGTATATTTCCTATCTTCGCTGGAGAGCTTTACATCTCCCTGCGAACAATCGGACCAGTTTGAATCCATGGATTCGCAATCGCTAACATTTGTGTGTTCATCTTTCTTTATTTTAGTCCCATTTAGCCCATTTTTCTCTTCACCGGGGCTTTGAAATCTGGGTCTATGTCGATAGCCTCCACCACATCCACTGACGTTTGAGGGACGGTCAGTGTCTGTATTGAAGGCCCCTTCTTATTTCCAGGTTCACATGATCCAGCCGCAGCTAGCTCTTCTGCGACAAATATAGCGACAGCAGGCTCCATCACCACCGACTCACCCGCCACGGCTTCGGGGCCAAGCACAATCAGAAAATCCCCTTCAAGTCCGCTTCCCTCGGTCCCATCCACCGAGGGTTCTACCTCAGTGACTGGGGGAACGACTGTGGAGGACTCATTGGTTTTAGCTGGAGTTTTCTCCTTTTCAGTGTTGGCATTTTTGCCAGGACAATAGCGACCAATGTGTCCAGCTCCACCGCAACTGAAACATTTCAACGCAGTGTCTGACGTTGCATACACCACATAATCGAACCCTTCCACCCTTAGCTTCAGTGTTAGCTCAATCTCCTCCATGCCACTATTTAGGACCATGTACACTTGTCTTCTAAACGACACTAAATGTCGAAGAAGGGGCGATTTACATCCCAGAGGGATTTTTCGAAAATGTGAAACCAGCTGGCCATGTCGTTGCAACTCTTTAGCAATAAGCTCATCTTTGATGAACGGGGGTACATTTGAAATGATTACTTTCTTGGCGGGGGTACTGAGTGAGAGGACTGGCGTGAGGGAATCATTGAGTACTATACCCTGCACAATTACCTGATTAGCCTTATCAATTGTGCTGAGAAACAGCACAACCGCATTGTTCATTCGTGAAGCCGACTTCACGTTTTCGTGACCACTAATTTCACCAACCGCTAAACTACAATCTTCTACACTCGCGCTGCACTCAACTTTCACTCCGTGCCTCCGAGTTAGTTTTTCAAATTCCATGCTTCCCGCGGCGGCCATACTCCCAGCAAAAGCCGGTTGCAGACTCCACGGGCAAACAATCTGTGATATTTACAACACCAAACTAAACCAAAACCCAGTAATTGTAAAACTAAGTGCATGCACACATAAACAACAAGTACATATAAAACAACACACAAAGTTAGAAAAGTTAGAATTAGACTCACACACGCGTTCAGCCGCTCAGTCACTCACTCACGCATGCGCTCAGAGAGAGAGAGAGAGAGAGAGAGAGATAAGGGATTTCAGAAGGAATGAAGTGAAGCAGGGAGAGAATAAGTCACTGAAATAGAAACAAACATAACAGACAGCAAAATGAGGAATCATAGAGATCAATGGAACACAGAGGGTGAAGGAGAGTGAGAGTGAGTGAGAGAGAGAGTGAGTGAGTGAGAGAGAGAGAGAGAGTGAGTGGGAGAGAGCGAGTGAGTGAGAGAGAGAGACAGTGAGAGTGAGTGAGAGTGAGTAAACGAGCTAGCAAAAGTGAGCGAGTGATAGAGCGAGCGAGTGAGAGAGAGAGACAGTGAGAGAGAGAGTGAGTGAGAGTGAGTAAGTGAGCGAGTGATGGAGCGAGTGAGTGAGAGAGAGAGAGACAGTGAGAGAGACAGTGAGAGAGACAGTGAGAGAGAGAGTGAGTGAGTGAGAGAGTGAGTGAGAGTGAGTAAGTGAGCGAGTGATAGAGCGAGCGAGTGAGAGAGAGAGTGACAGTGAGAGAGACAGTGAGAGAGACAGTGAGAGAGAGAGTGAGTGAGTGAGAGAGTGAGTGAGAGTGAGTAAGTGAGCGAGTGATAGAGCGAGCGAGTGAGAGAGAGAGAGACAGTGAGAGAGACAGTGAGAGAGACAGTGAGAGAGAGAGTGAGTGAGTGAGTGAGAGAGTGAGTGAGAGTGAGTAAGCGAGCTAGCAAAAGTGAGCGAGTGATGGAGCGAGTGAGTGAGAGCGTGAGTGGGAGAGAGTGAGCAAGAGAGAGCGAGTGAGTTAGAGAGAGACAGTGAGAGAGACAGTGAGAGAGAGAGTGAGTGAGAGAGTGAGTGAGAGTGAGTAGGCGAGCTAGCAAAAGTGAGCGAGTGAGAGAGCGAGAGAGACAGTGAGTGAGTGAGTGAGTGAGTGAGTGAGTGAGTGAGCGAGCGAATGAATGACACAGGTAGTGAGCAAGTGAGCGAGAGAGAGGGAAGGAGTGAGTGAGAGAGAGAGTGCGAAAGGCAGTGAGTGAGAGAGAGAGTGAGAAAGCGAGCGAGCGAGCGAGAGAGAGAGAGAGAGTCAGCAAGTGAGGTAGAGAGAGAGAGTCAGTGAGTGACAGAGAGAGTCAGCGAGCGAGCGAGTGAGAGAGTTAGGGAGCGAGAGTGAGTGAGAGAGAGAGAGAGTGAGTAAGTGAGTGAGTGAGGGAGCGAGAGAGAGTCAGCGAGTGAGCGAGAGAGAGAGAGTCAGCGAGAGAGAGAGAGAGAGTCAGCGTCAGCGAGAGAGATAGAGAGAGAGAGGGAGGTCAGCGAGTGAGAGTCATTGAGTGAGAGAGAGAGTCCACCTTGAGGAGTGTTGTAGACCCCTCTATGAGGAGCGAAGAAGGCTGAGAGCCAGAGCCCTGTGGAGTCTAAGCGGCTGTCTTTACTGTGGGTGTCTGGTGAGAAAACTGCCATTTCCAATCTGGGCACCCCAGAGCAACCCTCTCCTCACACTCTTGTCTCTCTGCCCCTCTCTCTCCTTCCCTTCTCTCTTCTTCTCTCCCTCTCCCTCTCTCTCTCTCTTTCTCTCTCTCCGCATGGCACACATATCTGGGGCCATCTGGGAGACATTTGGGGGGAAAGCTCGGCATGAATGAAAACATACAAATGCATTTAATCTATTTAAGGGGCTGTAGAGGGCTGCTGTTGGCCTCACTGCTGGCCCCAGCCCTCTCCTCTTCTTTTCTCTCCTCCTCTCTACTCCTTTCCTCTTCTCTTCTCTTTAGTGACCTTTGTTCATCCCTCTCTCCTCCTCTGTCTACTCCTCTACTCCTGTCTCCTTCTTTTCCCCTCTCTTCTTTTCTCCTCTCCTCTCTACTCCTTTCCTCTTCTCTTCTCTCCTCCCCTCACCTCCCCTCTACACTATTATCTTCACTCCTCCCCTTTCCCCTCTTTCTCTGCTCTCTCTCAAACCCTGTCCTCTTAACTGCTCTGTTCTCCCATCCTATCCTCCCCTTTCCTCTCTCTTCCTCTCCTCCTCCTCCCCCTTCATTCACTCCCCTTTTCTCTCATGTCATCATTTATCTAATCTTTTATCGTGTCCTGTCTCTTACACTCATTTTCTCCCCTTCTCCCCTTCTCTCTCCTCATCCACCCTATCAGAAGATACCACAACAATCTCTGGACACAGTATGGGATGGGAGAGGATAGAAGCGGGAGTGTTTTCTTTTTTCATTTTGCTTCGGAGGACTCGCCCCATATACCCTTTGAGTGCTTCTGCCTGTCAGTGGCTCTAAGAGGGATCTTGGAAAAAGACAGAAAGAAAAGAAAGCAAGAAGGAAAGTAAGAAGAAAAAAAAAAAGAAAGAGGGATCCTGATGGAACTCCAGCCACATTGGGAGGGACGTCTGAGGTTGCAGCATGCACATTTGATTAGGGGTGAGACTGAAAAGGAAGCGACTGAACGAAAGGAAAGGAGAGAGAGAGAGAGAGGGAGAGAGAGAGAGAGAGAGAGAGAGAGAGAGAGAGAGAGAGAGAGAGGGAGTAAGCCTTAAGAGGACGGTGGTGAGCTGGCGAATGGTGCTTTCAAGTGGCTGAAGCCCACAGTGAATGTTTCACATTAGTCTTTCCCATGTTGTGTCCTCTCATCATTGGAAGACACACTGTACATATACATCATTTCTTTTGTTAACTTCCTTTCCTGCTTTTTCTTTCATTCCTTCTATCTCTCTCTCACCCTTTACCTTTTAATTTATTTAGATTTTTTGCCACTTAACCATCTACCAACACAACAAACCTCTATCCCTTGAGAAGGCTTCGCTCAACATTCCCAGCTGAGCTTAGCTAGCTGATAAATGACTAAGTATCTGAACGATAATTAGTATCTAAACAAGGAGGCAGAAACGCGGCCACCATCCGAGCCGGGGTGTGATCGGGCCTCCACGGTAGTCTGGGTTCATTTACAGACTATAGATTCCATACCACTCTCAAGCCCACTCCCCCCCCCCCGATCTCCCTGCTGACCCTAAATGCAACCATTTTCATGTCTTATGTCCATAATGGAGGCCGACACTGTGTAAATACTATATAACATTCCCTATGCACTGAAGGCTGTAGAGTTCTGATGCAAAGTAGATTCCTTGCACTCTGAAACGTAAAGCAAGTACATTCTGTGGCTTCGATTGGCTATAAATGTTCTGGGTTGTTGGTGTCTGAGTCCTAAAAGCAAGTTGTGAACCCAATGCTTAGAATGTAAGGGGCCCATTAAGTGCATTAGTATGCTAAGAAAAATATTTGACGTGTAACCATAATTCAGGGATTAAATGCCTCTTGAACTTTCGGTGGGAGCATTTTTTTCAGCGTCTGTTCAGGGCTGTTGTTCTGTGCATATTTCTGTCTTTCTTGGAAATGTTTTCAGCAGAAAATCCGTCTTGACTGACTCTGAGCAGCATAGAGAGAGATCAAACCTGTCAATTTTTCTTTCGGCACACTTTTTTTTTCCTCATCAATGTTGGACTGCACACTCATCACCTTGGGGAACCACCTGTGTAAAAACTCAGAAAAAAAAAAAAAAACCCGAAACGTTCAAGGCCGCAGCTCGGTCGGAATGGCTTTTTCCCGTCAGTTTCGGTAATGTCCTCACCGCCCTCTCCAACATAAGTATCGGCTGTGGCCGTGATTGGCAGCGTGTTGTTTTAAGTGCATTGGCTAATGGGCGAGGGGAGAAAGAGCTGGAGCCTTCCCCCCTCTGGCTGCACCTGCAGCTCTTCTGCTCTCGTCACCTTACTGCGTGCCAAAGAGTTAGAGTGGGTGGGGGTTAGTGTGTGTGTGTGTGTGTGTGTGGGGGGGGGGGGGGGGTGTTAGAGGAAAAGGGCACTGGTGCTTGTACCGAGTGGGAGAATTAATAAGCCGTAAATGAAGACTGGGCGGAGGGGGGGGGGGGGGGGGAGTTATTTGGTGAACCAGCATCCTGAGATAATTAATTAAAGGCAGTGGTGCCAGAACGAGGGCTGTCCCAATGTTCTATCCTTCTTTCTATCTGTGGCAGTGGAAATAAGTCAAACTAAACATATGTGGGAGACAGTCAGAGAGAGAGGGTGTGAGACACACACACACACACACACACACACATATATATATATAGCACACACAGCACACACAATTGTGAAGGGTGTGTGTCTCCTCTCATGTCTACTGTGTGAGTGGGCTTTGACCACACAGGCTGGCCATTGTTGGCTACCAGCTGTGGGTCTGTGCTGTCATTTGCCAGCTTGTCTTTGTGCGCGTCCCTCTTTCGCTTTCTCTTTCGTCACTCCTCTTCTCACTCACTCCTTCTCTCTCTTTTTTTTCAAGCCTAAGCTGTGTGGGTCTTTCGTGTCTCTCCTGTTCTCTCCCTGTATCCTCTATGTGTCTTACTGCCCTTCTTTGTGTGTGGGTGACACTGTCGCTCTCCTTCTCTTTGTCTCTGTCTGTCTGTCTGTCTCTTACTGGCCGTATCTTTGTGTTTCCAATTTTTTCTCTATCTTTCTTTCTGTTATCTCTGTCTCTCTCTGTCTCACCTCCTTCTCTCTCTCTCTCTCTCTCTCATCTCTCTCTCTCTCATCTCTCTCTCTCTCTCTCATCTCTCTCTCTCGCTCTCTCTCTCTTGTCTCCCTCCCTCATCTGGAGCATCGTCTGGTCATAACTCTGGTTCTCCTGTGTCCAGTGCCTTGTACTCCATGACTCAAGTGTGCCGTGAGCTCAGGGTGTGAGGCTCTGCACCTGACGGAGACTCAGCCGCTGTGAGTGACAGCCTCCCCCGCCGAGGCGACAGGACCGGAGCTGACGCGTGTGCATCGCAGAGCTTTGATGTGCGCCATTACTGCGTGGAAGTCAACGGAGAACTTCAAAAGAGAGCCGCGAAGGAGAGAGAAAGAGAGTGATGTAGAGGCTAGAGAGAGAGAGGGAAGAGTTAGGATAGAGAGAGAGAGGAATAGAGGGATGAAGACCAACTTCAAAACAAATTAAAAAAAAGAAAGAAACAGTGTGTCTGAAAGAGAGACAGAAAGGTGAAATGACACACAAACACACACACACACAAAACCACACACACACACACACACACACACACACACACACACACACACACCCACACACACAGCAGAGGGTGGAGGAAATGTGAAGCACACCATTTTGGCTGGGATCACAGAGAAGAGACGTAGCACTGGCTCTTGGCTCTTGGCTCTGCTGAAGCCACTTCAGACAACCTCCTCCTCTGGCCTCTGCATGTGCTGTCTGTGGTTTGCCACGGCCACTCATCATCCCCCCCCCACACACACACACACACTTCTCTCCTGAGCAGCCAATTACGTAATCGGGCCATCATACAACATGGTGCACTGTATTGGAACTGGCGACGGACTACATCAAAGCTATTTCTGTCTCTCTTGTTTGAAACAAGGTAGCAGGCCCAGTAGTTTGTCATTTTCTCACACCTACAGCTCAAAAATGTAATCACATAGTTATTACTATGCTATATGCATGGATAGATGACAGAAAATGTAGAGACGTCCAAACAGCTATGTTTTTGAAACGATAGCAACTTTAGCGACCGGAAAACCGTTGATATTTCATATTGGATATTTTATGTGTGTCTCCACAGGTAACCCAGGTGTGGTGGGCTTCTACAAGACCTTCATGCAGACACTCTACCAGGCGTTTGGCCAGCGTCACCCAGTCTGGGCGGTCAGCCATGCAGGACACTGCAATCCCCCTGGTGCCATGGACATGATCGAAGGTGAGCAAGGGGGTCACCTCATTTAGACAGGGTGTGACTATTTATTTATTTATCTATTTATTTCAGTCAGTCTATTCTGCTGGTTCAGCACCACATAAGGTAAACAAAAATTCTCTCCAAAATGACATCTCTGCAATGTGAAGGTTAATTCCAACCCCACAAGGCTTGACATAATACAAATGAATTACCTAGTGCAGTTTCTGTGAGGATGAATGGAAACAATGAATGGCTGAAGTAAAAAAAAGAAAAGAAAAAAAAAACACCAGAAAAGTGGCAATCAGGTCACAATCACATTTCTCTACTACTACAAAATGTTAAGTGATATTTGACCATACTATCTCCACTCCGCTATTGGCTTCATTGTCTCTAGCAAAGGCGTATTGTTGCTGAACAAAAGGCATATTACTGCGGGGGTGTCAGGTGAGAGTGAACTTCCCTTCTTGAATGTGTGCGTGCACGTGTGAGTGTGTGTGTGTTTGAGTGTGTAGCATCACTGACTCATGACATCACCACTGTTCCCATGAAGTCAGTAGATGGCAGCGAGCGATTAAGGAGATTGTGTAACTGCACTTCCACTGAGAGCCCAAATGACCCTCTGAAAACTCTAGTCTGTGTTAAAACACATGCGGAGGCTGCGACTGTCCACTGATAACACAAACAAACAACAAAGAAACACATAGAAACTTCCAGCGCTCTTAAAGTTCTCTCGATTTATGGGTATTTTTCGAGTGAGCTGGGGTAATGGGAGGTTGCAGCTGGTGCCTTCATACCATATTTGTCACTTTTTCACTCTTTCACGAGAGGCTTTTGTTCGTAGCTTTTGTTGTACCTGTTCTGTAACATGTAGCTTTGAAAGTGTAAGTAAGTAAGTGTGTGTGTGTGTGTGTGTGTGTTTCTGTACACATCAGGTTTTTTTTCTTCGTCTTCTTCACTGTGGAATCCCTCCTAGACCCTCTCCCTCCCTTTGTTCTTTCCAACCCATCTACATGGAGCAGAATACCCTCTCACCTCAGGTTGCCAGGTAGCAGAGGACAGTGCAGGAGAGGTGGGCCGCGGAATGTGAACGCCGCAGGTTTAGCCAAGTGTCCTCCCTGCTCCAATCCCCGCGCCAGTATATGAATGTCCTATATATTCATCCATAAAGCGGCGTGGACGTTTTTATAGTGCTCCGTACGTGGGAAAGACATTACCAAGAACTCATCTGTAATAAGCCAAACCACATGCAGATGTCCGCGATCTCCAAAAACAGCACTTCCACCGGGGGCTCGCTTGATGGATTGGACAGTCCAGGTGGAATCCGTCCACGCCAGGTCTGCAGAGGATACCAGGGACGGGCAGCTATCGGCGGCTGGTGTACGTGTGGGCCAGCTCTCCTTAGCACAGTCTGGCACCTGGCAGAAGCATGCCTAATGACATTATTGACTGACGTGCCCTCAAAAATCTCCCTTACCCTGGCATCCAACCAGCGAATTATCATCGTTTCTATGATGTATTATTTCCCAATAGCTGGGTCACTACGCCCGATTACTTTTGAAAAGTTTGATAACAGTTTATTGTTATTAGGCTTATTTTTACGACAGCAATGCCTACAGTCTGCGAGTGATATATGGCTTCATATGTTCCTCGAGCTTAGTCCTGAGAGTTGGTCCAGATGATATAAACATTGTAACAAATTGAAGCATCGAACAGTTCCTCTTTTTATTGTGAACACATGGCACTCTTTCGCTGAAACGCACCAGGGTCATAAATTATTCATGGCCACGCTGACAATATCTGGAGATAGTCAAAAGCTAAAAAGCACAGGGACATGCACATCGCCGTTCAGATCATTTCACCCCAATCACAGCGGTGATGATTAGGCATCAAACTCGGAGCTCTGGAAGTCGATGTGCCAAGGGATGACAAGGAACGGCAGCCCTTGCCAAGGCTTCACAGATGAAAGCCGGGCTGTAATTAAAGGTTCTGCTTCCTTCCCCAGCGTCGGTATCTGAGTGACACTCTTGATTATTGTCACCCGGCAAGCCGCGAGCGAGTCGTTATCGAGTACGACGGGAATGCTCTCCCCCTGAGCGCGGTGTCTTGTTCGTCTTCGGGAACCGTCCTTCATCGTGTCTCTCCATTTGGTTAACAGATGCCCTCTGCACAGGCAAATCATTGCTTATGTTACCAACCACAATAGGCGCTTGTTAGAGTTGCGTGAAATCTGAGCCCATATTTTCGATCTCCTTGCAAAAAGAAGGGATGGTATTAATATGGTTTTATTAGAGCTCATATTCATATTGATGAGCGTGGGAAATGTATGTGCACTGTAGTGTCATTGCCACTTCTACTATTGTTTTGCGCAACTACAGGGTTTTTCTTTTTTCTTTCTTTTGTTTTGGGAGACTGAATAGCAGCTGTTGTGATTTATGATACTGTTGTCAATGGCATTTAGCGCCTGTAATGACCGGGAAGAAGCTGTCCCAGCCTTTTTGTGTGTGTGTGCTTTTGTTTTAATGCTAATGCATTTATGGGAGTTTCATTGCGAAAGTACAAAATGTTGGGAGGAGCTTAATTGGAGTTGATACAAAATGCACTTCCTTTAAGAGTGAGCAGTAGTGTCACTTCCGAAAGCAAGACGGAGTGACAGGGACTGCAGAATAAGGACATGTTTGATACAAATAAAGACATTATTAATATGATTTTTTTACTGTGTTTACAGTCTGAGATGAAGCATCTCAAGCATCTCAAGCATCTTGACCCGTCACAGTGTCTTGCACTTTGTATTATGCATCACACCTGATTAAGCTAATCAAGAGCATTTTAATTACACTGATTGTAATCAGGTGTGCCTGGAGCAGGGCTAGAAGGAGGGAGGGTTTTCAGTGGGGGGGGGGGGGGGGGGGGGTTGGGGGCCTGGGTACAGGAAAGCGAGCCCCCTGGCCTAAGCCATGACCCCATCTTCAAAGCCCCAAGCTCATCAGCCAGAGCCCAACACACTCCTGTTTTACCCTTCCTATGTGCTCTAATGACTTGAGCCTGAACCCTTTGGTGGCGGCTGGGGTTTCCCCTACCGCCGTCAGTCTTGAATACTCACCATTGATTTACTGCCATTCAAAGAGCACTCAGTGTGCCTCAGGTCCGTTGGCACACTGGGAGCTGGGCAGTGCCTCAAAATCCTCCACTCTGTCAAGGGAAATGGCACGGAGGAACACTGGCAGGGAGGAACTTAGAGGTGCATTGATGATCTCTGCAACCCCCCCTTACCACCGTGTTATAGGGTAGTCATTATTAACGGTAAATATTAGATCGTAGGGTGTTGGGGAGGGGGGAAAAAATCAAAATACTAATGTTTCGGAAATATAAACAAAAGGTGAAAAAAAGAAAGCCCCAAAGCCCAGCGTTGGAGTTTATGTTCCCCAATCTTTCAGTGGAAGAACTGTTCCTGTGGTGGGCAATTTGTGATTGATGCTTTTGATTACGGTAAAAAAAATCTGTTAATATAAACATGGGGAACATTTTACACCGTGCCAATGTCAATAACTTCTCCCGGGTCAAGCTTGCCTTCGGGGCCTCTGCATTTCATTCATTTTGTCAGAATGAGTTTGCAAGGCTACCGCTCATAAACCACTTTCCCTCTTTGATATGGTGAAATTGCCCACCATTAATGTCCAGACTACTAAACTATTCATTCAAGAAATATCACTTGCCTCCAGTCTGGCTAGGGTCGGATGGGAAATGGATGTTAATGAGATGTTTTGACTATGTGTCCCCGATGTGAATTATTTTCTCAATAGTGGGGGTAGGGGTGCCAAGAATATTGGCTCAGGCATATATTTTTTTTTTAGAAAGTTCTCTAAATCGCCAGGCAAATGGAGCCACTCATTTTATAAGAATAGAGGTCATCAGTTTAATGACTTTAAGTGTTGTGACTGCTATTTTCCTGTTTACATCAATTGACTGGATGCTTGGTTAGATGCCAAATATAATTTTTGTCAGCAAAGAAGTTGCATTTTTTTCTGCCAACATAATAAAAACAGTGTGGGACTAACACATATTAGTTTGTGGAATGCTGGACCATTTTTTACAAGAAAATACAATAGATTAACTTTTATTCATTTCGAAGACACTTTTATTGAAAGTGACTCACAGTAGTATTACTGTCATCAGTATGTGAGAATTTAACTAATGTTGTTAGCCCCGTCGTCAACCATGTGAACTACAGGAAACCACTGCATATTCTACCGCTTGTTGTTGCTGTAGCTGTTTTCTTTCCAACTGAGTTCAAACGGGACAAGGAAACCTCACTTCTCAATCATATAAACACCTTCCTTGACCAGAAGATCGAATTCTTTTCTGAGCACTTATCTGAGACTTCGGAGAAAGCAGGGGAGGATTTGGAGAATCTAGAAATCAGTAACGTCATGTTTGTTGTTTCCTTTTAAAATTTGAAATTCAATAACCTCATCCCACCAAGAAGAAAAAAAGGAGCCTCCCATTCGCAGTCGAGTTGTAAGGCAGCCGTGATCTTCTCTCAACAGCCTGCCTTAGCAGCTAGCTTCTCTCTTTGCCAGAAAGATCATTATGTCGCATTGAGGAATTTCTCTTTGCCATATGTTGCTCTTTATTGACCCATTAATCATAATTTGCACTCACTTTGTTTTTCGTTTTAGCCGTGTGGAGTGCGCTTATTCCCCGAGCTCCCACACCCTTTGCACGGACAGAGCTGGGGACGAGGGCTAAAACGCATGATCTAACTCCAAACCGATCTGCAAGAATAACATGCCTCATCTCATGTTAAATCACTCTCTGTTCCAGGGGAGGTTTCACCATTGTCTTTACTAAAACCAATTTACAAAATAAAAAAGAAAATATGTATTGAAGTGGAATACATTTGAAATAGCTTTGTTAGATATATGCCTAAACTCCAGCTGTGAGCCTGGGCACACCTTGGATTTATTAAATCTTAATTTGGGTAATCCACTGTCCTCTTCTCTTGGTACTCGAGCACTATGATGTTCCAAGAGCTTCTCTCATGGGTAGCAGATGAATTTCTGAGGTTGTCCAATATTGCATACATTTGTTCCTGTCTCTTAATGGAACTACAATTTTTGCTGTGAACATGAAAAATAATCTACATAAACTCGCCTGAGCCTTCCCAACGTTCTATTTCATAGCATAGTCAAGGCCATCCTATTTTTAACCAAAATCAAGATTGGATTTCCACATATCTACACACAGCATCTACTACCTTGCACAAATTCCCCCTTCAGACAGATGATTGTCACATATAAGACCAACCCAATCTTGTGTTGAAAACCCATCAGAAAGTGCGGGAGATCGGGGGACTCGTGATGTCTCCTAGAGTCCGGCTACTTTCCCAGGCCTTCTCTGGGTGGTCCTCGCCGGCCACTTAGCCGGCAGAGGCAGTGCTGCTAATGGTCTTGAGGCCTTGGACTCAATAGTACCCCCTCTGTGAAGTTAAATAAACAAGTATGACTGCTCTGCGGAGAAGCCAGAACCAAGGGGAGCAGTGAAAAGTTTTTTGTATTTTTCGAAACTGAGGGGAAGGAGAGGCTGGGTGAGAACTACACGCACATAAATATGTACAGAGTAGCCACACCAACATCTGATCCTTGTTTACTTTAATGTGTACAGGATTTAGCTGAGCAGCGTCACCCTTTTTTTCCCTCCTGTGCCTTGCAAATGTAAGTACCACGTAACTGTAATTGATGAACCGCTTTAGTTGTTTAACAGCACAAGTGTGTGCAAGAGACAGATAAAGAGGGGGAGAGAAGAGAGTGAATGTTGGAGAGGGGCAGACTTTAACTGTTTGAACTTTTCATCTACAATGCATCTCTGTATTTCACCATACTTATCATGTCAAGGAGGAACTAAAGCAGAAAGCCGGATTCATCATATTGCAACGCTTAAACCACTTCCTCAATATACACACCAGCAGAATATAGTTTTCTTTTCTACGGTGGTTTGTCGTACAATTAAGGCTACAATTTCATGTTGGAACCTCCTCAATAATAGCATGAAGGTTAAACTGAAGGACAGTGCCGTGGATGACTTGTCATTTTGAGAGACTCTCAAACATTAAGTTACCCCAATTGTTGATGGTTTGATAATTAAAGGATTTGATCATTAATTGGACCAAAGAGTCAAAATGTTCTCTCAATTACATTTTTATGTCTCCCTGTTTTTTTAAGTGGGTGAGAAAAAGACCCCTGCTGCTTTTCAGATTGGACCAGCATGTTTCGATCGTCTGTGAGAGTGAAAACCAAATTGAAAAGATAATATTTACAAAGCACAACTGTCTTCACTGACAAGACCAGCTGTGTGATTTATCATAATTTAGTCTGCAGGGGTGACACATTTCAGGATCTCTTTTGCTGAATCAGCAAACATCAGACACCATCCGCCAGATGCCTGACCAATGAGGCGAGAGATCTAAGCCCAGTGGAACAGGGATTGGATGACGTCAGGAAGCAACAGGCCAAGATCAATGGCTGGATTGAGTTTCCCTTGCGCTGGAGCAGCAGTGAGCAATGGTAGTGAAGAGCATAGTGAAGTATTGTGTCGCAATTTGCACACTCCAAGAATGCATTAACTCCCCTTTGGAGTGCAAACACAGAACCAACAGAGACTCTACAGAGATGCTTTTTGAAGTACCAGTATGAAATTATAATCTATGCCTTTAGTGCAGTGGCGGTTGGTGGTTGAAATAGAGTTTGAAGCATAAAATTGTCAACCCGAGAAGGCTAGGGAAGCCCAGGGGCATGACCCCCCACTACCCAGAATAAGATTTTGAAAAATATTCCCTTAAATGGTGACCTCTGATTCATTTTGGCGAAACAAAACTGACATTGAGAATTATGTGACTAACCTACAGATTCAAGTTATCACATATTACTACAAGCATTGCATGATTGTGCCCTGCTGATAATTCTCAAATGGCTGTAGAAAATACTAGAATTTTCATCTAGGCTAACATGAAATGTGTTGCCCATAGTTAATAGACAATAGTTAGTCCCTGTCATGAGTTTGGGAAATATGAACAGTATTCCATTCTTCTGCCTCAGCAGTAACATTACACACACACAAAAAAAATATTGAATTCAATATTATTACCAATTTTTCATTTAAAAAAACATGAACAAGCCTGTTTACTCTATTCACAACAATGACAAGATAGTGTTAGCTCGCAGTACTCAAAAACTGGGAAAAGCCTGTTCTCTTACCTTGCTAGCTCGCTAACTCATTCATTAGCCACTGTTTTAACAGGTGCTGCTGCTGTTCTCTCTTGTGCTTTGTAGTTTACCAAAGGGTAAAAAAACATGAAAAATATAGTAGACTCCAATATTGAACCCAAATCAGATCTAAGATAAGCTAAAAAGCCAGTTTTGCAAGAAGAACAAATAATGGCTCTCCTATCAGTCCCGCCATAAAAAAAGTCTTATACAAGACCCAGTTTTCTGGTAAGTCAAGTGTTGGTCTACCTTCACGCTTACGGCGCAAACCCATGACACCGTAAGGGCTGAAACACACCAAAAGCGTTTTTAAAACGGCAGACGCTTCAAAAACGCCTTGGCAAAGTGCGGCGGGCAAAACATTCGCAGGATCACCAGGCTGTTTTGCCCGGCGCCTAGGAAGCGGAGCTGCGTGCCCAACCTGCCTGGGCCGAGTGTGACATTGATGAGCAGTGCGCCTCCGCACCTTGCGCTGGAAAGTTGAGAATAGTTCAACTTTTAAGCGCATCTAAAAAACGCTAGAAAGACGCAACGCGTGGCGGAGAAAAGGCGCAAGGCGCGCCGTACCATAGGAAACAATGCATTTGCTAGCGTCCCGTTTTTTAAAAACGCGTTTGGTGTGTATATTCTAATCCCATGCATTTCAACGGGAGCCAATCCATTGTGACGTAGACCACCGTTTTGGGCGACGCAACTGATAAAAGTTGGAAAATGTTGAATCCTATGCAAATGAGGAGCGATTTTTCCCGGCAGCGGCCAATCAGATTGTTTTGTGTCGTCTCTGACAGTTTGAAAATGCTATTTCCACACTCTACAACACGCCCACTCAAAGCGCGTCGCTGTCATGGGTTTGCAGCGTTAAACTGCACTTTTTCTTCATAACTCGCAGAACATGGGGATATGAGGATCCTGTAGAGTAGACCACACAAATGTTTGCTGAAAGCAAGAACATCATTACCGTTTATCGGTTGTAATGTTTGAATGCGTAAATGAACGTAGCAGTAAAAGTAGCTCTTACAGGGACCAACAGAATATAGTAATCAAACACTATAATTTGTCAGAACTACTGTCAATCATGTTTACATGAATATGCAAGGATGTGCGATATTGATTCAAAATGGTAAAAAAAAGAAAACGGATTCCATCTGTTGAAATAACCAATAACATGAGCTTCATGTCATGGCTTGTACTGCTAAATTTGTTTGTCTATGAAAGATGCGGCAAAACAGGTAAGAAATCAGTCGTGTGATATACGTGACACAGGCGGTTTCAATCCATATGCGTTGTTTTTTGCTTTTGTGATTTTTTTTTTTTTAAGCATTGTTTCAGAGCCGCCCCTGATAGTACAAGGCTAAAGGACCTACCTAGAACCTAATGCTAGTATCTGTGTGTAGGATTTTACAATCATTGTGGGAGGCGGAAGAATGCAGTGTGTTAGGCATAAGACTGGTGGATGATAACAATCAATGCGGTCTAGGAGGTTCACTCTCAACAAGGGAAATAATCTGCTGTATATCGTTTCATTGTGTTTATCTGAAGACCATTATCTGAACATTTCCGAAAATTCCCCTCATACCAAAACAGTTTGATTGACACACTGATCTGTTATTCAGTTATGAATCTTAAAATAGCACATTTCATATCTCTGAATATGAATTATTGTCATGTTTTCAGACTGCTCTTTGTCTTATCACCTACATGGTCCAATGATGAGTAGTGTAATGTTATGTGTAATAGTTTTTAAAATGAAATATGTTCTCTCCCTGCGTCATATATAGGGCTATATATCTGACTAATCTCTACTTTAGTGTTGCGGATTTTACTTAAACATTTGGCCTTTCTCATCATGTTTAGTCCCTATTGCACTCTCTCCTTCTATCCTCTCCCTTTCTCTTTCTTTCCCTCTCCCCCTCTCCCCCTCTCACTCACTTTGTCTTGTTCTCCCTCACAGAGTATTTCACTCTGGCCCTCTATCCCTCACAATCTTTCTCTCTTTTATCCAGTATTTTTTCTCTCGTTATTTTGATGGAGGTCAAGAAGTCACACAGTCATTAAAGCCTCGTACACTTAAGAGAGATGAAAATCGATTTTTCTCTTCCTACCTCCCTCCCTCCCTTTCTCTCTGGCATGCTTTCTTCTTTTCTGGTTCCAGTGCTCTTTGAGATTACCGCACGGTTTACTGCTGGTAAGAAAATGTTAATTGTGTCCGCCAAGCATTATTCTGGGGCAGGGCTTACCGGAATTGTTCAATAAAATGTAATTTTATCCATCTCTGAAGGAATTCTGGAGAAATAAGATCAAGATGTCTGAAATCCACATGGAACACTTAATACTAGGTGCTGTTTGGACTCTGTTTTGTTTTGTAATTTAATTCCACCTCCAGTAAGAAAAAACAGCAAATGAAAATTGTAGCAAGCAGTAGGAAAGGAGACTAATAGCCCTCAAAATAACCGGCACAGTACACAGAGATTTGAGTGGTTTTCCTTTATGGCCTTGAATCATATGAGCTACCAATGACAGGCTGTCAGTTTTATGCACTGGTCTGGTTATGCAGTTGGACACATCAGCAGCGGTTCACTGGACCATTCCCTTTTGACACAGCACTCTTTCTCTCTGATCCTATGAGGATGGATGCTAGCAGTTAGTTAGCATAGTGTGTGAGTGAGGGCAGAAGAGACTCGCCGGATTGAGTGAGTGAGTGAGGGAGTGAGGTGGAGTGGGGTGAGGGGGGGGGGGGGGCGCAAACAGTACAGTAAGTAGGTGACTGGATGAATGAGAGTGTTGGTAAGCAGAAGAAGTTGACCTTCTCTTGAAGGGGTTGAGTAATTAGGTGTGACAGCAGTGGGGAGGATTTGCAGGAGAAAAAGTAAGTGCATAATGGACATTGGTGTTCCTGGGTGATTGATCTCTCTCTTTCTCTTTCTTTATATTTCTCTCCCTCCCTTCTTTTTTTCTCTCTCTCTCTGCCTCTCCCTACCTGGCTCTTTCTTGCTTTCTTTTTCTGTCATGCTGTACCTCTCTCTCTCTTTCCCTTTCTCCGTCTCTCCCTACCTCTCTTTCTTTCTTTGTTTCTTTCATTCTTTCTAAAAAAAAACTTTTCCTCTCTCTCTGTCTCTGTCTCCGTCTCTTTCCAGACCCGTCTGTGACAGAGGCCAGGGATGTGTTTGGTCTGAATGGGCAGATTGAGCACAAGCTGGCCTTCCTGCGGAAGCACGTGCCCAGGGAAACACGGCTGGTGCTGCTCGGCCACTCCATTGGGTGCTACATCATCCTGGACATGATGCAGAGGGACCCTGGCCTAAAGGTGAGACAGATGAGGACACACGTGGTGGACAGTGATTATTATTTGATGATAGGAAATGGGAATGGTCTAACATTACATCTTATTGCCGTCTACTTTTAAGTTCATAGTATGTACATAGTAAGTGCATCATATTTTATTAAACCTCACACTACAGCCAAGTACAACTTCTAAGAACATGTATAGAAAAAGTACATCATAGATTTATAAATTAAGTAATTGACAAATGAATTGATAAATTAAGTCCAGCATGCCTAAGCACACTTAATATAAAGTATGTCCACAGGGTTCACCACTGGACAATAACTCTGCAGGAACACACAGATAATCTTTCAATAATCCTGGTTTAGGGGTGTGATTTAGAGTTGGAGATTTTGGTCAGCTGCATGAAAGCAACATCATTTTAGAGTCTTTTAACCATTACAGTTCACTGGGTTTTTACCTGCCTTCACACATCATCTTTTTTAATTGACATAAATTAGATGTAATGCCAGACTATGAACTAGACATTCAGTATTCAGTGCGCCTACATTTAAAGTGAATCATATACAATTGTTCTCCCTTACATTCCTTCAGAAAAATTATTTTAGGATGTAATTTCGGAGGGAGGAATTAATTTGGGTGGCCTTAGCACTTTAGATCTATACCCAATCGCCACTGTTTGTCATCAGAGCCACTGCAAACAGTTAGTATCCTCCAAACTCTTCCTTATCTATGGTCTGAAGGACCAAGGGCAAACGAATCAATATGACAAAAACCTGGAATAGCCCAAATTGAAAAGCAGACAAAGCACAAAAGACCGTTACCTGTGATTCCTGGTTGAAGATTTTCATCTCATGGTAAAGAAAGAACCCATTTCAATTTGAACCGACGTTGTCTGATTGAATAACTCCCTTAGTACCGTAATTACACCCACTGTATAAACACGCTCTACTCCCATTTTCCCATGATTCCCCCACCCCTCTCTCAATTTAAATGACTGATTACATGTTGGGTGGTTTCACAGCGCCCCTGTGAACCACCACCTGAGCTTCACGTACAGTATCCACCCCACCAAAGCCCCATTCACAGGCTAAGGTTTTTTCCCCCCTTAGGCTGCCTGGATACTGAATGGTGTGTCTTGCTGCCTCTGCCTCGTAAAAACATCCACAGGCTCTGTGGTTTGTCTGTGGAGCTCCTTTATTAATGTGGCAGCGCACAGCCCATTGAGAAGCTCAGGGAAGCCGCGGCCCCAGCGTGGAAGCACGTCATGTTTAAAAAGTACCATGAGAAAACCGCCGGGGGAGGGCGGGCTGGACGGGACACCTCTGTTCTCCGAGCCTCGCCACGCATAAGGTCAAGAGATTAAATAACAGGGGGGAAAAAGACAGAGAGAGGGAGACTTTCTCTTTCTCTTTTTTTCCTTTCTTAGGGGGTTTCCTGTCACTAAGATGAGCTCTTCATCATGTTTATTCTTTCGTTTCCCTCCCCCTAACCCCACCATCCCTTTTTCCCTCTCCTCCTTAGAGGGAATTTGTAGCGGCAGAGCATTTTTCTCTCTGTGCTTGGTAATTTCCCCTTTTGCTCTTTCTCTCTCTCCTCTCTCTCTCTCTCTCTATCTCTCTCTCTCTCCCTCTCTCTCTATCTCTCTCTCTTTCTCTCTCTCTCTCTCTCTCCCTCTCAAAGTGAAGAATCCCCCTCCTTTGCTCTGGCTCCAGAGAGGAAGGTGAAACACTCGAGTTAAACCTCGTTGGAAAAGCCAATACATCATGCTTGAATAATCCCGTCAGATGTGTTACAAGCCCTTGGACAAACACTCGGCCGGCTCATAGAGACTTTATTAAGTCAACGTTTAATTTAAAGGGTCCCGCAAGAGGGATGCACAAGGCCCCCTGATATGCTCTACTTAACACGCTCATAAGCACCATGACACCATTAAAGCCGTCATAAATGATTAAAACCATGACGAAAATAAATATGGAGCTGCCAGGTACGTGTGGACTCCAGTGGCTCCTAGCGCTTGATGACATGGGGTTTATGAATGCTCGTGTTGTGCCGGTGACTTCGGCAGCGAGGCTTGTGAGAGGGAGTTATATGTGCCGTATCTCGGGGTCGTGAAGCCCCTTCCAGTGTTTGTGGCTCCACAGAGACCGTTTCTTTCTGAAACTCTTTCCAAATTCCTCGCGAGGTATCTTTTAAAGAGGCTAGGAGTGGTCTCCTTTCGACACATTGTAAAAGTGTCACTTGCAGTTGGTGCCATCCGCAACAGACGCGTATGTGGTTTTGAGAAAGCTTATGTATGAGGTGTCGCATTGTGTTCATGGGAACTCCCAGAAGGCTTTGATAGTGCTGGTGGGAAGTGGTGGGACATTGCATTTTTCCTCTCTTCTTCACGCTTCTTGGTAATTCCAAGAGGTTGTGTACAGCAACAAAGCCAAAGACTCCTGGGATGAAGCTGTTTACCAAAATCTTTAGTACGCTTGTAATTATATCCACCCCCTGACCAGACCCGCCCGTGCAGTTGCATTCAATATTTAATGGCAACTTGAAAATCAATTCCAGAGTAATTCTTAAAAAAATTACTCAACTTCAATTTTGTAAGCTATTGATTACTTTGGAAGTGTGATTTCTGATTCCATCCATTCCAAGTACACAGAGACATGTTTAAAGTAGTGACATCTGCAAAGGCAAGCCAATAAAATAGCAATTAAAGCGAACTAGCGCTAGCCTACAAACAAACGATTTCAAGGAAAATAAAGTTTAGAATGTATTTCTTCAGTTGCCACTCAAAATTGTTTGCAGGTTGAACTCGCATCATCATTTTCCAGCTTGAATGCTTGTTTATGACTGAATGGCCCCAAGTCCCTCTAGCTGGACATCCTGCATTTACCAGCCTCTCTGGGGGAAGAGTGACATCCAGTCCAACAAGCCACATCACACGTTCAGAAAAGACACAGGAAGACATAAAAGCGAAGAAACAAAATATTCCTTTCCCACGTAAAGATCTCATGCTGCCAAGAGGCAAACATGGTGATTACGCCTGGTAATGTACGACGTGTGATAATCAGAAACTCCTGTTCCCCTTTCTGCCTTTTCCCTCGTCCCAGCTGGTTTGGTAGGGCTTCACATAGTCTCTGTGAAGCTCTGAAACAGAAGCGGTCGCTCTTTAAGTGCTCTCTTTCTTCCCCCCCGAGGGCTTACCAACCGTGGAGGAGAAGCCAGAGTTCAGCATGTAGAAGGGAGCAGCACAGCGAGGGGTTCTCACTTCCCCAGCACCCAGGACCTTGGAACTCTGCCCGTCAAGCTGTAGATAGACGGAGTCTGAGTCAGGATCCCAGGATGCACCGGGTTATCGAGAAGAGGTTGAGAGCAGGCAAAGACAGATGATTTAGGCCTCCAAAAAAGAAAAGGGTTTTAAAAAAAAAAAGTATAGTTGTGAATGTCTGCATTTTGGCACAGACACCCTGAAACTGTGAGGAGGCAGTCTGGGTTATTTTGGGGCTACCCAAGAAAATCCGAAAGGAACGCTTAAGTGTTGAGCGTTAAACAGGCTTCAGAGACCAACTAAGAGCTTTCTGGCCCACAGGTTCGAAGAATGTTGGATGGATTTGGATGGTAGTGTTGAAGTAGGGGCTGTTCAGGCTGTTAAAGGCCCAAGAATAGAGCCTTTTATGAAGATGAACAGTTTGTGCTTAATGTAAATAAAGGTCCCTGCTGGAAAGATGACCATATTTGGCCTAGTTCATTCCAAAAAGATGTGCCTTCATTGATCAATGTTAATCACTTAAAGTATGAAGACAAGAGCAAGTGGGAGCCTTCCACAATCTTCATTTTACACCCGTGGTAATTTCTCTCAAGGAGAGCAGGTGTAATGTTTGACCCGAGCTCCAGACTAGATAAATGATCATGTTGGCAAACAGCTCCTTCCCTCCAGAGTCGTGTCTTGGAGGGGTTTTGATGAAGCTCTGTATCTCCGTGGTAGAGTGAGTGAGGAATTTGGCAACAGGAAAACCACTTATAATGCTTAAGTGGTCTGTCAGTGACGTGAGAAAGACAAATTCTAAGAGAATAGGTCTGACCCCAAAGCGAGGAAGAAGAACAGGTGAACCCCACAATATATCTTTACCATTTCACCACTCTACACATATAAGCCTATATCTGTTCTGCAGACCCATGACTTATGAGTAACAGTTTTGTTGAGGACAAGGCCATGCATCATCCCAGGTACTGTTTGGCTTAGAAAATACATCGTCTTTTATGGTGTCTTAAACTCCTCTGCACCCATTCAAGAGGCAATACAAAGCAGACGGAACATTTACTGTGAGAGAAAGAATTTAATAACACAGTCTCCTCAGTTAAAGATGAATAAATCTAAATATTTAATAATGAATTTGATGTTTGTGGAACATGATATGGCATAAATCAGTGATAGCATAGGAAATGGGTGGATGACAATCTCTTGGTGCTGTTAAATAAATTCAAATAGTGATGATTGATCACTGAAGTTATTGGAGATCAGTCCATTGCGGAACTCAATCCCCCTCACCAGCACAGATGTTTGTGTGTACTTAAGCAAAATAAACGCTTAGGTTGGAAATCAATAAAACAGTCCTATCCTTTCACTTGTGGCAATGTATCCATGTGTATCGTGCACTCTATATGCCCTCTCCTAATCACCCCTCTAATTCTAAACGCAGCCTTTGGCAGCCAGCTTGAGCAGTTTTGTCGTAAACCTAGTAAACATTATACAATGAGGTAGCGATTTGGTACGGAACATGAAGCAGCGCCCTCCCATTGCCAGTCACCTACCACAGAGGCTCTGGCTTTTCCCTGAACAGCACATGAAGCTTCTTTTTTTTTCCCGCACTCCTCTTTTCTCAACCCAGTTTCGCCTTGAGACATTTTCCTGAACTGTTGTTAGTCCCCTCCATGGCACGGCATCTGAGTCAATCCACCAGGGATGTGAGGAGATGGCCTTTCAGTAGTTTACCGAAAAACAAAAAAGGCAGTATTTGAACATACTGTCTGCTGTGGTTTCCCAAAAAAAAGATATTCTGACTCATTATCTGCAGAAACCTCAAGGGTCATTGCAGATGTGACAGTGATGAAAACCATCTTGCATGTTGTTTGTCGACTCCAAACCTGGATAGCTGACCATATCAGCAAACAAGAGGCACTTTGAATAGGACTTCTTGATAGAGTGTTGAGTTTCTTGAGGACCCAACTGCCTGGTTGGAAAACATGTGGCTGCTCATTCATGCAACGCAGGATTACATTTTTGTCTAAAACCCTGTCAACAAGGTTCTCGAACTCACACACAGATGAACAATGCACGCACCTCCATTTTGTGGACATGATGGGGAGTCTTGGTCTTCTACAGAGGCCCTAGGCTCAAGGATTTGAGTCGAAAAGTCATTCAACAACCTATTATCATTTCACCCTGTTATGTTGATGAAATTGTAGAAATATTAGTGCCGTGCGACTCTCTCACGTGCACTGCTTAGGCCTCTGGGACTTGAGCCGACCTCGTTTGTTTATCTCTCACTCCCCCTCTCCATCAGCTCTCTGGGGATTGGAGGGAACAAAGAGAAGAGTCGAGGTGATCATCTGAATATGCAGGTGTGCTGCACCGGTTGGTAAATGGCGCAGTGACGCAGCTCGGGACGCCAGAGGCGTGCCAGGGCCGCTGTTGGCATTTCCTGTGTAAGGGATGGGATTGGCACCCGGCTCCCCCCCTGACCCATCTGCCCAGCACCTGCGGAGGAAGACACTCCGCTACCACATGTTAGAGGAGCCGCATTCTGATCCACATTTGTTTTTGTTGACGACCTTTTTCAATCCGGCGACCAGAACAATAGAAATTCCAGCTCAGCGCCACGTAGGACCACCTTTGACCTTTGTTGACTGAACAGGAAGCACGGCACAGAGTTGACAGAGAAGAAATATGGCAGGTTTAGTACGTAGATACAACTCAATACTCAATCATATTATACTAAAATATTATGCTAGGATTTATATTCCATATTTTGATTTTAAGCGGTGTACCCAAAGCTGTCCACTTCTGTCCTGGGTGTGCTACAGGGGCGTAACCATAGGCAGTGCAGGGGCCCACAGTCATGAGGAGCCCACGGCAGACAATTGTGCCCCTACACTGGGAAGAGGGCCCCTCCAATATATCCTTGAGACTCATCGAAGCAGGAACACAGCTGCTAACATTTCACAAATAGTAATGTAAACTATATGTATATATATGTGTGTGTGTGTGTGTGTGTGTGTAATAGATTTTTAACTTCTATTTTTCGATTCCCTAGGGGGCCTCTAGAAATATGTTGCACTGGGGCCAAGCATAACTAGCTTACACCGCTGGTGTGTTATGTACAGTGGTAGAAAAGATGTGAAATAGCACTGAGACGATGGCTCCCTACTACTGCACCGGGGTTCCCGCTGTTCAGGTATACTTTGTCATGATATACTGTAAACATATGTAATAGACCCTTACCAGATGGGACGTCTGTATTTGCAAGCACTAGTGCTTTGCAGGATCTGAACCTTTTCTATGGTGTGACTGGTTTTGTGCCCAGGTAGTTGACCCCACTGGAGTAGACCATGAATATCAAATAGTCTGAAATATGCAGTTTTGTGCTAATTCATGTAGACTTTTGTTCACTCGTAATGGTCCTTTAGCAAAGCGTTATATGTTAATTCACTTAACTCCAACCGTGTTGTAACTTTAACAGCACGGTGAACAGTGCGTTTGGATGGCAAACTAATAAGATGAGTTGTAGCTTCTGGCAGTGGTAGGGTTTCATGCTGGACTGACTTTTCACCTTTTATAGCCAGTGGACGTCACTGCGATAGGTGATAAAACCACAGACATCTTTAAGTGATCTCTTAACGCAGGTGATTGTCTCTCACTTTATGGGGGTAGGTGATTCCTGTTAAAGGCACAGCAGAGTGTGTGTGTGTGTGTGTGTGTGTGTGTGTGTGTGTGTGTGTGTGTGTGTGTGGAGTTGGAGGACTGTGTATGTGTGTGGGTGTCAGGGAGAGAGGGAGAGAAATAGGAAAAGCGTGTGTGTGCGCGTGTGTATGTATGAGAGAGAGAGTGAGTGGGAGAATGTAATCAGTTAGTGTGTCTGTGCAAGTGTCAAAGAGGGAGGAGAGGTAAGAGGTTGTGATGATGGAAAGGAGAGGAAAGGGAGTCAGCGCATGGCAAGCCCTGCGTTACCCTGCCCTGGCTGGCAGAGTCTGGCGAATCCAGCTGTGGTGATTTTGACTTTCCATGCCAGGTCTTGACAGTAACACTCCCATCCAGCTCCCCAAACCCAGCAAGATTTTTCCAAAGTGCCAAAAGATTTGGTGGTCACGCCCTTAAGGAGTGAATGTTTGGCTTCTTTCAGTTGACCCCTGTGTACAAATGTGAGAATCTGCATGTATGGTAAGATGTATGAATGTGAGAATCTGCATGTATGGTAAGATGTATGAATGAGAGAATCTGCATGTATGGTAAGATGTATGAATGTGAGAATCTGCATGTATGGTGAGATGTGAGAATCAGCATGTATGGTGAGATGTATGAATGTGAGAATCTGCATGAATGGTAAGATGTATGAATGTGAGAATCGGCATGTACGTCAAGATGTATGAATGTGAGAATCGGCATGTATGGAAATGTGTTGTAAGGCACTCACTGGCCAAACCGTGCCTGCAGAACGCTGGAAAATCAGCCTGGAGAAAATCAGCGTCGGCTCTCTGCTGAGAGTAATTAACGAGAGGCTTCTGGTGTTTTGGCTTTGCCAGCGGTGGTGCGGAGAGACTGCATCCATGTCACTCTGACACGAGGTCGCCCTGGAAACGGTGGGGGCATATCAGGGTTTTCCAGCTCTCGGGCGGCAGCGGCGGCGAGTTTCCATCAGGACGCTGGAAGGAAAATATGTTTCCTTGCCGAGCTGCAGCATCCGTGTCATTTAGGGCACACAACAGGACGCAAATGGGCACGAGGGGACGCCATGACGTGAGAGCGGGCGGGGCTCGTCCACATTAATATAAGTGTAGCAAAGGAGAGGTCAGAGTTCATCCGCTGTTCGCAGTGAGTGATATAGTAATGTAGTAAATGTATGTAAATAGTATAGTGAATATTTGTAAATAGAGGGACATCTAGGGAATAACTGCTATGTAAACAGGAATGTAAAGAAGAAACAGGTGAAGATCAAGTCAAGCACACAAGGTTGCTTCAAATACTGAAAATGTTTCGAACATACCAACAGAGTGCTTTTGTGGCTGAATAAGCTGAGTGTATATGGGTGCTTGTATGTGTGTGTGTATATGCACTGTGTAAAATTCCCAGGAGGTCTTTGTCCTAAGTATTAATTTCTCTGTGATGATGTTCAGTATGAAGCATGCGGCCCAAACAGCAGAGGCGATCCATCTCTGAGGGAAAAATGGGCTGTTGATGCGTACATGGAACGGTTCCACGGGCCAGCGCAAAGCAAGAGGGCGCTCTCTCATGTTCCTAAAAGAGCTTTGATTAGATCTGTCATTCTTCACAGCGAACAGACAGCATCCAGGAAATTCCAGCGATTGTGGCTCTGTGTGTTACGTGTGTGTGTGTCTGTGTGTATGTGTGCGCGTGTGTGTGTGTGCAGTGTGTGAGACTTCCTTTCATGTATATTGAATGATGTTTCTGTGCAGCTGTGTGTTGCAGCGTCTGTATGTTTGCCTTTGAGCAGATGCCTTCTGTGTGTGTTGAAGCCCGTAAGTCAGTTTGTGTTGCTGTGATATCGTGGGTGTTCCTGTGTGTGTGTGTGCGTGTTTGTGTGTGTGTCTGTGTGTGTGTGTGTGTGTGTGTGTGTGTGCCTGTGTCTGTGTGTGAGTGTAAGTTGGTTCTCCTTGGGCGGGCCGGAGCTTAGGGAGTGTAGGTTAGGGAGAAGTGGGTGAGGTCCAAAATGATTGGCCTTATTTCATGATTCCTTCATATCACACAAAATTATGAGGGTAGACTGAGCCAAAGGTTTGCATAAACATTACACCGTAAAAAGACAGACCCCGATATCCAACACGGAGAGAGCACCGACTGAACCCTATTTGCTATGTGCATCCTGCCCTATAGGAGGCCTCCCTTGCAACGGCATTTAAGAATAATATTTACCAAGTGTATAATCTGTCCCACCCTCGGATCTCTGTGACTGAAGCGTGCTTCAGAATTTCCAGTAAGACTAGGTTTCCTGTTCTGATGGCAAATGTCAACATAAACGTGTGTTTTCATGTGTTCCGTTCCTTTGCTCTAGATTTAGAATGCTGGACGGTTAGAACTTTAGAATTTAAATAGAAATTCTAATAATACAAAATAAAAAAAACGTAGTGCTAACATCAGCTGGTGGTTGCTGTCTGTTCTGCTGGGTGTCTGAATGTAGAGCACAGACTGTGTCTGTGTTAAGTACAGACTTGTCAACACAGAGTAACATATCATTCCCAGGCAACATTGCCAGGGTTACGTCTCCTCAACACGAGGGTGTGTCTCTCTCCGTTTCCTCCATCTTCACTGCTGTCTGCTTTTCTTTCTCCCCCGTCATCATCTTTCCCTCTTTTTTTTTTTTTTTTGTCCACCACTGCACCTGCAGTACAAGTGCACTGGCGTAATAACTGCCATCTCTCCTGCGTGCCCTTCAGCATAGCTGTTGAATGCTAAGAGATTAACTGCAACCACTTTAAGAATCATATATAGTGTTGAGACGCGGTGCTCTGTTTTCACGGAGGAAGGAGAAAACCTGTTGCCGTGTCTATTCCCTGGTTGTTTTCCGGTGTGCTGGTTTTTCTCCTTTTGGCCTCTGTTGGATCTGTGGGCCATTAACATTCCAGCTCCATCACACGTTCAGCCCAGATCTGTAGGAACCAAGCCCTGACCTCCAGACATATAACCTCGTTGGCTGCACCCTCCCTCTGCAGTCTCCTATACCAACACACTAACACACACACACACACACTTACACACACACACTTACACACACACACATGTGTGCATGCAGGCACAGCTGCTGATATACACGTGCAGCACTTGCATTCATACACAGAGAAACACACACACACACACACACACACACACACACAAACAGACATACATATGCAGATGCAGCTGCTTGCCATACACACATTGAGAAAGACTCATACACTCACAAATACAGATACAGCTGCTTGCCTTACACACATACACAGATACACAGAATCAGAATCAGAATTGTTTTTATTGCCAAGTAGGTTTACGCCTACCAGGAATTTGCTTTGGCATATTGGTGCAGACATAAAACAGGGTTGGGAAGGTTACTTTAAAAATGTTATAGGTTACAGATCACTAGTTGCCCTGTTCACAATGTAATAAGTAATAAGTATTTGAATTACTGTTTAATTATTATTATTTATATTAGTTACTATTTAAGTTATTATCAAAATAATGTAACATTTGATTACTTTCAGTTACTTTTTGATTGGCAGACTAGACGCTGTGTAAAATTCAAACAAGAGAACAGAAACAATGCTCAATTTTTTTTACTGAAAAGAATATATTCGGATGTAACCCCTTTGTAATCATCAACATTTTGATTAGTAGCTGTAATTTAATTACATACTGTACATATTTTCAGAGCACAATGTATACGCACTAAGCTGTTCTACAATACTTGAATGGCCCCCCGCCACACACACACACACACACACACACACACACACACACACACACACACACTTTTCTCTCTCTACCTCTCTACCTGGCCAGCTCCAAGCAAATCCCCCCCACCCGCCCCATGAGCCAAGTTTCTGCTCAAGGTTAAGAGGGGATGTTTCCTTTCCCCTGTAGCCTTTGTGCTTACTCCAGGGGGGTTCAGGCTCTGGGCTCTGTAAAGTGCTTTGAGACAATTTTATTGGTTTGGCGCTATGTAAATAAAATTGAACTGAACTTTTTTTATCAGTAACTGTAACGGAAGGTGATTACGTTTCTTTTTTTTATTTCATTATGTAATTCCGATTCATGCAACAAGTTACTGCCCAACCCTGCACATACACCAATGCACATATGCATGCATACATACTCACTCACGCGCACACGCACGCACACACACTCACACACACATACACACACAAACACACACACAGATATGCAGACTGCTTGTCATACACAGACACAAATACGTAGTCATATAGACTCAGACATAGCTGCTGACGTGCACACATACACATGCACACACACAGGTATAAACACACATTAAAATACCCACACACCAAATGCACACGCTTTCTATCTTAGGGCTCCTGCACACACACACACACACACACACACACACACACACACACAGACACACACACACACATTGCCTCCTCTTCTCCAGGCTCCTGGATGTAGTGTGCAGCTGCTGCAGCCTCAACACCCCTATGACCCCAACCAGATCTGCTAGGAGCTGCTGTGTGTGTGTGTGTGTGTGTGTGTGTGTGTGTGTGTGTGTGTGTGTGTGTGTGTGTGTGTGTGTGTGTGTGTGTGTGTGTGTGTGTGTGTGTGTGTGTGTGTGTGTGTGAGAGACTGGTCCAGCTGTCTGTCTGATGAAGGAGCCTCTCCTCTTGAGGTCTATCAGATTCTGTTGCATTCTTGAGCACATTCTTCAGACCTGCGGGACCAGGAGCTGCTTCCCATCAACCCCCACTGGTTTACACATCAAAGATCACCTGTGCTCCTTACACATACTCACTAAACCCCCTCGCTCTCTTCCTCTGTGTGTGTGTGTGTGTGTGTGTCTGTCTGTCTGTCTCTGGTACACGCAGTCACTCAAACCCATCTTTCTCTTTCTGTGTGTATCTGGTAAACCCCCTCGCTCTCTTTCTCTGTGTGTGTGTGTGTGTGTGTGTGCGCCTCTCTCTCTCTCTCTCTCTCTCTCTCTCTCTGGTACACGCATACTCACTGAAAACTCACTCTTTCTGTGCCTGTGTGTTTCTGTCTGTCTGTCTGTCTCTGTGACACACACACACACACACACACACACACACACTCCATTCTGTCTGTCTCACTTTCCATGTATCTGTCTCTATTCTGCCCCCACCCCTCTGGTCTCTCCCGCTCCCTCTTTCCTCTTTTCTTGCTCTCACCGTTAGTTTCAGCAGGTTTTGGGAATGCTTGGAGTCTGGTCTGGAAGGGTGTGACACCACGGCATCCTGAGTTGATTATGCAAGACTTCAACTCCCACAATACCCCTCCTCCATTTACAGGGCACTTCATGTCCACCTGATGAAGCAACACATTTACAACTCGGTCCTGATACCACAAGTGCAGGGAAGAGGTGCCACTCAAGAATTTCCTCTATGTTCATTGCATAAGGAAAATCAATGGACTTGAACGGCTTAGAAGTCAGGCTTTAAAGCAGCATTATGGAGTTTTGGTCTAAAACTAGCGACTACCTACCTAAAAGCATGCAAAAACCAATATAGTTGGCGTCGTGCTGTGAAAGCTTTTATTACATTTTTATGGGGTGTTTGGACCTAAACAATACAACTACTTACTGAATAGCCTGGATGGCTAGTGGGAACGACAGGCGAGATTATCTGTCCTTCGCGTGACCGTATACCATCAAAATTAATTTGAAGATAGTACCAAGAGTAGTTTCTCATACAAACATACCTCAAAAAGTGTCCGGTTGTTGCATAGGGTTGCTCTAAGAAGAGGAGGAACTGTAAGTGAGAGTTTTGAGATTGTGTTTGCAGCAACAGTTTTATTGTAATTGGCCTTAATGCCACTAGGGGGCCTCTGTGAGCACTGAGGGTGAGATGGTCTGGCTGGCCAGGTTATCTCTCCTCCTCTCGCCATCACCTGATATGGCCATAATGCACCTGAAGTTATTCCCTGGGATCACCAACACCACATTGAGAGGAATATCTGGGGGAAAAAAACTAAACTTGGATCAGTGATTTTTTTCCCGACAGTTAAATTGTTGAACTAATAATTGCCATCAGAAAAAGAGTCGATAAATCGGCTTTGGAAATTGCCTTGTCAGAGTGTTTGTCTAGGATATTTCCCATGTGTGTGAGTGTTTTCCTGCGAGCAGATCTGTTTATCTGATCTGCCGTACATATACACTCCAGACATGAACAGTAAACATGCGGTAGCTCATAAACCTGTCATTTCCCATTGCCATATAGAAGTTTCCCAGGGCTAGCCCAGAGACTTTGGAATAGTAATGAAAATGATAACAGCAGCATAATGCTAGGAAATAAATGGTTTGCATTTGGCACAAGTGGTGGAGCGGTGGTTTGGTTGTCATATATTTCACACATGGGAAATCCAGATATTGTGCTGCTTTGTTTCATTGAAATTTATTTGGCGGGGCCCGCAAAGAAATGGCTAAAGCAGACACAACACACACTCTTTCTTCATTTCCCTCCCTCTCTGTCTCCTATTCTCTCTCTCTCTCTCTGTCTCGCTTACTGTCTTTTTGTTACTAACTCAATGGGTTTATAGCTGTTTTCTGCCTGCTTGCCAAACGGAGGCAGGTGTTTCCTCTCTCAGCGACTCTCATTCTCTCTTTTTTTTTCTCCCTTTCCCTCTCTCTCTCTCTCTCTGTCTCATTCTGTGTCTGTCTCCCTCCCTCTCTCTCTGTCTTTCTTTACTTCTCTGTCTCTTTTCCCTCTTTCTCTCCCTCTATCCTTCCCTCTTTCTCTCTCTCTCTCTCGCTCTCTCTCTCTCTCTCTCTCTCTCTGACTACCTTAGTCTCTCTATTTCTGTGTCCAGCCCCAAATAAGATATTATTGACTTGCCTCCTGTACCATTTGTTGGTTAATATCAAGACTTCAAATACAGTTGTGAGTTCTATCAGAATAAATTTGCCATAAGTCATTGCATTGTTTTCAGTCTTTTGTGTACAAATGTGAACTGTTAAATCTTTGTGTCTTCTATGCTGCACAGAGTGTTGCTTCCTTAGAATAAATTAAATTGTACAGCTAACAATCAAAGTAAAAATATCCATGTAACTTACATTTGGAATTCAGTTGTTATTACCATGTGGAGGAAAAACTAAAAGGAAATGTTCAGGTAAAAGTGTTTGTTAACTGTAATATACAACAGTAAAAGGATATAGATGTAGGATATATTCTGAATATAGGTTCACGCTTACTTCATATAAGTTAATTCCGTTACTGTGACTCAGTGAGTGCTTCTATGTTTCTATTGGCAGGTGCTGAAGTCTGTGTTGCTTTTCCCCACCATCGAGCGCATGGCAGTAACCCCACAGGGCAAGGTCATGACCCCGGTGTTGTGCCACCTGCGCTACGCGACATACGTGCCCATCTTCCTGCTGTCGCTGCTGCCCGAGAGGCTGAAGGCCTGTGCCGTGCGCTGGGTGATGCGCGGTCTGCGCACCTTCGACCATGCCACCGTACCCGCTACCGTCAGCCTCATCAGCGTGGATTCTGTTGGTGAGACATCAACACATACATACACATATACACACACACACACACACACACACACACACACACACACACACACAGAGAGAGAGAGAGAGAGAGAGAGAGAGAGAGAGAGAGAGAGAGAGAGAGAGAGAGAGAGAGAGAGAGAGAGAGAGAGAGAGAGAGAGATGCACACACAGATACACGCACATAGATACACACAGATACACACACACAGATACACAGGCACACACACACACACAGAGACACACACACCCACTTACACATACAGACTGGCATACGCACAAGCATGCACATACATTACACTCACATACACGCACAGACATAAGCTTGCATGTACATCCCCTCACATACACACAAACACACACACACACACACACACACACAAGCATGCTTCTAAATATACTCACACTCACATACACACACACATGTCAGCTTCATTACAGCATACTACTCTCGAGAGGTAAGATACAGACATGCTCATGCAGAAGATTGTTGCTGAGTTCTGAAGGCATAGAGGAATACATGTGTGCTGCCTGTGTGTGTGTGTGTGTGTGTGTGTGTGTGTGTGTGTGTGTGTGTGTGTGTGTGTGTGTGTGTGTGTGTGAAGGGTTGTGTGTTTGTGTGTATGCATTATTGTCCAAGAATGGTATGTCAGTGATTTTTGCGTGGCCTGACGGAAGAACACGCAAAAGGGTCATATTTTACTGATGCATGGGGCTGATATGCCCAGGGTGCATGGTAGCTTGCACACGTACTACACAGATAAAACTGCACATTCTGGACTGTATAAATATTTCCAAAATTGTTCTTTGTGTGCCATCATCCATCAGTATCAACACTGCACATCGCACCACTCTCAGCAAAGCACAGACAGTCATATTCACATTAAACCAGCGTTTGTGCCAGTCCTGTCTGTTGGTACGAGAGTGGAGAGTTCGCTTATGATTTTTCCACCACAGCAAGAGACTTCAAAAAGCATGCCCAGATCACCACATCCCCAAATGTTTAACCCCTAAGACAACATCGGAAACGGCTTGACTGGTTGTTGATGGATTGGGAAACCCTCCTTGGACGGTAATGAAAGGCTTTTAGGGTGAATGCGCAGTGGGCCTGCGACTGGAGCAGCTAACCGCGGCTTGGAGCGGAGTGGAGTAGGAAATCTTCCGCAATGCATCGCTTGTGTTTACATCATCAACCCTGGCCGTGTGGTTGTATGTCTTCGATTCCCTCTTATAAATAAAGCATATTTTCCTTTGAAGAGAGATGCTCCCACTACTGCTGCGGTTGAATCATATCCTCATATCTGATTTAAAGGTTTTCCAAAAAGGGCTGCTGCATCTTTTCCTTTTTGGTTGTTTGTCTGAGTTGAGTCAGCTTTGGATTCAGATTTGGAGTGGAAGCTGAATGAGGGGAGCGTGGCAGTTCTGTGTCAGCGGGTTAAACCAGAGACTACAGGACTCAGACCCACATGGGCATCCAAGGGGAAAAATCCTGATAAAAGTTCACTGACTTTTTTTTAGAAAGCCCTGCTAAGCCCAGATCAACTTCTCTGGATGTTCTAAGATGCATCTTCTGCTCCCCTCTGCCTGTTACTGGTTCTTAACATGCCACTGCAAAAGATAACGTGATTTTCCATTAACCATCCCAGGTTGACTAAAGGGATCTTTCATTGAACACTCTAGTGCTTGATTACTACAATCCTTCAAATCGTTGCTACTGATTTTTCTAGATGGGATGAACACCTTGTGTAGTTGGTAATCTGATATCAACTTTATTTTTTCTATACTCATAGAAACAAAGTACTTTGTAAATTACAGCAGCATTGTACAGTTTATGTCACGAATACTGAATATGTCAGATTCATTCATTTCCAATTTTGCAGTGACCCTCGGTTCACCGTTGCCAAATTTCCTCCAGAGCCAGACAGTTCAGGGAAGCATGAAATCCCTCTTCATATTAAAAGCCTGTAAAGTCTCCTCCATTAAATGTTTAACGATAGAGCGATTGTTTGTAATTCAGACACGCCGCACGGCCAGGAGAGGAGGCTTTTGGTGGGGGTTGAATGAGGTGGGGTGGGGTGGAGGGGAGGGTGGATATCTGTCTGCAGTTGTTGCCAAGAGGACGAGCATATAGGGTGTAGGGTGTTCTGCAGCCAGATGGTGCTGGAGATAAGAACCTGGGGTAATTAACGCCACTCCTTGAGCAAGCCAATCATCTGGCCGCAGGGTTCGCTAGGTTGGACCACGGATCCATGCGCTTCTCTTTTTTTACTTTCTTTCTTTTATTCTTCTTTTTCTCTTCTCTCTTATTCTTCAGTTTCTTCCCCCATGCGAAACGTGTGCTGTTTTCCTTGTCCGTCGAGGGAGGGGAGATGATTGATGTCGTGATGGTCGGAGAATCTTTGCCAAAGAGCTCTCTCTGTTTAACTGCAGGAATATTACTAAAAAGGTTTTTTTCTTCTGGAGGAGGGGGGTGTGCTCCCCATTTCTCTTTCCATCTTTCTCGAAAGAGTTTCGCTCCCAATTTCACCCAACGACATGGTTTCAATAATACCCCCTTTTGCATTAATTGCCTTTTCGGACCCTCCATAGCATCTGTGGAGAACGACCAAGATGTACTTTTTTCTTGTTAATTCCATTTTGTTTTGCTCTCACAGAAGAAGACTCAAAACATTTGGAATTCTTTGCCGCAGTAAGGTTTGATTAAGAAATATTTTCGCATTCTTTGAAAACGCCAGGTGGTACTCATTGTTTTCTCTTTTTTTCCCCTCCTTTTATGTCGTTTTTTTTCTCAACTTTCTTTTTTTTTCTTATAAGGTTTTGCACTATTGAGCAGTGGCCTTTGACTACAAAAATGAAAAGCTACACTCATTCTCTGTCTTATATTACATACAAAATTAATGGTGAGTTGACAGACATAATTAAGAAAACATGTTGCGATTAGATGGAACTTCCTGCGTACATTTCAATATTTATTTTCCCTGAAATACCATCTCTCAAGTGGAGGATGTTGATACGCTCTCGCTAACTGGCTGTGCTAAGAGTCTACACTGCACCCCCTTCGCTCGCGGATGGATCGCCTTCAAACGTCGAGCGGACGAGTGCTCTGAAAAAAAAAAAAAAAATTAAATTCAGTTGTCCTCATTCGTCCAGGTCCACAAAGGCCTCCCGCGTTCAGGGCTGAACACTTTGGACATCGTTCAGAGATCGTTTCACTTAGCCACTCAGCGTGGCCCTTTTACATTACTCCGCTAGTGTTCACACATGGTTTTACTCCTTCCCTGCGACCTTTTCCGCTGTAATTATTCAGAGAATGTACAGTGCAGCGCAGCGCAGCATAGCGCGGGGGCCTGATCCAGCCCCGGCATAGCCCACCACCAGCTGGCCTGTTGGTGGGGGCGAGACGCGAGGGCAGGCCATTACTCTCTGTCTGCGCCGTTTTTGATGCGGCCTCCTCGCATCTTTTTCATGTAGCCCCTTATCTCTCGACAGGATCATGAGAGAGAGCGTGGAAGCAGTAATGAACTGAAGGTGAGTTCACTTCCTGGCCTTACACTGATGGATTTGGAGAACTGAAGCTGGAAGGAGAGGGGAAAGCGGTGAGGAGACGTGTGGGGGAGGGGGGGGGAGGTAGTTGGAGAAGGTATCCCACTGACGAGCAGCTTGGCGGGGGGAAGCTGTGTAGCTTCCAGCCTGGCACCTTGTGCTCTGTGTATGAGTGTGATTTCCTCCCTCATCCCCTGGCTTGAGGCGGCGCGGGGAACTCGTCCAGACACCTGTGGAGGAACAACAGCAAGAGCTACTCGCTTGGTCTAATTTATAATCACACATATGCTTACATGCATGCACACAATGACATGTGTGAACATATGCGAACACATTTGTGCACACAAAATGCACAAAAATACACCCTCTCATGACACACTTGTGCATATATGTACTGTTACACACTTGACCGTAATCATTTTTTAATACACACACACACACACACACACAAAAAACACACACACAAAAAACACCTGGAAACGCACACACACTGTACTATTAGAGGCTCTGTAAAACATATGCTTTGAGTAATAGTCCAATCATTCCCAGTTTTTTATCTCGTAAATGTAGTAATGCATTTACAAATGAAGTAATGCATCCAACACCCAGAGGTTAAATGGGGCCAAGGCTGTCTTAGGCTCAATTTCATCAGGGGACACTCAACCTTACCACATCCAGTATTCAACAAACGTATATGTTTTATTACACTTCTCGGTCTTAATAATTCAAACAATGAGTAAAACACATTTTTCACTAATAACTCTAGATTCATTGCAGTGACTGTTATGGAGCTGCAGAGTATTTAGAATGTAGCAGCATGCAAACATCAGAAGTTTCACAGGGTTTCCTTTCTTACGGTCAATGGATTTCCCCAAAAGGCACCTTGCAGTTCAACCCTCTCTTTTGTCAGTCAGATGGCGCCGATGGCAGAGAGATTAAAAGATGGCGAGATAGGGAGAGAAATAGCGCCGAAACTGACACGGAAACCTAATTTTGTTTCATAACTGGATGTAAAGTTGTCTGATATTCTGCTATTCTGTAAGATACTTTTCGATTTTACTCAATGCTGTTTATCCCAAGACCTTGTAGATGTAGAGTCTGTCAAATTATATCAACCATGGGTCTTAAAATTATACTTGAAAGTAATAATTTGTGTGATTTTTCTTTAAATTATTATTCAAATGAAGGCCTTTGTGTGTTCAAATATTTTGCCTGACAGGAGTCTTTGTGAATTGAGTTGACTGGGTTGCTTTTTCTGCCATGGTTCCCTTTAAAGTGGGACCAAAAGGTCCTGGCCCGCACTGCTTCCCGTGCTAAACGGCTTTATGATGTTCCTCCTTTAGCAAATCAACACGGCAGAAGAAAAAACGCGACCGCCGTTCCCTTTGTCAATTCGCGTACCCACTCTGTGACCCTCTTCAGCTGGGTCTGGCTCTCTTTCTGGCTCTGACCTTGGTGTGTTTATACAGTCTACCGTCCCACACACATGCAGAAATATGCAAGACATTCTGCGGCATTGGGCTTGAACGCGGCAAAAAGAAAAGCCATGTGTGAGTTTGTTGACAGGCTTGTCTTTCATAATTACCAGACAATGTGCCTGTGTGTTTGTGTGTGTGTGTGTGTGTGTGTTTGTGTGTGTGCTTTGAGCTCCCCATTGAAGTCTCGCCATTGCATGTACAAACAAGGCTGCAAGTCATCAGCTGAATTGGGCATTATTGGTTCCTACAGGGTTTGCCGATATTAAGATTTTTGTCTGTGTGTGTGTGTGTGTGTTCTCTTTTATTTTGTTCTAATGTACTCAAGACAGAAGCAGATCATTCCTTATCCTCAAAGGCTGGCCAAGGCAGTACGCCCAGGCTACTCTCACATGCAAGTATACTGAGCTGGCACAAGCGCTCGTGAGATCACCAATGAAGACACGCAGGGCAGGATTGTAATAAAGTGTTAACAAAAAAAACATGCTCCCATTTAGCCCCTACTCATCTGGGCCCAGGCCTCTAATCCAAACGTGGAAACCCATGGTCCCGATCCAGACAGCCTGCCACCACAAGACCTCCAGGAACATACCCGGCCTGCCACGAGTGAGTGAGTGATAACTGTTTCAGACGTCCCCTGACAGCGCAATGATTGGTAAAAAGGCCTTTGGTCACCATTACCCCCATTTCCAAATAGATTTCAAACATCCGTAGCTTTCACCAATCGCCCTACCAGACCAGCGGTGAACCGCAATTTACGACTGAATCAGATAATGTCACTGTTGTTCCTAAAATGTTGGCAAAAATGGCTGCCATTATCCGTTTTTTTGAAGTGGACAACAAAACTTTGCAGATCCACATCTGTGGTAAACCATGATGGACTCGATAAGATGATGACTAAATGGTAACTCCAACATGCAGTATGCTCACTTGCAGTCAAAATATGTTTGTGGTGGGGGGAGTGTAAGAAGTTATACCTCCGGCGACCAGCATATTCTCTTTGTAAAATTCTGAGCCAACTTGTCTGTCAGCAGTGGCTCTCACATCTTGGATGGACCTGAGAGCATCTGCCTGTGTAGAGCCCCTCAGAGAGAGAGTGGCTCACTCTTGCAGTGCTGGACTCGGGCTCGGGAGGCTGCAGAAGCATCCGGGGCCCAGTGGGACGTCTCCTCCGTGTGAGCATGGGGAGAAGCATATGGGCTAGGAGCTTCAGACAGCGGTAGTTGCACAATAAGTAACCAGATAGCCCATGAAAGAAAGAAACAGACACACACACACATCAACAATGAAGTGCACAATGCAGTGGGGGGGATCATATGAAACTACAGTCAAATGCGCAGCATTCTCCATTTATCTGTGTATAGAGTTATGTAGTGTAAGTAGCTACTGGTCTATCTACATAGTTGTCTGATTATTTAGCAGTTCAGGATGTTTTATAGGTGGTATAGTAATATTGGTAGACTTGGAAAGAATCAGTAGGTGTAGCGGATGCATGAAGGAATAGACTTCAATTCAGTCCTGGGGTTACATAGCATACCTTTTGGTTTAGCGTATACTCTGGATCTATTTGCCATATTGGACAGACGCTTTGTTTTGCTTGCTCCTCAGCAAAAGGTACAGGGACCGAAGCACGCAACGGTTGTATAAAATCAAACCACTCAATTCAAGACCTCTCTGGAAAAACACTGGGGGGGAATAAAATCATCAAAAGAAAGCAGATATAATGATTGAAATATGGTCGCTGTTGAGAAGTCATTTCTAGAATGTCATATCAAAGTCGACCACACAAATTCCTGATTTAACACACCACTGTTTCCTCCCTTCGTTTCTTCCCCCCGTGAGTATATTGGAGAATATTGGACTGTTGTCTGTGCATGACCTCATATCTGGGGGGCAAGGTATTTGTTTAGATATGTTGTATGGCTTTATGTCTGTTTCAGAGGTTTTTTACGGGCCCACAAAGGCACCCCGGGACGGGATGCGTTAGACCCGCTACAAGACGGCATCCGTCCAGAGAGGGAGAGGAGAATACTGTACTTTTATTCACGCTGTGTTCAAAACTGCCTTTGTGTGTCCTGTGATCCGTGAACAAAACTCCCCCTTAGTATGACACCGATAGCATTGGATAGCATTGCACCGGGGCGAAACGTTTGACATCACCGGCTGTAGATTCATCATTAGTGGATCGGCTGTCGTCGGCTAAAGAAGAACATGATGAACGACGCGGCCAACATAGCGACAACATAGCGACTCATAGCGTTAGCGCGGCGCTCATTGTTATTGCGGACAGCTTGTTTTCAGTGTGGAGGGACCACGAGGGAGTGGCCACCCACCGCGCAATACAATCAGTGGAGAGAGATTCAGGCTTTTATTGTGGCTGTCTGAGGGTTTGAAGGGATGTGTTATTGAAATGAACAGACAAACACAACTGTCTCATTAAGTAGACCCTTCTCTCACAAAAAATAAAGCCTAAATAGAAACACATTGATGCATTGTTGCAGGATGAGCAATTATGGAAAGATTTGACTTCATTTGAAGCCACTTTATTGTTTTAGACACCTTGTACCCATGATGATAGTGTCCCTCACACTACTTTCCAGTGCATTTTAACCCCACGCTCGGCCTTTTTTAAACAAAACTTTAACTTATAAACAAAACACTTTCATTTCCATTTTGCCACACTTTTACAGCCATTGACACTAAGTGCCCAGTCCTATCTTGTGGTGTCACTGGGTTCCCATGCTTTTGTGTCGATTATTACAGGCTTGTAAATGCTTTATATCGGAACAACAAGAAATAAAACAATAGAACTAGAGATGAGAGGGAACTGAAGCAGTGCACAGGAAATTGTGACACGATTGTATTGAACAAACTACACAAGAACGCACATATATCGATGAATAGAGACATCTGTAGTCATTATATTACCATAGTCACTCAACATCAGTCAGCATGTCCTATGCAGGGATAAGGGTGTACACGTCTCACATCAATGGGCATTCTCTGTGTCTCCAAAACACAGCTGCTTTTGGTTCATCGATACATTTTATGTAGGTGTGAGAGCAATCTGTTGGTGTATTCTGGAACATGCTGTTAAACAAAGTATGTGTGTGCACATGTGTGGTTTGAAGATAGATGGGTGATGATCGCAGTATTGTTAGGCTACAGGGAAATTGCAACAATTAAACAGTGTTAATAGTGAGCTAACACACATAACAAAGTCACCTGCCTTCACTTTCTTAATCTTTTTGTCATAGTATTCTTGCTACACAGTTGGCCTATATAATAGTGGCCTATTATATTCTAAGATTATCAGCAGTTGCATGCCTTTTTGTTTACAGGAGTCACAGCTTTTTCCACATCTCTCATCTATAACTAATAACGAAGCCCCACAGAGCATATTCAGGTTTTCAGATGGGTGATGACCACAATATTATAAGGCTACATGGAAACCGGAACAGTTAGCAGCTAACGTGTTATCTAGCAAATAAACTCCTGTTTAAACCCCCAGAAGTCAGGGGGCCGATTCGGGCACTTTTGTGGTTCTGACATGCTGTGATATTTTTGAAAATGTAAGCAACTTTAAACAATGGTTCCAAGGTCAAATGTATTTGTTTTAATTCTGCACAAGTGTAGGTACAATAATATTTGAGTAGTATGCATGTCATATTTGTATTTTTCTGTAAAAATAATCAAATCAAATAATCATACTGTGAAAAGTAGTTTTTTACTAAACCACAGTGACAAACTGTTTTGGTCACTTGAGGTGATTCTTTAAGGTCTTGGGTATGTTATCAGCATAAAAGCTCAATCCATATGAACAAATAAATGGCCATCTAGCATTTATGACCCTATCATTGTAGTATTGAAAGGTATCAGTAGAGGGCTAATGGCCTTGACTGGAAACTATCTGGAGAAGAGAAGGAGACACCTATTGCAGTATACACTATATACCTAAACAAGCAATCGTAAAATTCGGATGGATGGATCAGGTTGGACGTGTCAGAGTTAGAGCGGTGTCGATATCTCAAAAGTGCTAGGAGCAGAAGTAGTCTCAAACAACGGGTGGAATAGAGAAAAAGAAGAAGACATTAAAGAAGCCTTTCTGCAAGAACGTGCGAAGTGTGATTGCTCAACAGCCTGTTGTGATTCAGATTGTGGTCTGGGTTGATTCTACCTCAGGCGAAAACAGTCTGAAAACAGCTAAAGAGAGAGGGAGACCTATTCATGCTTTACCTGGCAGTTTGCACTGCACCTCATTTTCGTTTATTTGTATTGAAGGAGTTCAACTTTTTGATGGCTGTAGTAGTATTTCACTTTGCGTGTTCCTTCTGTTTGTACAGTAGCAGTGTTAATTTTGGCAGCTATTTTAGATTTAGTCTTAGTCTTTAGACGGAAATGCATATTAGTTTTAGTCACTTTTAGTCATTTTTATTCTGCTTAGTTTTAGTCTAGTTTTCGTCGACGAAAACTCAGAACATTTTAGTCTAGTTTTAGTCGACGAAGTCTCATTACATTTTAGTCTAGTTTTAGTCACATTAAACTAAAAATTAAGTCCATCTTATAGTCACATTAAACTCCTTTCCATCCCTTCTCAGGCCCAGGGACCCCCTGTGTTGTGTCTACAACTGCATAATAGTCAAGCTTGCAGTACTTAAACTGTGGATGCAATTAGTCTCTAAGATACAGATCTCCTATGCCTACAGCTGAATTCCAATGAATTCAATGTAATTAATAATTTTAAGGCAATACTTAATTAACAGTATTATCATTAAAATATAAGAGAATATCAAGTCTAGATTTTGAAGATTCAAATGATCTGATAACACAATACAACTACTATGCCTACCTGGCCTTAGTTAAATCAACCACATATCCTCCATATGAATTGCTGTGCAATCTGATAACCAACATACAGTATTCAGCTAGACGGATATTTTGAGAGTTGAAAATAGTGCCAATGATAATAACAATTGCCCAAATAGACAAGGATATGTAAACCAATCACATATTAATTTATTTTTTCTTGATTAATGTCATGCGTGGCCTGTCCTATAGTCCATTCTGCAATGTGTTTACTAGCTAGTTATCGATAGCTAGTATAACTTAGCTATGCTACCTCATAGTTAGCCAACGTTAGCTAGCTAAAAGTTTTGGGAACTCATTTGCCAAGCCAAACGGGAGGTTTCAATCGAAAATGACTAGCTAGTTATCCAAGCTGACACAACCTATACACTCGACTGCCCCTTTGAAGTTAACTTAACGTTGGCTAATATATTCGAATAACTAGTTAACATTAGCTAATTATCATTGACAGTTACTAGCTAATTTACCTTGGCATAAATGGCAGGGTTGTCTTGTGCGCTTTCAGGTGCCTCTTGTTGTGTTCTTCCCACCTATTTTGAAGCCACAAGGTTTCTCTCCGGTTATTGCGGTGCATTGTGTTTTATTTTCTGTCAAGTTATAATTAAAGACTGTCCAGATATCTATTCTTATTTGTCTTCCAGTACCGAGTGCTTGAACTTCAGCCATCATAACGTTAGCCTTAGGGCGTCACTTGCATGTCTGGCCATCTCAGAGAGTGGAGGAGGCATAGATACAGGACCGGGCAACATTCAACCAATGATGTGCATACAAGTTTAGAAAAAAAAACAATTGTGACTTAGTCAACCACCAACATTTCGTCTCGTCTCGTCTCGTCAACGAAAGTTAAAATAGATTTAGTCATAGTTTTTATTAATAAAGATCCGTTTTCGTCACGTCTTAGTCTCGTCTTAGTCACGGGAAAAAGGTCGTTAACGAATATTTTTCGTCATAGTTTTCGTCAACGAAATTAACACTGTACAGTAGGCTACCATCTAATCTCACAGCTTTGTTGTTGTTCTTCTGTCGTCTTCTGTAGTTTGAAAAAACAAAACATTCATTCTCTCTACGAATTAATATCAGACCAAAGCAACTAATTTTGTATACGTGAGCTAACTTCTTTTTAAAACTTTTTTCTCTGTATTATCATTAGAATGAATCACATGCTATGGATTGACAACTTGTATTGGTCATTTTGTGTTAATTCCATATTGTATTATTCCAGTATTCCATCTTCTATCTTTGACAGTAGGGAACGGGGACTTACCTATGATTAACACCTTTCTCATCCATATGCATGATATAGGCCATTGACTTTCAAAAGAAACAAACAGTGTCGCTCCAAACTTATAGAAGTTTAGTAACCACACTACATTAAAGTTAAGAAAGCTTTTAATTCCTCTGTCGCAACAATGTTAAGAGCTCTTCGCCACAAACACTGTGTCTTTTCCTTCCACAGTACCTCAGCACCTCCAAAAATATTTTTTTGAAAGGCTGTGTGCTTACAGGTGATTTAACCAAAAATTATAATAATGGCATTCTTACTCCCCTCAGATTGTTATTGTTGAGTTCGTGCTAAACAATAGCACAATGGTAATGGTAGCAATGGTAGTTTTTAATGCTAAAAGTTGCTCCTTCCTTCCAAAGTTTCTTGCGCAATCACATAATTATACTGTGTACTGTGAGTGGCGCAATCATACTAATAAAAAGAAGAGTGGTAGTGTATGTAAGTATTTGCCTGCCTTCCCACTCCATATCCTGATTATCCCAATACATACACACACACACACACATATTTATGCACACAAACACAAACACACACACACACACACACACACACACACATATATGCATACACACACACACACACACATATATATATTCATACACACACACACACACACACACATATTCATACACAAACACACTGCCCTGTTGGACCCAAGTAGCAGAGAGGCCCAGTGAGTGATCTTGGCCCGCTCAGGGCTTTTAAGTACCTGAGACAGTAGGAGAGGAAACCCCAGTGCACAGCATTTACTGATCACCCCCTCCCCCTCCCCCCCGCCCAACACACACACACACACACCCACACCCACACCCCACTCTATCCTCTGTGCGTTCAGTCAGCAGCTAACCAGGCACATGTGTGAGGATGTGTAAATTGGGTTGGAATGTCTTGCCCCTCATCCCCCCCCCACACACACACACACACACATGTACACAAATCCACTCTCTACCACCACTTTCTCGTGCCTCCCCGTCCCTCTCTTCTCCAATCCCCCCTCGGAGATAAGTGATACAGAGCAGTGGATGTCTGAGAAATCACCCCTTGTTAGATCGTGGTGCTGTGCAGTCATCCTCTCTACCCGGCCTGTCCTCAGGACCTGCCTCTCTCGGTTACCCTCACACACTGGTATCCATCGGTTTCACTCTCTCCATCAATGATCCCCACTCTTCCTTCTCAAGGTTTCCTGCTTGCTCATGTGTCTCCTCGGGTGAATCTCTCTCTCTCTCTTTTTTTTTACTGGAACTGAGCATATACCACTCTCTGTTTGTATGACTCTGTTACTCCTTCGTGGATGACTGTATTTTTCCTATGCCATCCTTGTTTTTTTTTTTTTACTCCTCCCGACTCTGACTAATTTGGGGTCTGAGTTACAGTCATGAGAGTTAGACCAGAAGGACATAAGGTCACACTCTTATGGCAGTGTGTTAAAATTAGACATGGGAGCCTTGTTTGCTGACGATATCAGCAGGCCTCATTAATCCCCCCCAGAAGCCCCCTTTTTAGGGTTACTCCGTGAGAGAAGTAATACGTGGCTTGTTTCTGTTCAAAGTCGGTATTTCTAATAGTTTTCTTTTTCTGGAACTGTCTGATGCCACGTTTCACATGTGGTTCTGGATGAGGCATGCATTTGTGATTTGTATGTGTAGCTCACCTGAGAGAGTATGTATGTATTTTAGGCAGGACGTGGTGTGTGCAATTCATACTAGTACTTGTTATGGGCCATCATGGCTTTTGCTCTCCTGACTTTCCTCTTGAATGGTATCAGACCCTAAAAATCAGGTGTGTGTATTGTGTCCCTGCATACCACTGATACCAGTTTGTCTGTGTGTTTCTGTCTGACAGTGTAGTAATGTGTTTGCATGCATTAGAAATAAAGAGAGTGATGTTTCATATTGTACACCTTTTTTTTGGCTTCTGAATGGACACTTTAGTAATGGCCCCTACATGAATCCCCCCTCTCAACCGAGGGCTGAAGAGTCACTCAGCTCTGCTAGCGTGTGCTTCTGTCCCTGTAATTTCCAGCCGGGCGTGCTTTGTCTCCGCTGAAAAACAGCATCACGCATGCGAGTGCAGCTGGCCAAAGCCAGTCAGGTAGCAGAAAAACAAAACCATGCCGGGCTCAAACTGAGCACAGACACGTAAGATGCAAGATGAGACCATGTGGGTGAGCTTCGGAACGGCAAGAGAGACGATTCTCTGGAATTTGTGTGTTATTATTATTGCCTGTGTTTGTAAGAGTGAGTGTCTGTGGGTGGTGTGTGTGAGTGTCTGTGGGTGTGTGTGTGTGTGTCAGTAAGTGTATGTGTGAGACAGAGGGTGGAGGGGAGAGACTAACTGCTTTCAGGATCCTCCAACATTCTCTCTTCTCCTCTTCCATCACAACATTAAAATGGTGTGTCACACTCGTGGGATGGCGATTGCTTGGAAACCATGTCTCACACATTGACAGTGCATTCAGCCTTCACTTTTGTATCACATTTTGTTATGTTGCAGCCTTATGCTAAAATGTATTCAATTAATTTCCCCCTCGTCATTCTGCCCCAAAATGACAAAGCAAAAACAGGAGTTTTTTGTGAATTTATTCAAATGGGAAACTGAAATATCACATTGACATAAGTATTCAGATCTTTTGCTACGACATTTATCTTAGCGGCCACCATTTCACTTGATCGTTTCTGAGATTTTTTTTTTACACCTTGATTGGAGTCCACGTGTGATTAATTAAATGAATTGGACATGATTCGTAAAGACACACACCTGTCTATAGGTCTCACAGCTGACCATGCGGGGCAAAGCACTCCACAGATCTGGGTTTTATGGCAGAGTGGCCAGACGGAAGCCTCTCCTCGGTGAAAGACAGAGGAAAGCTGGCTCTCAGACTGTGATAAACAAGATTCTCTGGTCTGATGAAACCAAGATTGAACAGTTTGGCCTCAATTCTTGGGGGGAACCAGGCACCGCTCATCACCTGCCCGATTGTATTTTTCAGCGGCAGGAACTGGTCAGGGTTGAGGGAAAGCTGAACGAAGCCAAGTACAGAGATATCCTTATTGAAAACCTAGTCCAGGTTCATAAGACTAGGCCGAAGATTCACCTTCCAACAGGACAATGACCCTAAGCACACAGCCAAGACAATGCAGGAGTGGCTTATGTGAATGTCCTTGAGTGGACCAGCCAGGGCCCCGACTTGAACTCAATCGAACATCTCTGTTAAGACCTGAAAATGGCTGTCCACTGACAGTCCCCATCTAAACTGACAGCACCTGCTGTTCTTCATTTTGAGAGTAGATTGATTGAGGGGGAAAAAATCATTGAAATGATTTTGGCATAAGGCTGCAACATAACAAATTGTGAAAAAAGTGAAGGGCTCTGAAAACTTTCTGAATTCACTATAGGTGGAAGTGTGATTTTAAATATTTACCCATTGGCCGGTCTGACATCTACTCTAGGAGAAAACAGAACTTGTGTCAAGAGTTGCGTGATTTCTAGCAAACTCTCCGTATTTTGTCTGTGTGACTCACATCTGTAGAGTTTCCATTTTCAGAGCTGTCTTTGACCTCTACATACACGCACGCACACACATATGCCCACATTTAGCCATTTAGAAGTATGTACATATGGCCATACAAAGCCCATATTCATCCAGTACCCTGTGCTATAAATCACAGATCTTATGCCAACCACCACTCCTTTTTTCAACTCTTTACCCCACCCCGAATACCCAGATCTCCGGAGAACACTGTGTCACTGAACTCTCTGCTGACGTCTCCCAAGAAGTAGGAAACGTTCTGAAAGGATTACCGATGTGATGTACAACAGCCCCCCCACCACCCCCCCCTTTTTTTTACACACTGACTGCCCTCGCGGTTTAAATCAGTACCCTCCTCACTTCAGCGCCTCTGGGGCTTTAGATTAGAAAAAGAATGAAGAGAAGACTGATTTCTCTGACTTTCTTTGTTCCTCTCCTTTCTTTCGACCTCAAACCTTTTGAACAGCCGTCTCGCAGCTATGTAGTGACACAGCGTGCAGATTATGATACATTTTTGGAAGGGGTCCGACGCGGATGTGCAAGAGGACCCTTGTTTCCTCTCCGCCCGATCCCACAAAGCCAGTAATCTGAGAAGCAAAACACGCCCCCCCCCCCCCCACCCCACAAAAAAAAAATCTTCACCTCCGACACCCTCCCTCTTTCTCCTCCTCACCACTCTTCATCGCTTTGGGAGACTATGTTAACAATCTCCGGCAGGAGCTAGAAGATAGACCAGACCAGACCACACCAGACCCATCCATGGAGGACAGTGTAATATGCAGGCCATATGGAGCGGAATGCAAGGCTGCGGTGAATGATAGACCCTCGCATCCATCCCATCTTTGGCTTGAAGATGTTTCTGGGGTCATCTTGTCACGAGCCCCATAGCTGTGGGCTGTGCGCATTGTGGCTGAACAGGGATTCTGCCTTATGTTCAGGCTGCCACAGCGCAAATGGAAATGGCAGCGAGCTATGTTCTCTCTTGCACAGGAGAAAAAAAAGAGAGCTCGAAAATGTGTGCATCCGCTAACGGTTTTAATAAAAAAAGAGAACATACTGACTCACTGATCTGATGGAACGTGGGATCAAAGGAATCACAAGGTTACTCCTCTCTCATGGGAGGGATATTTGCCTTTTCTCTTCAAGTTTTCCATTTTTTTTGTGTTGTCAACCATTAATTCTAAATCTCAGCCATGTTCGTGTCCTAGTCTTGTTGTTTTATTCAAGCGCTTGCCAGATTAGCGGGTCGCGGTGTCAAACTAGGGTCACAGACGGAAAAAAAAATCTCCTCGTCTGGGAGATACAGTACCATTTCCTGTTGATTCAGACGCATTCTGATTTTAATTACGAATTCAAGCGCAGAAAAATGCAACATATATGTAGCCTTAATGTATCAGGAGAGCTCCCTACTGGGAGTCTCACTCAGTTCCCTGAACTCAAAGTACAGGGGAACAAAGGACTAATTAATTACTAAGTTAAACAATACGTTTAATTTTCGAGTTGGACCGTTAGAGGGTGGAAGGGTGTTGTTCTGCTGCATGTTTTTGAATCATAGAAATGTAGAAGATTGGAGTGAACATGAACACCATTCTTTAGTGCTACATTCAAGGCCAGTGCACTCGTCTCTATATTTATGACCTGAATAATAGCATACTTGAAATGAACCAACACCCAGTGAGCATGTGCTGAAACTACTGGCGTCCACAGAAGGGAGTTTAGATGTATTGGGAACATTCCGATTGGTGGGAACCAATAATGGCCAATTCCTGGAGCTAAGGAGAGCTCACAGTGTTCTTGAGTCGGGCATCAAAGGGGTGACATGGAGGGTAATCGCTGGCAGAGTGTGTGGCGTGTGGAGACATTGCCCAGATGGAGGGTTGTCCATAATGGGGCACAAAGCTGGCAAAGGGGAAGATGTAGTAGTGGCAGAAATACTGTAATTGATTTTGTTGTGCGTAGATGAAACACTGTTGTTTTTTGTCTATTTTCAGCTAATGCAATGTACATGGGCAGCCAAGAGATGAGGATGGTGCTGGAGAGAGACAACGCAACTATCCGGCAGAACCTTAACAAGGTAACAAACATTCCATCACATTTGCATTGCTACATTTGAAACTACTTTTTAAAATGTTCTTTCCTCTCTAGTCCTGTTGTAGGTCTAGTGACTGTAAAAAAGCTGGAGAGGTCAAAATACCATCTGTCCATCTCATCTCTCAGTTTAATGGGGGGGGACAGAGAAACATCCACACATCCTTATATGTTCTTTGACTTTACATCGTCTGACACTAATCTTTCCATGTTACGAATTTCACACAACCGAAACTTAGAGATCAAACATGTAGATGCACACCAGACACTGAGGACATGCGAACCACGCTGGCATTTACACAGGCCAGATACACACACACACACACACACACACACACACACACACACACACACACACACAATATGAAAGCTGAGGAAAAACCGGAAACGGACCTAAAGTTGCCCCTAAAAAGAAGCGAGGGCTGTCGGTGTGCATACCGGTCGTGATCAAAGGGAACCTGGCACTCACTGAAGATGTTCCAGTGGAGCCAACGACCTCGCTGACCTCCCTACCGGGAGCTGATAACGAGCCGGAGGCTACGTCAGGAGAAACCTATCATCTCCGACAGCTCCACGTGAAGGCCCTATGTCACACACACATGCACACACACACACGGGTACACACACACGGGTACACACACACACACACACACACACACACACACACACATACACACACACACCACAACCCTCTGCCTGCACCAGTCTTCCCCCTTGTTCCACTCTTTCCGAGAGAAGTGCTGGGAAACGCAGAGTGCGTTTTTTTTGTTCTTTTCTCTTTCTCTCTCTCTCGCCGTGGCTTGCGTGTAACGCCCTGTGTCTGATGCTAAGCAGAAGCCGCGCACGCAAGCGGGGGAAAGGGCGGAGGGTGTGGCGGGGGTAGCTGTTGATGGCCTGTGGACTTGATCTGTCGTCGCTTAAAAAGGTGATAGCATGGCAGCCTTTCCTATTGATGCGTGCCGTCTCCCTGGCTAACTTCAACCCGTCAACGAAAAACTTGAGGGTGCACTCATTTTCAGTAGATGAGGACGGGAAGGGGGGCGGTGGGGAGCACAATGAAAAAGACCAGATAGCTGCCAAAACATGAAGACTATGGGTTTAGTTTGCAGACTTGGCAGTGACCAGGCAGGGCTCTCTGCTAATGTAATTTTGTATATGTTTACCATGATCCATGCTGCTCTGGGACCCATGTGGAGGTGTTGATTATTATATAAACAGCCTCTTCCTACAGCCACCTGTTAGGAGCTGCTGTGACTACGGCATAACACCAGACGATAACTGGAGTCATCGTTTTAGAAGGCACAATGCAGTACGTTAGCAATTAAAGACGGTCGCAAACTTATTTCCTGTTTAATATGTTAACGGCGTTAAGATGAAAGATGAAATGGATTCTACTGTTGAATCTCATCTTGATGGCTTGTTTAACTGTACTGTGAGTTTGGAGCTGTCTGACTTCCACACATGGACACTGATATCTAATCAAACCGAAGATCGGGATATTAATCATAAGATGCTGGACCCGCTGGTAAGATGAAACCACAGTGGAGTACAAATATAAACATGCGTAATGTGGAAGACTATAACATTTTCTCACAGCTTAATCTGGAAATGGTTTTTAATCACTGTGATCACAACAGTTTGATCTCCAATTTGGCCTCTTCCTTTTCTTTTCTTCCTACCATTCATCTTCCAGCAAACCCCTTATCGACACGCTTGTCTAAAGACTAAATGGCCTCTTTTCTCCTGTCCACCCTCTAGCTTGTGTTCTACTACGGAGCGACGGATCATTGGTGTCCCGTCCAGTATTACCACGACATAAAAAGAGACTTCCCAACCGGTGACATTCGCCTCTGTGAGAAGGGACTTCGCCACGCGTTTGTGCTGGATGCAGGGAAACGTATGGCGGACATGGTCACCGAGTGGCTCCGTGGTGACCTCAAGGAGCTATAACGCTGCTATGGACAGTACGGAACATTCAACATTGATTCAACATAAATCCTTTTTTCGTGGCAACACTGAATACTACAAAGATCCTGTTACATTGTAACTATACCATTAAGTACAGCGTAACACAGTAGTTTTATGTTAGGAACTCTTAAGTCTAATATTAGTTTTATGCCATTTTAAAGTACCAGTGTGCTCAGTATATTACACTGAACTAAGTAGTACAGCACACTGTAACAGGGTCTCTGAAATATCAAGGGTGCACTTTAAAAGTTTTTTACTCTGATGTTGAAAGTTTACCATGCACATGTAGCAGCCTTGCTGTCCCCGTGTAGACGTTGCTCCGTTCCGTTACCGTGGAAATGACTTTGTGCTTTGTGTTTTTGATCAACTCCACACAGCAAGAACAGTCTCATCCAGCATCAAGGCAGGGTTTGACCTCTTCTTTATTTCTGGAGATGAAGCTGGTCAACACATGCGGCATGCTCACTGTCTGCTGTGTCGTCTGTCATATTACTCTAAGGAACACACACTGGCTCCTCATGGGGTTTGAACTTTACAGCCATCACGCAGTGCAGCGCACAGCACACAATTAGTGTCTTAAGTTCATGACTAAGAATTAAAGCCTTCATTAATCATAAATTATGAACATCAAAGATCTTACAGTAATTCATTGTAACTCATCTGGCAGGTTTAAATGTAGGTTAATGGCCATTTACGTAGTCATTTTGCTGATTTTCCCCCTTCTTTTCTTTTCTTTGTATTTTCCAATACTTGCGTTTGTCCAGAAAACCCATGGAAAACCCATGGAAATTTGATAATCGTATGAAAGGCACACTGTGTGGTTTTGAACACAGCTTGACACAAGTCATTTCCTCAGGGTTAAAATGGTGGTCGCCGTTTACAACCTGTGGCCTTCTTGTGAACTCCTACCCTCAACTCTGTTGGTTAAAAATACATTTCCAGCCTTTTTTTATGGCCAAATAAAATGAGAAAGGCGCTCATATTAAGCTAGCGGTGTGTGTGTGTCTTGGAGGTGATGACAGATTTTTTTGTGACACTTGAGCTGCCAAATTTACTTACTTTTAGTTTGAAAAAAATTATGAATTATGAGCGCTTGTATATCTATGTTGTAATTACTCCCTGGTTAAAACACTGTACAAGATATTTAAGTTGTCATGGACCAATATATAAATTATTATTAAAGATTTGAAATCACTCTGTGTTGAGGTTGTGATGTAATTGCACTAAGTACACTGTACACACTGCCCATACCTGTAATCCATAGCATCAGTGTTCTCAAGAAAAACAAAACACGTTAAAATTGCTCAGATTTTTCTTACATGTAAACATTGCTTTCACCTACAAGGACATCCTTCATCTCCAAGGACATATGACATCGATGGCCGCTCTTTGGCCATTGTCATCCCCCTTGAGAGCATGTCATTGTGATAGAAGTTGCCAACCGGCGGCTCTCTGTTAGTGATCCATAAGGTAGCTTCTTACATGGCACAACTTTGTCTTTCTCTGTTTAAGACTCCAGAACGGGCTGTGAAGACAAAAAAAAAACAATGCCAAATACTTTAATGACTTGAGATTTCAACAGGAAAGGAAGATCAGGTCTTTAAACAAACTGCCGTACGTCTGGATAAACAGACCCCCAACCTAGCCCCTGTCCTTTATATGAGGTTAAGGCAGGGGCAGAGTCCACGAGCCAGGTTCTGCCACTCGGAGTCTTCAGCTAAGCACACTGTATTGACTGTGCTACTTTAGAGACCAGTAACGTGTCAGTTAGTGCTGTGCTTGCTTTGGGAGCCGAAGAGAAGGCAATCTGAGGAAGCCACGGCCCTCTAATCTCCCTCCTTGGCCTCATAAAGACGAATGACAAAGCTCCTTAATTTGCTTATCCTTGATTTAAACCATGAGGCAAGGGTATTTCATTGGAAGAAATGTAGTAATCCCGCCTGGGTGGATTGAATTGTGGCAAAGCAAACAAGCTTTACTGTTTTACGTCTCCAGAGTGGGTTGGTCTCTCTTGTGGCAACGAGGAACTCTTCCAGAGAGATTCTGGCTTTTTTTTTTTTTTTCTCCTTCCAAGAAGCATCATCTGCGATGGATCATATTGTTCTGTCCATTGTTATATTTTGTTTTGACACCGTAATATCGTCTCTCATCCTGGCCTCCCCGTGAATTTGAAACCGGTGGAAGATCATCCAATACATCCTGAGTGGTCGAGCACTGGCACAGCAGGGTAGCACGTCTACTTTTCTCTCTTTCTTTCTCTCTCTCTCTCTCAGGTGAATAAAATGTTATTGTGCTGCTTCAGATTCAGCCATCAGGTGGATGAAGTGCCTGAGGAGGCAAAGCAGACATCACTCACAGACATCAGTTTTTCAGCTTTTCTTTAAGTTAGAAACAGACCTTTAGCTCCCTCATTCAAAGCACTGAAACTGTATGTCACAACATTTTTATGAATTAAATTGAATTAAAGTTTTACTTTTTGTTTTGTCATCCATGTGCTATGCCTAAACTATGACTATGACTATCACTTAATTCTTAGACAGCTGCAAAGTGCTATTTCATCACTAAATATCAAATACCATAAAGATTCTGTCACAGGACTGAACCACGTCAGTCTGCTGTGCCTTTGTCTTGTCTTATACCATGGTTGTGTTCATTAGTGAAAGCTTAAATGTTAGCTCCTGGTTGTAGATGGCAGGCTTTTCCCTCTGTGTTTTAGATGGTTGTGGTGAGCCAAATACAGCATTCAAAATAGCTACATTAAAGTAAGCCACCTCTTTAAAAAAAAAACATCAGTTGGGCGTCTTGTGTGTGATGAGTGAGTCATTAATAATACCAAAACATTGTTGTGTAGGTTAGACCCTCAGGATCTCTGAAGGTTTCTTCCCTTGAATGACTACCTCTGTTATAGGTCAATGTTTTGGATAATTAATATCAAACATCTTCCATTTCTGTTTAAATGGTTTAAAGCACTATCTGCTAAATTAACAGATGAAATTGAACATGTTTGAGTAAACGAATCAGACCTTTCGCGGCGTACTTGCATGGCCTAAGATGTCATTTCCAATAATGTAATTGAAAGTTATGGGACTATTTTCACTTCTTCTGGAAGCTGGAAGAGAAATTCACACTCAGGGCACCCACACTCCCTTGAACCACACCAGCATAAACAATGTTTTTTTTTTTTTATGGGGAGTGTCAATTAAAGATTAAATCACAAAAATGCACGCGCCCATCTGTAACTGTATTTGCTCATTCTGTATTTTTTTTCCTCTCTCAAGGAATATTTCACTTTTCTGTCGTGTCGTTTATTTCTTCAAATGAACCACCTGAAGACAGTCCAGCCGGGGCGTTGCTAGGAGTTGAAAAGATTTGGGGCTTAGCCCAGACCTGTAGGGAGGTCAGGGGTCATCCTCCCCCGGGAAGAAATGTTTAAACTGGCAGCTAAATGCGCCATTTTCACGCAGTTTGAGACAGAAACTGTAAGCCCAGAGACCGCCCATGACATGCAGGGCCCGTCATCTGACTCACATGAGCATTACCCCATCCATTATACCTCACTGCTGGTCTACATAAAAACATTTTTATGCTAGGTCACACTGACACGGGACAGGGACAAATCGACTAAATGGTTCTCATCATCTTATTCCCTTTTACCTTGCTCAGGGGATAACTCTTCCTCCACCTCCTTTTGCCTTTTCTGCACCTCTTTGCGTTCATCCATTTTATTTTATATCCTTCAAGTCTTGCATTATTGAATTAGCAAGCTTGCTACCACCAGTTGCAAATAATAACAAGCCCTGTAAGCGGTTTGCTCTCTCTCTTTCTCTCTCTCTCTCTCTTTTTTCTCCCTCTCCCTCTCTTTCTCTTTCTCTCTCTCTCTACAACATGTGTGTGTGACAAGTAATTTGAAGTAGATCTGCTGTTTGAATGACCAACAGAGGACCCAAAATATAGTTTTTGATCAACTTAACATACTGTTTTGAAGGGCATTAAGCATGGCCGAATAACAGATGAACCCAGGCCTAACGACGCCGATGCAGTCCAGCATAGGGCTGACTGGAGAGCTTTTCTTATCACTTATCTTTATCTGTGATAGACTTGCAAATGTGGAAACTTGTTCCTCAAGTCACTGAGATCTTCCAGTGGAGAGGTAGGAGTCACTTCAAACTAATTTACTTCTGTTCTCAAACAAATTTCAGAGATGTCACAGAACATTTTATTTTTATTTTTTTCGTTTTCTCTCTTTCTTCTTTTTGTCAGTTGTCGCATGTTGTCGAATTACGAGTTGATGTTTCATGAACATATTCTAATTTTTGTAAATCTCTGAGGACCTAAATGTCTAAACCGTACTCCATATAGTTTGAAATTCATTGCAGGTTTAAATATTTCACATATACAGTATGACATTTAATTAATATGCAACCTGTAAATATTAGACAGGATTAAGGCACCAATACCTACACCACTCGGAGTCTGAAGTAGGTTAAATTATTATTAATATTAATATATATGAAATTGTTAGGTTACATTTCCATAACCCACTTAAAAAATGCAGCATTCACAATTGCATCACTCTGAAGGATATGGTGGCTGCTATACCTATTCAGACGCATTGAGTGTCACGTAATACTAATGTATTTTTAAGCTTCACATCTTATACTAGCATCACAATCCACTGTGGGACGAGTACTTCCTGCTCGGGCAGCAAGTCAACATTTTTTCTAAACCTGCGACGGCATGCCACAGCCTCCTACATCACTGTACTTTCTCATGGAGGGATGTGACCCAGCAACCCAGGAGAGTCCAATCATTCCAAAAGCATTACTTCCCCTTACTAATATTGGAGTTCACTTTATCCTTTCTTCCATCTCTTCTGTCTCACACTTGTTTTTACTCTCAATCCTTTGTTTGGTCTCTCTATCTCTCCTTCTATATTATGTCCTCTCTATCTCCGTCCCTGTCTTGCTTTCTCTCCCTTTTTTGTTTCAGCACATCTCTTGATTTCGCTTTCCCTCGCCCTCTCTCTCTCTCTCTCCCTCCCTCCCTCTCTCCCTCTCTCTCTGTCTCTCCCTCCCTCCCTCCTTCTCTCTCTCTCTCTCTCTCTCTCTCTCTCTCTCTCTCTCTCTCTCCCTCCCACTAGCAAGCAGTATAGAATCCTGAATCACCTGAAACTTCCTGAATGCTTTGCTTTGCTGGCAAAAAAATGAGACAAAATCCAAACCAAATAATAACAATGGCAGAACTGGTTTAGTCAGACAGTTGCTGCGGGTTTTGCTCTCATGTCTGTCATCTGGGAAAAGAGATTCACAGAGGGGGCGCCATTTTATTATCAGTACATTTCTTTTTATAACATCATCTGTACAAAATATGTACCACAATAAAAAACAGAAACCTTTATCATAAAAAGAGGGTACAATGTGCTTATGTTTTTTGTCTCAAATATATTTATATTTTTATATTTATATATATACTACTAAATAATATTTCCAGAAGAGAGACAAATACATTGCTGTTTACAGTTAATTTACAATTAAATTATATACACTCCTTTATAAATCGTACAACAAAAACATTCTCACAGTGCATTTTTTTTAGGTTATAAACAATGGGGGACAAACTTGCTTTGAAATCCTGTCAAACATTCATTGGCACATAGTCCTAATGTTTTCAATAGATGGGGCTCGAAAAGTCATGTGTTTTTTTTTTTTTCATTGAGATGAAAATACTATAAATAAACAGACTGGAAAAATGCTGGTCTAATTTAGTTAAATACCACATCATAAAAAAGAGCCTTTCAGCATACTCTACATTCAGACGTGAGTGAACATTTGTACACATTTACCATATGTAAAGAGATAATGCAAAACATTGTTTCCCATACAAAGACACAACAAAACTACATAACTGTCCAAAGCCCACATTTGAATTCTTTGTCAAGTCTGTTAAATAGCTCATGAAAGGGTAGTGATGACAGCACTCTGCTAAAATGCACGTTTGACATTTAACTGTTGGAAACGGCGAGCCAACAGCATAGAGGTGTGTCTAATTGTTTTGCTGGACTGTGTCAATCATGCATGTTTTACATTACACTACCAGAGAGGTCTTGGCACGCTTAATTACGGTTCCTCTGTGCCAGTTCTCAGCAGAGCAAAACACGGAGAGAAAGAGAGGGAGGGATGGAGAGAGGGAGAGAGGGAGGGATGGAGAGAGGGAGAGAGCACAGAGAGGCCCCTGGAGCAGGTAGAGTCCTGATAACCTCTGCTGCCTGCAAGAGTTGTTTTAAAACCACCATTTTAACACCATGACCCAGCACCAGTGATGTGACATGGGCCCAGTGGGAACAGGGGTTTCTATCTTTTCGAGAAAATTGGGGAAATAATTATACCGTGAAACATGTCGCGAATCAGACAACTTTCAACAACCCGGCCGCTGACCTAAATCCGAATGACTAGGTGGAACTTCACAGAGGCGGGAAATACATGGCTATCGAGTCACCATGGCGACAGCGCTGCCTACAGAAGATAGCATGAAATGGCTGTGGCTACCTGCCGTGACAGGAAATTACACCTATGGTGGGGGGTGAAGGGGGGAGGGCTCCTGGCTGTATCAGGGGGAGACAGAAATCCATCTCCACTAAAATGAGTTTTCTACTGCTCCGGAGTATCTCTCAAGAAACAAGCTAAGATGAACTGTGCTTAGTTCATGGTTCTGTACACTGGTCATTTCTGGGGACCTCTGTTGAGCTCTGTGTTCAGACAGTGAGCTTCGTGAACAGGCCCTCCAGCCAATAGTGTTACTGGCCCCCAGCAGAAATCTGTAGGAATGGCCCCAGAAGGTTTTCATTTGGATGGGATATTTGTTTGCATGAGCAACTTAGATATGCAGTGTTTGAAAACAAAAAGCTTGTATAATCTGTTACTTTTTCCATGTAACAAAATGCCTCTCACAAAATGAATGATATACCTGCTCCTATTAAAAGAAAAGAAAAAAATGAAATTATATGCTGCCACTTCATATTTGTTAAAACAATGTGTTTGGCATTAAATGCGTACCAAAACTAAACATACAAACTGAATGACTGCTCTTCTTAATGCCAAAAGAAGTCAGACGGGTCCCACCCGTAAGCATTTAGCCCATTCATTTGTGTATACAGGTTTGCTCTGTCGTGAGAATGGCACGATGGGACCTGCAGTCAGTGTTCGAGCCAAATCCCCTCATTGTCCTTCTGTGCCACTGTGCATAGATCAGACATTGTCACTGATTTGCTTGTGGTCAGTTTGTTTAAGGTTATGATTCCTAATTCCTGATACCACAGTAAACAGTTTTGGTGAGTTTTATTTAAAAAAAAGAAAGAAAAAAAACATGGAAAATGGTTGAATGTAATGCAGGCAGCTGAAATAGAGAAGTGCAAAAAAAAACAAGCCCTGTTATGAATTATGATGCTGCAGAACAAAAGAAAAAGAAAAGCTGAATTGGATCCTGGTTAGAGAGGAGAAATTATCTGAACTCTACTGAAGAAAACTGGGTCTGAGCGTATGTTCTTGCTGAGAACAAATTGAAAAGTAAACTAATACTCAAGATAAACAAGATATGTGTCTAAAACGATGGAAAGACTAAAAAGTTGGTTTAATACAATTGCCAGTGACTCTGATAAGAAATAAACCTTGACACTGGAATATGATTAGTCCTAAAACTTCCATGACATTATCCTTGAAAAAGGAATAATAAAAGCTGTTTTCTCAATGCAGTAAGCAAAAATAGGAGGAATGGTAGCACGCCACTGCTTTCTTTTCCTGTTATGTGGCGTAGTCAGAAAGATCACTTCCAGTATTCCACACAGCGTGTTATGCTCACTACCGAACCGCGTTGACAAATCTGGTTCAGATTCATAACTCAACAGCAGATCTTCAAATGACCTCAATGCGTTCACCAATAATTTAGTATATTGTCACAACGTACTTTCTTTAAATATATAATATTGTTGAATATGATGCTTGGTCGTTGATAAACATTAGTTACTGAAGTATTCTCTAGCACATCGCTTGAGCTCTCGTGCACTGACAAAAAACAGAATAGGAAACAATCCATGAGCTGTACACGTGTACCTACATACACATTACATCACAATGCATTATGGAGTAGTACGGCGCACACTACCATGGGGATAACGAATGCCTCTCAAATGCCACTAATGATTTTTGGAGCCTTGACCAGATCCAGACAGCTATATTTCTCATTTCCTTTTTATCTCAGCTCATTTTCTAAGTTCACGGAGCAAAGTTCCTCCATTTACAAACTCTATATGTTACAGTTGCTTGCCCTTGTTGAATGATGTTTATGTTCCAGATGGTCCAGCAATGTTCTGCGGCTGCCAAGAAACATTAGCACTCCATCACACAGTTTACCTCTGACAGTATGCATTGTAACCGTTAAGAATTCCAGACCTAACTTTCTTATGGACCTGGAGTTTATTTTTTCATTCAGTGAATTTGGTTGGGGGAAGCAGAAAAAAAACTCTTTTGAGAGGGTTGGGAGGGGGGACTTTGTCTATGGCCTCATGCCCATTTCGAACACAATCAGAATGCCCAGTGACAAACTCTCAAATAAACACACCAACACCCACACACGCAGACACGCAGACACGCACACGCACACGCACACACACACACACACACACACACACACACCCACACACACACACATACACACACACGGATCCATACACACACACACACACACACACACGCGCACACACACACACACACATACACACACACGGATCCATACACCATGCTCCATCCCCACAGCATAAGCATGCCATGTGTAAAAAGTGTAAGGAAGAGGACAGAGAGATAGAGAGAGGGAGGGGTGAAGGACAAGACAGGGACAGTCCGAGTCCAGGGCTGGCGTCCCCTTGTCCCAGCCCGTGACCCTCAGCGCTACCTGCAGCCACAGCTCTCCACCACCATGTCCTCGTACTGTTTGTAAACCACGTTGTTCCCCGAGTCGATGTAGAGGATGCTGATGGGGCTGAGCTTGGAGGGCACGCAGCAGCTGGGCGGCGTGGCCTCGGGGTCCATGGAGTTCATGAGCGTCTGGATGATGGCGTGGTTGGTGGGCTCCAGGTGCGAGCGCAGCGGGAAGTCGCACACGCCCTCGCAGTGGTACGCCTCGTAGTCCAGCGGGGCGATGATCCAGTCGTCCCAGCCCAGCTGCTTGAAGTTCACGTGCAGCGCCTTGCGGCTGCAGCGCGTACGCCGGCGGCCCCCGCCACCGCTGCCTCCTCCTCCTCCAGCTCCGCCACCACCTCGGCCCCCGCCACCGCCGCCACCCCCACCAACACCTCCTCCGCCTCCACCTCCTGGTCCAGTGGCGCCTCCTATCCCTCCAACCCCACCCCCTCCTCCTCCAGTCCCTCCTGGACGGCCAGTGAGGGCAGTCCTACGGCGTCTGCGTCGCCGGAGTCGACGGCCCTCCATTCCGGGGTCGAAGGGCAGCTCCGTGAGCAGGCTGGATCCGGCCATGACCCTCATCTTCTCACGGATCTCCCTGAACAGGTTCTCCTTACGCCGGGTCCGAGTGAAGGCCACCAGCAGGGCCCTCTCCTGAGGTTCCAGCGCCTGCCGCCCGTACCCCAGGGCCCAGGGAGCAGTGGCCTCGTCTGTTGCGTCCGAAACCACGACCACATCGAAGCACAGTGGGCTGACTGCACCGCCGCCACCTGTGCTCCAACGTAGCTTCCGCTGCATCTTGAGACTAGTGCTGACGTCAAAGACATCCCACTGCGTCCCTGTGCCAGAGTCCAGAATGTCAATGGTTTGCGAGCCGATCGGTTGCCGCCGGCCCACTGGGTTGCTTTCGTCACTCGAGCAGGGGTAGAGGAGCACCCGGTACAGGCTGCCACCCTGGGACAACTCGTGCAGCAAGTCCGGCGGCGTCTTCCGCAAGATGCGCAGCTCGGCCTCCACCAGTTCGTCTGCTCTGGAGAGACTCGACAGGTCGAAGACATAACGCTGCCTGGTCTCAGTCAGGGGGTAGTCTGTGAACAGACGAAGAAGGACAAAAGGAGAAAGAGAAAAGTGTGGCATGATCATTTATGTGAAAGAGCGAAACAAAAAAAAAGATACAAGAGGAGAAAATCAAAGGTGTAGAATGATAGGATTGCGCACACAAACGATCCGCCAGGGATCCTCCCAAACCAAAACAATGCATCAGCACTTCGTCTAAGGCTGCATGCTTTGCAAGAGACAATTCCCACAGTGTATTAGACTGCATATCACACATTCTCCAGCCAGCACTATTTACAGTCTGCCGAAGGGGCTTTGTTGAAAATGCCATACACATGGCAAGTCTTCTCCGCCCTCGATGAGAATAACATTTGGGGCCTGAATCGTTTCTCCAAATGCAAGCACTGGAGAAGAGTGAGTGAGAGAGAGAGAGAGAAAGAGAGAGAGAGAGTGAAAGAACGCTCAGACTCGGCCAGGTGGGGAGGACTTGGCTGACCTGTCGGTAGGCCTCTCAGCCTTTGGCAGTATCTGCTAATTACACTGATTGAGTGAGAAGAGGCTTTGGTGGGATGCTGGCAATCACTGGGGCCTCGGGGTCTGCTCCCTCCTCTACGTCCCTCTCTCCTTCCCTCCTAACCACCCCCCCACCACCACCACCACCACCACCACCTCCTCCTCTTGTGCTCCCTAACCCCATGAAGCGGTTGTAAATCGTAAAGGAGTGGTGGGTGGCTGGGGGATTGTGAGCTTCTAAATTTGAGACATTTACAAGAAAGAGCTCGCGGATGAAGATGGATGCCTGCAACATTTAATTGCGAGCTATCGCCATATGCGGTGTGCAGTAAGAGCTTTGTCTTTGTCGCCAATAATGAAAGTCAAAGTCTGACAGGCTGTCGATGTTTTATACTTGTCCTCTCCCCTCACCTTTGTGCGCAGAGGTTTCCAGAAAATAGTCTTTTTTTTTTTTTTTGGTCCCACTTCTCCTTCTGCCGAGTCCCCCAGACAGCTGAACTGATGCAGAGAGAAAGGTTGGCTAAGGGAGACCAGACCGACTGTCTCTGTGAAAAATAAGTTTTGATGTTGACGTCTTGACGTCCAACAAAAACAAGGCCCTTTTTAGAAAAAAAAGAGCCACACAACCTGAAACCCAGACCGCAGTTTTCATGCTTAAAACATGAAGGGAATCACTTCAACACACGCAGGGAGACGCGGGGGGGGGGGGGGGGGGTCATGCGAGGGGAAAGAGATGCAACGAAATAAGTGGAATTGCTTGCAACCAGTGGCCAGACAGGATGTGTGTACCTGTAGCCTGTCCAGTGACATTGACACACACACGCAAAGTCTGAGAGGTGAGACACACACTGAGAGGAAGATGACAGACTGACAAGGGAGAGAGAACAAAACACAAAGGGAGAAATAGAAAAGGAATGTTACTCAGGTAAAAGGTGAGTGTATATATATACATATATATATATGAGAGAAAGAGAGAGAGAGAAATAGAAATAGAAATGGAATGCGACTCAACTACTGGTTCTCATATCCGCTTGCCCGACTAAACTGTGACATAACCAGCAAAATCGCTCTTCAAAATGAGGTTTCAGGGCTCTGTTATTACTGTCATTTTCTGTCTGGATTCCTTTTTTATTTACCTAATGATAACAGATTGGATCAAGATATCTGTCTGGTTTTAGATATGCAACCTTGCAGACTGATTGGCTTTTTTTTGGGGGGGGGGGGGGGGGGGTTGGAGTCTACTGAATACTTTCTTTGAAGGCCTGGGGCCTATGTTAGAGGAATACCAAAAGACATTGTTATTGTCATTTGTTGTTATCCATAGCAAAATCTTTTCTATCCTTGTAATAATATAAACCTAATAACCTAAATAAGCAGGAGGAAATATTTCACAGACTTTTATTGTTAGTTCAATAATCCAGTGAGACCATGTTGGACACTTGTCATATAAATGTGTATTTGCCTGTCCACATTAAGGGCGCCTTTTGAAAATGTAGATTAGGCTGCATGGCCAGTAGGCCTACGCGCACGAACCCATGCCATTGTGCGCTATTTGACTTCAGTGGGTCCAACAGACGATTCAATACATAGCCCGTTATTCTAGAAATGTCTCTGATACTCACTAAACGCTCATTTTTCTCACCATGACTTCAGTCCGTGGTGAACTTTGCATAATAGTCTAAGAAGTTTGAAGTTTCTGGTCGGTGAAGTCGAAAGGGCTGACAAAGAGTATTTTGTTAAATACATACTACGTGACAATCTTTATTTGAGCATCGGTTTTAAATTACACGTTATGTTGCTCTGTCTTTATCAGCAACACCTGTGCGGGGCAAGGCACACTGTTTAGCTCTAGGTGCCAGGGACGTTTATTTATCACAGATGTTGGAAATCCGAGACATTTGACTTCACATTTCTTTAAAGGTATTTTAAGTAAATATCCAGGGCGTAAAAATGTAAAAGAACTGTCACTGAAATTCAGCGAATTTTAACCACTACAACCCTAAAATAACGGGACCCGTAAGCACCATGTAAATTGACTCTCGAAAATTACGTCAGGAATAGTCTGGAAATGAGAGACGCTATAATATTTCATAGGCTACCTAAAGAGGATGGGCAGTCTTTGAAATTTGCTAATACGGTCTACACTATAAGAAGAAACATCGCTTTTATTCGGCAACAATTGGTGCCCCGAAAATGCGGTTCTCTAACACTAAAAAGTTTGTGGACGTTCTGGCAGAATGCTCCTAAATGAGGTTTGAATTCAACAAATTCAGTCACTGAAAACTGATCACATTGTAGGCCTGTTAAGACCAAATAGGTTATGTATTAAACACAAGGAAGGATGTTGGAACAAATAGTTTTATAGCCTATGATACAACAAAATATACCAAATTATACCAGCCACTTAATTGCTTAATGTTTTCTAAGCCTACTGTTTGCATCTTGTGCCTGCAAAGTAGGCTAATAAAACCGTTCTTTAAAATAAATTATTTATTATTATTATTCTAATGAAAATCCTACATGGTCCTAACTTGAATCATTAATGTAATGGTAATGAAACAAGTAGCCTAATAAATAACCAGATCCATGCGCCGGTTTTTTTTTTTGGTTTTGTTTGTTTTTTTGCGACAAAACTAAATAGCCCAAAATCATTTCACAATAACATTAACAGTCCATTTTCGTTAGCACATACCTTTTCCAATGTCCATGAAGCTGGTGACTGTGTTAGCGTGCCTCGTTGAACGGGAGACGCTGTTATTACCTCTCCTCTCCAGCTGAGACAGAGTCCTGTACAGTGATATCATATACGACGGTATGTGAACTGCAGTACCATTCCGCGGAGTTTCACTCCTGGGGATCGCACTCGATTGTCCTCGATTCTGCACATCCAGATGCGAAACAAGCCCGTGGTCATCCGCAGCGAAAGGGTACTTCAGTGACCCAAGGACCGCTGCATGAAGACCATTCGCAAAGAGGAAGGAAACACAAAGAGAAAGAGCGGCAGCCTTCATAGGATTCATTTTCAGTGGTCTCTGGCCGAAATGGGAAAGTTGGAAGGGTTTGATGACTTTGGAAACTCCCCTTTGCTCTATAGATAATGTTAATATCATGGATCTGACTGACACTGAGTCAGTAAATTGCCTGTTGCACTGAATGGTATCGGCGCCCCCTCGCGACCGAGCAAAGATACGATAAAATGAACAAAGATCCTCAGCAACTTCAGAACTATTTTATTAAGGAAATCAAATACCATTTTGTTTATCAAAACCAGGACGACCAATAACAGCTGTTTCAATAGGACTGGGAGAATACAATCTCTTACATGACCATTTATCTATCTCAGACGTATTTCCCAAAACCTCGTTAGCCTATATGGCCAGCTGCAGGCCAAATAACAAATTACGACTTATATCTAGTCAATATAAAATAGTCAGTAGTACAGTGGGCTATGAAAATGTCTGTTTGTCCAGCATTTGCGGTTGTTGTTTGTTTTCTGGTTCCTGTTATTCCTGTTTTCGTTTTTAGATGTAACAACATGAGCTTGAAAAGACTATATCAGAGGTAAAGGTGAGAATTGACGTTAGGTAAGGTCCGGGTCGAAATACAATACACGGTGCAACTTTTTCTTGCCTGAGTGCAGCAGGTCAAATTATGTTTTATTTAAAAAAATAAATGAATAAATAAAAAAGGTTAAATAAGATTACTTCAAACCATTATATGTATGGATGTTATCAGCCAGTGAATAACAGTTAATTATAATCACCATTATCCCAATGACTATCATCATTACTGTATCATTTGTAATTGATGTTCTATGTGAGCAGCGTCACCTTGTGGTAATAAATCTGTTAACCTGACAAAGCTGCCTAAGCCACACGAAGGTCCTCAGCAAGAGCAGGGGTCAACCAATGAGGAATGTAAGAGATGAAAGTGAATCATAGTCAGACTGTTATAATATTCACAAATTCATGCAATCATTTCCAAAAAGACAGATTACAAAAAAAGGGAAAGAAATTTGAGGAAATCTGCAAGCATTTTGGCATCTCCATTATTACACAGTATTTCAACAACCTTACGATAGAAATAGGCCTAAAAGTTTTCATTAAAGCTGTTCAGTCTTTGATTTGAATGCACATACCGGTATGTATGTAACCAAATGTGTTATCTTGTATCTGAAACTTGTATCAATCTATTGCATCTATCTAACAATAATTTTTCTTCTTTCTATATGTGCACTTGTAGACATTACATTATAGACTGACAGGATCTTAGGAGCTTACAACCGTTATGGTCTGTTTTTGGTAATGGTTACGTATGTACTCTGTTATGGCATTCTCATTGTTCATGTCCCTCTTAAACACTATGATGTAGCATTTTGGGGCAAAGTGGCAGAGGAAGACACTGTATGTAGACACCAAGAGCGCACAAGCAAAAACGCCTTGCCTAGACATGTGAGTGGAAGCCAGACTGAACGGTATGAAAAGGATACACACCACAAGATAGACCAACATGCTAACGGTGACATATCGAGCGTTCTTATACAGGTCTGGGAGTCGCCTTCCTTTGTAAGCAAATATAAAGCATACAAGGGAAAGGAAGCCGACATAGATATACATGACTAGAGACAGTGTCCAGGACCCATAGTGACATGTAATTATGATTTTGGTTTCATGGTGATAGGAGATCACCTTGTGAGGGGGGTAAAGGGTTAACCACAACGCACACACCACTCCCTGAACCCCGGCGCAAACGCTGACGATCATAGCAGGCTTGTTGAAGCGTTTGAGTGTTTTGTCCAGCTTCACGTGGAAACGGAAGCCCACGTAGATCTGGAGCAGGTTTGCCAGGATGCAAGCAATGCAAATGGTGAAAGCCATGAGGAAGAGAGGCGTGCTGATCTTGCAGGTCACCTCTGTGGGTTCACTGAGGCCCACAGCCACACTGCAGAAGCAGGCCAACAGAGACAGCATGGCCAGGAAGCTCAGGTTGCCTCCAGCGGCTTTAACGATGGGGGTGTTTCTGTGCACGGCAAACAGTGCAGCCACTAGGATGAGAAGGATGACCCCCAGGCCAACAAACACGGCCATGGTGATGGCAATGCCATCAGTCCACATGAGGTAAGTGATCTCTTTGTTCAGACACCCGTCCTTCTGAGGAGATGCATACTGCTCACTGGGGCAGACCTCACATTCTGATCCTGATTGGTTATAGATAATATATAGATGAATCGGTCAATCATTGTTTGCTTACATAAACATGCAAAGGTTTCTGAGATAACAGACACCATGTAAAAATAAAAAAAAACAACAGCATTTTGGACAAATTTGCCTAAGGTGAGTTTTTTTTAGTAGTTTAGATACGATTGAGGAAGCCTTTGAAAGGAAGATTCTAAACTATGCCAAACTGGTTGCGGTTCACAACCCCAGTGAAATGCTCACAAAAGGCGTCTTTGTTGTTGTTATTGTTGATAAGTATCGGTATGATGGTTGTAGTGCAACCTGCTGTGTTGTAATACTTAGGCTAAGTTGTTGGGTATGAATACATGCATGTGACAGTGAGAGGTATTGCCAGTGTGTGAAGTCCCCAACCAATAGCACAAGTCGTTTTACAACTTTTCCTGTGTATAACTAAAAACATGGAGTTAAAGAACAAGAGTATAATTTGTTCTGTCTATTAAACCAATATGGTGTATGGTAAAACTAAATTAATAACTTATATGGTGTAAAAACTGTTCACATGGGAAGATAGAATGCAAATTGAAGCATTATAAATGTACGCGTAATGCCACCCAAGCTAACCACTCCCCCCCCCCCCCCCCCCCCAAAAAAAATTATTTACCAGATAAATAAACAAATGTGAAACATGACACTGAAACATATTAATTTGTAACCATATTCACTTCCTGTATATACAAGTGCCCACAAAGCTGGGTGCTTAGCATACTTACCACCCCCTTTCGAGAAATACTTGTCACTACAGGGATGACATGTTTTGCAGCAGGAGTTATTTAGCTGTCTCAGCTCATAGCCTGGATCGCAGAATTTGCTGCAATTTGTTTCCTGAAAGTATTCAAAATCAATTAAGCTTGCTTAATTTTGTCATCAGTGCTATTAAGTTGACACTTGATTTAATTGTTGGTTGATATTACAATATCGATGAGTGCACAAATATTAGTAGTTAGCTACCTCACATTATATTTATAATTTGATACAACATAGTGGTCTAGTAATGTACATTTATAATATCAAAATAGCTGGCATACAGAGTAGTTGTCCATGGAAAAATTAGAGTACAGCTTTATGGTTCCTGATGTCTCGTACTCTCCAATGGAGATGATATTGACTTTTAAACCCTCGATTTTCCACTCGAGAATATCTTGCCCAATATTGGGGTCTCCACTCTCATCGAAAAATATGTGAGTATTGTTGTTCACTGTAGTGTTGACTTTCTGTATCTCGTCTAAAAGCTAGAAGAAAACACGAAACATAACAAGTACAAGTGTACATGCATATATCTAGACATTACACAGCAGGGAA
>NC_045165.1:14355778-14380761 GCF_900700415.2 Clupea harengus
CATTTTGAACAGTTTATTTTTTTTCTCTCTTTCTTTCATAGGGTCTGCAGACTGTGTTCAACGCTCTCCTCTCTGGAATCTAATGCGAGAGCCTGCAACTGCCCCAGCAATCCCCACCCCGCTGTGTTCTGCACGCTGCGCTGCTGTGCCTGTCCCAGCTGGGTGCATTCAGAGCGTATTCTAACAGAAGGCCGGGTGTGACACGGAACCAGAAACCAGAACCCTTTTGCTTTCGGATCTGTCCTGAAGGGGGTGATGAGACAACCACAATGCCCCCTCTCTCACGTCCCTCCTCGCCCCCCCGCTCCCCATCCCATCACCCGCCCCTGCAGCTCTCCTTCCGCGTGGGCGTGAGCGCCAGCAGCGCCCCCTGGTGGTTCCGCTCAGTAGTAGCGGTTGAGGCTACGCGTGCCGGGGACGTCAGGCTGGCCGTTCATCCAGATCTCGCGGATGATGCGCTCACGCTCCTCCAGCCGCTGCGCCCGCTCCAGCTCCTCGGCCGACGTGAACACGTTGGTGTTGAGCGTCCGTTCGAAGCGCCGGTGCCGGCGGGCCGACAGGTCCGACGTGGTGTCCCAGTCCGAGTCCGACTCGCTGGTCTCGCTGCTGCCAGGCTCTGCCACCACAGACTTGCCCGGCTTGCGGTTCCGGGGGACTCGGCGGGCCCTGCAGTCTGTGCGGCAGGAGATCTGGATCACCAGTGCCATGAGAGTGACGACCAGACCCAGACACACACCACACACAAAGTAGAGTGCTGCTCGCTCTGGATGGTCTGTGGGGGGAAATGTATATTACGTTACAACTCAAATGTATATTACGTTACAACTCAAATGTATATTACATTACAACTCAAATGTATATTACATTACAACTCAAATGTATATTACGTTACAACTCAAATGCATATTACATTACAACTCAAATGTATATCACGTTACAACTTATCTGCTGTGTAGATTACAGCAGAATTAGACTTTTTATTACAATGTAATAAAACCATTATGTAACAATGTAATAAACCATCATAATAGTTGCAATAATTACATAATAATTATCAAAAGGTAACAGCACATACACTGCAGTTATATAATCCCAACTGTAATGTCTGACTGTAATTTTGTCAAAGGCTATGAGATGTAAATTGTGACCTAGGAGGATGGTTGGTTATTGTTGGAAAATTGGTGGCTTTGATCAATTAAGCCCCAAATATTAAAGCTTTTAGGTAAAACTCAACATTATGAAAGATAATTTTGGGCACAGGGCACAGGGCACAGGAACGCGTATGAAACAGATTCTGTTGTCCGTTGACTGTATGAGAGTGGATATATTCAGGCTGCATGTGTTGGTTATTGTACAGGCAGCAACGCAGTAGGAACATAAAGGGCCTAGGGTTGTGTGTGTTCACACGTGTGTGTGTGTGTGCGTGTGCGTGTGCGTGCGTGTGTGCGTGTGTCAGCACAGCTGCCACTAGGGTGCAGATGGGAGCCGGAGCCCAGCCTGAGCTCAAGCCTCTACAGTCGCCGGTGTCAAAAGCACTCATCACTCTCAGATGGTAATGGGTGAGAAAAACAACTATGCACACACACACACACACACACACACACACACACACACACACACACACACACACACACACACACACACACACACACACACACACACACACACACGCACACACAGGCATGCGCGCACATGCGCACATACACACAGGCAAACACACGGGCACACACACACACACTGAACTGAACAGTGTTCTTTTGGACATAAATGGAGATTGCAGAGGAGAAAAGCACATTTTGGGGTCGTTTTCTCTGAGCATCAAAAAGGCATTCCAAACAGCCCATGACTCCAAAACATTAAGCCAGAGAGTTCATAACGACGTCTAATTACAGCCAGAGCTGATATTTCAACATGAGTGTCACCGCTGGAAGGGTGCCTTTACCCCAACACAGGCAGCACACATTAAATGGACAGGGTGTGGGACACATGATGCAAAGCCCATAGCAACCCATCTTACATGGATTTCAGGCAGTGATATATTGAGGGAGTTTATTAGAGCCTGCCGTACTGTGGTTGGATTTCAAATGAAAATGCTTCCCTGAGGTTAGCACCTCAACTATTCCCCACAGCTCAGTATTTGCCATTACAAGACAATCTCACCTTTCCTGACCATTTCCAGACTATTATCCCAACGAAAACCAAAATGAGATTCAGACTACGGAGGTGGGGCTACTGGACTCACCTGCTATGAAAGAGTAGGCGGCCAGCGCGTTGCTAAAGAGGGCCATCTCCTTGTTGATGACCTTGGTGTCCATATCGGGGCTCAGGGTGCCGGGCGTCTCATTCGGGTCGAGGAACAGAGTGGTGTCCTCCACGGCGTAGACCCCTGACTCCCTCTGCTGCTTGCCTCGCCGCACTGAGGAACCACAGAACATCGCAGAACGTTAAAATAACTCACGAGAACAGGCCTGTGCAGAGGAACTGTTTATGAGCCATAAACCATATGTGCTATAAACATTAAACAGTAAACAGTAAACACATGACCTCAAAGCCATAGTTTGCAGTATCATGGGCAGGGCATTTTCCCTTTCAACACAGCAAAATCTGCAGTCAAACATAACTATAATTAATTTCTGATGCAGCTCCACAGCCATTTTGCAATTACCCAATGGAAATAAGCTTGGCACATTGCAATTAAACATAGAAATTCAAAACAGGAAAGTGGCTCCGATGTCAATCAAAAATGAAAAGACATAAACATGAAAAGCAAACAGAACGTTCTTTTCTCCGCAGTCAAACAAGATCAGAACAAAAGGATTTTTTCTTCTACACACCTCCCATATATTCATCAGCGACTTGATTGATTGTGGCTGACAAGTCAACTTCAAGAAAATTACAGGCTCCTTGCAGGCAAATGCATGGAATACCCTCTAATCATTGGCTCCAACTTTCTTACTTGTGAAAATGCCAACAGTCGGGTCTTGACAAATAAAACCACAGCCTCTGCGAGCATGTTTGTTTACCAAGTCAAAATGCAAATACTAGACAAAAAAAAAAAAAGAAGAAAAAAGGTAAAATGATGCTGATATACATTGTGAACACTTAATAAAAGTAAAAGGATTCAACACAAAGACTTGGCTGGTGGAATCTTTCCATAATTTAACTTTTCCAGTAGTTTAGCTAGGGGGGACATACTGTGGTCAGATCTGGTCAACTGTGAGGCCGCAAAGGCATGTGTGTCTGGGGTTCTGTCTCCTTCCGAAAAGAATGAAAGAAAGAAAGAAAAAAAAAAAAAAACAGCCCGCTCTCCAAGGCATTTCTTCCCCTTCCTTCTCTACCCCTCGGAAGTGCTCAGGAGATGCAGACACAAGGCTTCTATTACTTGATTCTCTTAAGTCCTCTTTCGCCTGAATAAAAAGACAACCCCCCTCTCCCTCTATCTGTGGATTTAGCCTGCATGACTTCCTCATATTAAGTCAAGGACTCTCCTTCACTTCTACTAGAAAGACTCGGGCACGAATAAAATTAAATCCTGAATAGTTATATAGTTGTACAACCATGAAGATAATGGAACTGGAAGGATAATTGGCTCTGGAATATAGTAAACAGTCTTTGGCGTAGGCCCCCGTCCCCAATCCGGCAAACAGCAAGAAGATCTCAGCTCCTGCCGGCAGGGAAAGACAGGGGTGAGGAGCTGTCCCCGGACATCTAGACGGGGACCAATGGTTGGCGGTGGGGTGGAGGAAGGGATGTCAGAGTCGGCGTACTGAAAGTATCAGACAGGTGAGTGTGACGCGACAGTTTTAAGAGAAGTGGATGCCTCCTATTGTAGGAGTAGTAGTAATGACTGAATGGATGACGTAGACTATGAGTCCTCCTGGCAGAACTTTCACTTAAGTAATCGTTTCTTCTAGAAAGCTGCTTAGCACCAAACACCCTGGCTCTCCTGTAAGTTAAAGTATTTTCGAGAGAACATTGTTTTTCACTTTAATGTTAAATGATAACTACAGACTAAGCTCTACAGACTAAAAATGATCATCTACAGAAATACATGCCATCGTTATATAACTGACTTGGCGGTGACCTGTACATTTCAGTAACTGTGTTTTGGGGCTGAAAAGCCGTTCATTGAAACCAATGACTATATCAGCTTTCCTCTTGATCCCCTTGTGATTAGTGTTTACTTACGAGCTTATCCTGTAAGAATGCTTAAACACATCCAATAGGAAGCATGTGCACAATACACTGCACTACACCACATAATTTTCAGATTAAGATGAAACTACTCTTGACCTCAGTAAACCAATCTCTACTGGCATATCCTGCACTGTTTGGTATTGTTCTGTTTAGTCAACAGAGATAACACGGAGAGGGGGAGTCAGGGGGGGTTCCATCACGTCACCCGGACATAATCGCCCCCTGGAGATCCCCCAGCTTCTCTGACACCCACCACCCCTCCTCTAGATTCCATTACTAACATACCAACATCCCCCGGGGTTGAGGGGAGTTCCAAATCAACTCCATATGCTCCCGGCAGAGAAGAGCAGTTTCCCAAGTTCACTGTCAACATCTTCAGACCCCATCAATACCACAAGGGCCCTGATTTCCAGTTCTGCTCCTGAGGAGCTCCTTGGACAGCATGTTCTCACCTCAACCCTATGACAATTACCCGCGGGTGGTCATCACTGAACACACACAAACACTCCAAGTCTAACACCACCAAAGCATCTGAGTGAAATGGCTAGGCATCAACATTTACATGTGCAGGTTAGCAGACACCCAACAGTAGAAACCTCTGTTCGGGACAAACTATGCACCAGTATGTATGCCTTTATTGACGCCAAGATGGAGAACAGTTGAAGCCATAGATATGAGTGCGTTTTCAAATTCATGGTTAAAAGTGTTGGAAACTTTTGAATGAGGTGTTCTCATGTTTTTCACGTGTTGGTCCCTGAGGTTCTTTTGCACGTTCGTGCAGATAAGAACAGGAGGTGGGCACGAGAGACCAACATGCCAGCGCAAACAGACTAGCACTGACTCATCCACCAAAACACCTGGCCGGCATGAGTAGATTATACACCTTCGCTGCGAGCTATCCTGCGCCAGCCACGCGTTGCCCTGAATCATTAGGCATGCGACTGCACAAGCAGTTAAAATGTGGCGCTGCTTACAATTGACTAAGATTGTATGCTTTTGATGACTAGCGATATAGGCATCTCGCAAATTCCACTGACTGTCTTTACTGCCGGCCCATACACGACTCGCGGTGAAGCCTGTTGAGTTGGGTTGTCCTCAGGGGACCTCACCTGTTCTGGTGTTTCCTAAGAGCAGGGGTGGAGGGTCATCCGGGGGGGGGCTATCTGCCGCTGTGCCGAGGTGCTCCTGGGGGAAGGGGGGGAGCGCGGAACGACGGTCATGGGTCTCCTCCAGCAGCCTTCTCAGAACTGCACAGACGGGGGGAAGAGAACATGAGCAAAGAAAGAATGAATTAAATTAAAAGGTTATGCTGTGAGTCACTCTATACAGACTAATAGAAAGAATCCTCTTACTGCCTCTTCCCTTCTCTTCACTCTTTCATGTAGACTCACGTTGTCTGAGCAATGATTTAAAAGGGCTAAGGTGCATCTGTCTTTGCAATGATCATCAAAGCATGAAATTAACTTTTTTTTTACACTATACAGCCTCGGTAGACAGTCAAAGCTTCATCGCTCGAGAGTGAAAACATTAATACCTCAGTTTCTTCACTGTCAAAATCCTCATCTGTGTCGGAGTGCAGTACTAAGAATGCAATCTCGGAATGAACCCCCCCCCCCCCCCCCCCCCCCCAAAGCAGTCAGTATGATTGCCACACCCACAGGTCACACAAAAAAACGATGGCATAAGTAGCAAAGTTGAGGTTCAAATGGAAAGACCACAACAATGTTTTCTCTGGCTTTAAGTCAAGGGTCTTGGTGCAGCAATCAGCCATCCTGCCCAGAACAGGGCCATTTTATTAACTAAACGGTTTTATGTTGTTTTTTTAATCCACCCCTTTTTAAAATACTCCAGTCATCTATTAATAATACAATCAAGGCAGGAGTGCCGTTTGGCAACAGACGAGCGGGTGCATGGGCCAGGGGCCTGCGGTGTTTCACGAGTCTGACCAGCGGTGCCTGGCTTCAATCAGGTCCTCAGCCAACAAGCGCAGATGAAACTAGGACATCAAAGCCTGCACAAATGATTGTGCCTACCCCCCCACCCACCCACACACACACACACACACCACACACACACAGACAAAAAAAAGATAAAAATCTAATTAAAATGTTAGATAAAGCCAAAAGCACATCATCACAAGTGTCAGGCTTCATTCCTTCCTTCCTCGTTCCTAATTCAGTTCATTATAGCAACTTAATATGACCAAACAGATGTCCGTAAGTTAATCTAACCCGATATGCATCTATATTGTATATCTTGGCTGAGATATGGGCTGGAGATTTTTGGTTGAGCATATGCATTTCCAAGGGCTCCCTGGTGAGCCCTACTTTCACTACTTGCATTAAATAGAAGTCTGGCTCTGTTATATGGGGACATCTGTCTATAAAGAGGTTAAAATGTCTGCCTTTGAATCAACGTCTTTGAATTAAGTTTCATAGTGAGTTTCGGTGCACTGACGCCAGCCAAGAATAACGGCCTGTGTTTTAATCAGCGTCGGCATTAAGCAGTTATCAGGTGGTGTCGATTTACAGTTTCACGGCTCGAGTTAAGTGAAACGTGCGGTTGACACTGACACCAACTATGATAAACCCCACAACTACAACTGACAATCAATTGCTGTACCTAATTCACACAAATCCCTCCATCTGTTCCTGAGCAGGAATATTGCATTGGGTGCCCAGGCCAGACCACCCACTGGGAAACGCCGGGAACAGCCTCTTTAAAAAGCAGAAGTCAGAAGTGTTAGTCGCTGTTGACAAAGCATGTCAGCTTTGAGCTCGCCTGGCATTTTTAAAAGCTTGCAGGTGTCTGGTCAGCGCTCTGAACAGGACCCAGAACAGGTGGAACAGCTGCTCCACAGAGAAAGAATGCCGGGAGCGCGTGAGAGATTTGCGCTAAATTCAACTTTCTTTGTTTTCACTCGTCTGCCCTCACAGCCCAGACAGCCTTCAAAAGGTATACACTCGGCCCAAAACGACAGCACACATACAGCCTTCAAAGGGTATACACTCGCCCCAAAACGACAGCACACATACAACACACTCATGGGTAAGACTTTGATATGGAAATAAGGAAGATGCCCTCACCAAGTAAGGCAAAAACAGTGTGACTGTGTAGTCTGCGAGAATGAGGCTTGATAACTATTAAAAACCTGGGGCAATGGGTTTAGAGCATCAGATGCCAGGTTTCCAACTTTTGAATACAAAGGTTGATGAAAACAGGTTTATTTGCATCAAATCAATTGTTGCGATTTTATAAAACATTCCATTACAGTTGGCCTGGTAACCTCAAGTTTTGAACCCACAGCTGCTCACAACTCCTTCCTTAATTAGGAGAGTGTCCATTTCTAATTCACATAACACAGCTAATGGAAATCGAATTTTCATGAATGCGCTTCAAATGTATCTATCAGAGTGAGAACACCAGGCTGACGTCAGCCCATGGCAACCCCAGGATCAGGCTGCAATGATGGGGAGGAGAGTGGGATCATGACACTTATCCCAAACAAACAAAGCGAGCAAGAGGAAGTGTGGAGAGCCAGAGTCAAGAACAATATCGGAACAATTGGAAAATGTTATCTCATTGATGTCTTTGGCTCCTCATGTTAGAAAGGAGAGCAGCGCGGTGAGGCCCCTGTATATTAAAAGAGAGGGATAGAGAGAGAGAGAGAGAGAGAGAAAGAGAGAGAGAGAGAGAGAGAGAGAAAAGAAAGGGAGAGAGAGAGAATCCAAATGGGAAACCTAAAACCAGTTAAAATAAAACTCACTCTGCTTTCATCTTTGTTTGCACAGTGGATGGAGATTAAGCCACCTTTCGACTAGAACGATTCATTTTTGTAGTGTTAGATGTTCTATTTTAAGGAGAGATGTTTTTTTTAAAAGTGGACTGAACACACACAGCGACTGAAACCTAGCAGCTGGTTCTGATAAAGAGAATGGCGACAGAGCGTTCGACTCATACAGAATGAGATTCTTGCCGTCGTCCAGCAGACTCATGTTGGCCGCTGTCATACACGATACTCCTCCAGCACTGAGAGACAAAGGCGGGAGAGACAGAGAGTAAGAGTAAGAGCCAGAAAGACAATGATCTATGTGGACCGATGACAATGGGAAAAAGAGGGGAAAGTATGAAAAAAAGAGAGAGAGAGAGAGAGAGTGTGAGAGAGAAAGGGAGAAAGAGAGAGAGAGAAGGAGGGTGGGGGGTGGAAGGAGAGAGAAACTGAGTATATCTGTTGATAGCTGATCAAGTTATTAGCTTTGACACAACTGTCATAATATATAGCCATACCAGTGTAACCACGTTGGAATTCAAATTTGGATCTGAGTGAGGGGTAGTACCAAGAGAGAGACAGAGGGACCAAACAAGCAGTCCACACATGACAAGTGTGTGTCATCAGAGTCCCTGTGAGGAAACGCAGGGTGTGTGTGTGTGTTCTCGCCCCCTGCAGTGGGTGAGAGTTTGCTCTGGAGGTCTGAGCACAGACAGCCCTGCCAGCGCAGTCCCCTGGCACATCATCAAGCAGAGGCACAGACAGAAGAGCCTGAGGACTCCTCATCTCAATGTCACACACACACACACACACTTGTGCATGCCAGAAAACACACACACGTCAGAACACACACACACACACACACACTTGTGCATGCCAGAACAGAAACACACACACACACACATGCCAGAACACATACAGATCCATGCACGCATACACAAATCTGCAGACACACTCTCCTTGCTTGCTTTAACACCCCTCCACACACACAAACACACAGACACACACATACGGAAATACAGATACACAAATGTACTCACTCCAATATACATAGACATACACACTAGGGCTGCAACTAACGATTATTTTGGTAATCGATTAATCTATCGACTATTTTTTCGATTAATCGACTAATCTAATGATTATTTCCCATAGTAAATTAAAATAACGACTCAATAACATTAACATTAGCAACAATAACATTCAACATTCAAATTCAACTTATGAAATATATATTTTTTCCACAATCTTTTGTTCGAAGAATGCTAAGTGGAGGAGGTTAACTATTCAGAACAAACGAAAATACAGGCTACTCTGATAATTCACTGATTTACTACATTGCACTTAACATTTATGAAATAGCGTTAGCAAGCATCCTCCATGAGACGTTCTGTTTTCCAACATGTAAGCTTAAACCTTACTACAAGTTATAGATATATCATATATGTCTATGATAATTGCTGCTAGACACTCACTGTTCTTGTGCTCCCACAGCTCATTCTCTTTGAAATACTGGAATAGTGCTTCTTTAACTACTAATAATTGACCATCATTGAGAAAAATGACAACTTTTCTGTTAGCCATATCTCATATGCAGCAGCTACTAAAGCTAGCTTTGTTTATTGTTTCCATGGTAACATGAGCCGTCTCAGAATAATTCGCTTTTCAGTCGGCCATTTCTGATATGCAGCACATGAAGGTACGAGAACGGAGGGCAAAGAAAACGGTGCATGATTTGTATGCTAGGCTATTTGCAGATTCTGTTCCATTTTTCTCAATGGTCAATTATTATTAGTTAAAGATGCACTATTTCGCACTTCCTATAGTGAATTGCAATGCCGAATGAAAATTACCGGTAGCTCTGCTAGCGTCTGCCAAAAAAAAAAAAAAAAAATAATAATAATTTTTTTTAAATATATTTTATGACGCGTCGACAATAAAAATCATCGTCGACAATTTTTCATAATCGACGACGTCGTCGACTAATCGTTGCAGCTCTAATACACACACACACACATAGATCAGAAGGCATACAGTGCACATACACCCACTCCACACACAAACACACACACACACACACACACTCACACACACACACACACACACAGATCAGAAGACATACAGTGCACATAGGCATGAGCTACGGATATATCCACACACTTTCCATATTCATGCATACACAAATAAAGATACATAAATAGATTCACACATACACACTCTCTCTCTCTCACTCTCTCTCACACACACACACACACACACACACACACGCACGCACACACACACACACACTGCTCTCTCCCTCTCAGTCACACCAGTTGTGTCTATGGCGGTGGTGGTGACTGTGTGTTTTTCTCCCATAGCCAGCTCTATGCAGACTGCTGACTGGGCCTGTTTGTTTTGTGCGGGAGGAGAGGAGATAGCAGCACCACTAAGCATGCATTGTGTCATCACATACCTACTGTATGAGCCCCATAGACACACACACACACCCACACACACACACCCCCCCACACACACACACTCACACACACCCACACACCCCCCCCCCACACACACACACACTCACACACACCATTCCAGACCGGATCAGACTTGGCCCCAATGTGGCCCTGATCTGACCCTGGTCTAGCCCAGACCTGACACACGTAGCAGCTGATACTGGAGAGAATCTGGTCCCGACTCGGCCCAGATGTGGCCCAGGTCCGTCCCAGAGCCGGCTCCTATCTAGGCCAGGACTGCAGTGCTGTGAGTGGGTGACTACAGGCATTCAGGCCTCCATTAGGAGATAATTGGAAGAGACGAGGGATGAGGGAGAGTGCTGTGTCTCCATGATCTGCTCTGACGTGTGGAGCGGAGGAGGATGATGAGGAGGAGTCAGGAGTTAGGAGTGAAGAGCGTGTGACCTGAGACGGAGCATCTCCGCGGAGATCAGCATCTCGTGATCGTGACAACGCTGACTAAAGCAGAGTGCTGCCCCATTACAAGATTATAGCCAGCCCATTCTGACGTTGTCTGTTGGAAACAATACGCTAGCAGAAAGAAATGCGGGCAAACAACAGACCTCCCCTTCCTCCTAATGATAACACTGGAGTCAGTGTCTTTTTTATCCCACTATACTAAACACACACACACACACACACGCACAGACACAGACACAGACACACACACACACACACACAAGGAAACGTCACTATTGTTATCTTGTATTTGTAGTTATCCACTAAGACACGCTGGTCTCTACTTGCTCCGGCACACTTGATGTATTTGACTTTTTCACCTCTCTGAGTCTGTCTGCCTCAACCTCATTACACTCACAAAACCGGCTGTGATCTTATCCAGTCTCAGGAAAGAAAAAAGAATGGAACACATCCTGTAACCCCCCCCCCCCCGCCCCCGACCACCATTACCAGCCCTGCAAACTCCACTGCAGGAACCGTGGCTGAGGGCCCCAAACCCTGCTGTGTTCTGCATGTTAAGCCTCTGCACACTAGGAGAAACGTATTGGCTGAAGGTACACCGTAAATGTACTCTTCTAACAAATTCGGTTCAGGTATGAATAAAAGGTTATCTATTACTGGTATTTCTGCTATATGAAACCTCAGTTGAATCATGCCATAAGCTCTAAATGAGGGGTTTTCACATTCCTAATATTCCTTAGTTATGGTTTGTATTTAGAGCACACAGTGTAGGCTTCAAGTCCAGCTCTGAAGTTGCCCTCAACAAGACTTGCCACCTGAGAATGTGCTTAGGGTGTACAGTGTGTTTTGGAACACAGCATCCTTAATAATCATCGACAGCCTAAAACATTCAGACAGCTTCTCAGTAAGGGGTGTCTCCTTCAGCTCCACTGGGAGTGCAAGGTGCAAATAAAAGCAGTATAATGGGTTTGTCACTGTGTCGGCTAAATGCGTAAATGTAAATGTAATGGAGTCAGGATGGTTTGATGGTAAGGAGCTGAATCTAACACTCTCTGCCTGTGCCTCCTCTCCCAGATCCCAGTGTCAGGTTCTGCCTCCTAAAACATGCCAGGAATGCAGCACCTTGATCTGCATGAGCAGCATGGAGACGGGGATGGGGGGTGGGAAGAGGGAGGGAGAGAGAGAGAGAGAGAGAGAGAGAAAGAGAGAGAGAGAGAGAGAGAGAGAGAGAGAGAGAGAGAGAGAGAGAAAGAGACTGCCGAGGGCAAACTGTAAAGAAAGTGAGTCTGTCATTCCCTCCAGGCACAGACAGACAGACACACACCCACTGTCTATACACTGTCTCTTACCTTAACCCAGACCAGAGAAAGACAGACAGACAGACAGACAGACAGACACCCACCCGCATTAACCTTGTTAATGTAATTTGTCTCAAAGTAGTATGTCATAGTCTCACATGAAATACATTATTATACGGCTCCTCAGAATGTTGCAAATTCCACTCCATCGAATTGAATGGACTATCCCGACGTTCAAAGGTTTGATATTTCGCCCAACTGCGCGTCAGGGTCGTCTGTCCTGTCTGGATTTATTTTCCAATAATGACCGGCGGACTACACATTATCCTTTCGCCTTGAGGACTTACTACAGTCCTCAGAAGCCCGGCAGAATACGTGTAAATGGTGTTTACATAAGACAGGCCTAACTGCCCATATCTGCCCTTCTGGCGAAAATCATAGACTTACTGTAAATCAAGGGCAGATTACGCGTAGGCTGAAAAGTGCGTGGTTGCTTTCTACACTTACACACATGCGAGAATCAGCAGGAGCGATAGAGAGAGAGAGAGAGAGAGAGAGAGAGAGAGAGAGAGAAAGAGAGAGAGAGAGAGAGAGAGCTGGAGAGATACAGCAAAGTGCCACAGATTCGTCTCTTGGGCATCCCTGTTCAAACAGTGGCGGCGGCGGCGGGGGCGGCAGCGTCTGTCCTGTCCTCTGGCATCACTCAGCAAACACAAGCGAAGTCTGCACGCGCACACACACACACACACACACACACACACACACACACACACACACACACACACACACACACACACACACACACACACACACACACACACACACACACACACACACAAACACACACACTCCTCCTCCTTCCTGACAGATCACATTCATGAGCAGCCGGCTCTGCCTCCCCAAAACAAACAAACATCCACTATGGCAGTCGCCTGGGCCGTGTCCAAGGCAGAGGCAGCGCCGTGCTACGTCGAATAACAGTCTCACTATGGGTTGACATGAGGTCCATGAACCCCTTTAATGATATCATGACCCAAGAGGACATTAGTCAAAGAGCCTGCATGATTACTGGGCGAGGACTGTAGAGTGAAGTCATGTTTGCCTGTCTCATACGATGTAACAAATCCTTGGAAGGCTCCATTGATGAGTCTCCTTTAATGGGGAAGAAGCATGTCAGGATAATAAGATCACTTTTTTCCAATCAAGTCAAGGTTTTTGCAGTCAAATAGTTTGCATAAATCCTGACAAAAGGACACAAGGATCCTTCTACCTTTGTATCTACAGACAGCTAGCTTCCACTTTGTGTTTAAGTCAGTGTGAAGCACTGAGTGAGGTTCTTAGGGGTGGTGAACGTGATGTCTGCTAGGTTCAGGCAGCAGCTCTAGTAAGATATGTTAATCACTCAATTACAGCCTTTATTTTATGATAAGTCTGACAAATCCACAATGAGAAGATGCCAGTAATTAAGCATTAGTGCTAATTAGCATCAATATGAACTCTGATGCGAAGTCTTTGGTCTCTGTGAAGCAGATGAGACACTAGAGGGGTAAGATCAAAAGATGCCAGTGCTCAAACTGATACTGGATGGGACGTGTGCAGTGCAGTGACACTTAACATCTTCCAGACTCAGTCTCAAAGGCCCCGCAGATCTATGCAGATCTATGCATATTTTTAAAAAAAAGTACGTACAGCTGAAGGACATTTTGAGGCTTAATCTGAAGGGGAAACCTAAGTCTACTGCAAAGCCCTTAATGTAAGAAACTTCAAATACTGTCAGCGTAGCCTTGTAAAATGCTTGTGTATGTCTCACACTGTGACAAATCTGCTGTTCATTTCAACTTCCACCAGCTCAGTGAGAGCCCAGTGCACCTGTCCATAACTGATTTAGAGGCAACCGCTTGAGTCTCTCTGCTTGAAAAGCACTGAATATGATTTGGACATTTAGGATGCCAAGCAAAACGTAAACATTGTAAATATTCATATAACAGCATGCCTGACAAAAAGCTGATTTAATGTCTTTCAAATGAGGTGTGCTGCCTCATTGAGACAAAACCAAATTATTCAATTACATTTTATAGCACCAAAACAATACAATTATCTCAAGGCACTTTACAGAGCCCAGGGCCTGAACACTCAACAAATAGAGACAAATGAAAAGATACAGACGATTAAACCCAGTACATCGCTGGCACACTGACTGGCTAGAACCAGGGATGAACCCAGCCTTGAAGGACAGGTCAGCGAGTGCAAGAGTCAGCTGAGGGTTTTTTTTTTTCTCTCTCTCTCTCTCAGACTGAGGCCTTCAGACGGCCGGCCGTGGGAGACTCCTGGTATCACCGCAGCAGGGGTTTCTTAATTTACCCTCCATTCTTGCGACATGGAAGATAAATTAAAAAGATTAAAGCCCTGTTAGAACGGGTGCATCACGCTTCAGCAACCCTGACGGAACTTATTTTTCTTGAAAGTGACACTTTCAGACCATCGTGTTCGACGAGAAACAAGGATTCGTGCGGAGAGCAGCACATTGCCAAAGTGGGTCAGTATTACCTCTTCAGCACCATCTCAGTGGCATCAAGCTAAAACACCGTTCAACCCGACTGTAACAGCTTGTTGGACAAACGACATACATAAAAAACGAACTCAAATACCCAAGCCCATCACAGGAGTTACCAACAGCTTCTCTCTCTATGTCTGGCTTCATATTTAATGGGGAGCTCATTTCTCTTTAATTGCTGAACTTTCCTTCCCCTTTGGTGGAGCTGGCATGGGGTGCGGATTCATAACAACATATTAGAGGCCAACTTCTGGTATGCCCTGATTTCCACCACCCCCACAACAACCCCCCTGCTACTGCCCCCATGCACTACCACCACAATGTCTGGTTAGACACACACACACACACACACAGGAGTGAAATCCCTGGCTTTTCCAAGCAAAATGGTCTTTTAATGAGGGTATTTGACCAAGAGGGTAGGGTATGGGGGGGGATATGGCCCTCATAAAAATTACCACTGCCGGGCCCCTGCATGCAGCTTGAGTGTGATTCCTTCTGACACTGACCTTTCCACCCGTACACCCCCCCCCCGCCCCCCCAGCACCGGTACTACATTTCCATCTGATTAGTCTGCTCAGTTACCCGGACCGGCGCTGCCAAAGGAGCAGTGCGATACATACGAAGAGCGGGGAGGCAAAGTCACACACAGAGCAAGGCCTGACGCAAGCCAAAGCCACAAACATGGAGGAGTCACACAGAGGACCTGAGAGTCGGCTTTCATGGAAGTGGAACATGACTTAGCAGTGAGAGGGAGAGAGGAGTCTGAGTGGTGAGGGAGGGTGTGATTTACTAAAGCCTACTGACATCTGAATGAGCAATGGCATACAAACCAGTTAAATACAAACATATGCAGAATATGTACATATGAACACTTATGCTATATACAGTATAATGTTGTATATTTCTATACAACACAAATATGCAATACGTATACGCGCACACACACACACACACACACACACACACACACACACACACACACACACACACACACACACACACACACACACACACACACACACACACACACACACACACACACACACACACACACACACACACACACACACACACACACACACACCTCATAACTCCTCCTGCCCAGCTGAATGGAGCAAGTCTTAAGCTCAGCTCTCCTGGCCGGGCACCTGAGTTCCTGTGTGTCCACGTCACCGTGAACGTGAGGCCACCTCACACTTACTGAACCCACCCTGGACAAGCCCTGGCTCTGTGTGAATCCCACGTCCCCTTTCCACCGGCCGGCCGGACGGCCAATCCCAGACCGGAGCTGCCCAACCCTGAACAAAGATCCTCACTGTGTCCCTGGTCACAGTCTCCTGTCTAATGGTCGCCCAAGGCCAGAAGGATGAACAGAGAGAGAGAGTAGGGTGTGTGTGTGTGTGTGTGTGTGTGTGTGTGTGTGTGTGTGTGTGTGTATGGGGGGCTGTGTTTTGGGGGGGACAGGACCTGACACAAAGCTGCTGCCACACACAGATACACATAAAGTACTTACACATTCATACGTGCAGGCAGGAGATGCACTCATGTGCAAAGACACACAAACACAGACTAATACACACACACACACACACACACACACACACACACACACACACACTTGAACTCACACATTTTACACAAGCTTGTATACAAGAAGACAAATCCACTCACAGAAAAAGACTAATACACAGACATACAAGCTCACCCAAAAAACAGGCAAATAGACACGTCTGTGCGTGCACACACACACACACACACACACACACACACACACACAGAGAAACAGACACATACACACACACACACACAGAAAAAGACAAATACACACACACACACACACACACACACACACACACACACACAGAAACAGACAAATACACACACACACACACAGAAACAGACGAATACACACACACACACAGAAACAGACAAATACACATACACACACACACACACACCAAATGCCAGGAAGAACTGCTACACATCTGCTCTTTTCATTAGAGCCCCCCCAGGAAAAGCAACCAAGAGTACAGAGTAGAGAGAGGGAAAGAGAGGGGGAGAGGTAGAGAGGTAGAGAGAGAGAGGGAGAGAGGGGGAGGGTGTGTGTGTGTGTGTGTATGAGAGAAAAAAGCACAGAAATAGAGAACTGATCCCATATGGATGATTGGCGGTTGGGGACCACAGTGAAGTGTGAGCACAGACGGAGGGGTTACACGAACAACAAAGCCGTTCTAAGACATGAACTAAGTGCTGCTGCTGCGATGGTGGAGCTGCGCTCTGAGAGCTGGGGGGCTTAGGTCAGGTGGAATAAAAGCAGAACAACCCAGAGTAAGGTTCCCACAGGACGCAGGAGACAAGGGGAGTTCACACAGAGGAGCTCCTGTTATCAGTCAAGCAGACAGAGATGAATGCAGATAGGAGGATCATGACCAATGACATGATGAATACATGGCAGCATATGCTTGAGCATGTGGCTGTGTGTGCACATGGGATTATCTCTGTATGCTGTGTGTGTGATTCTGCGTATATGAACACACATATTATGCATGTTTGTGTGTGTGTGTGTGTTCTTGTGTGTGTGTGTATATGGTTGCATGCAGACATATAAGTGTGTATGTGTTTGTGTACTGGTAAGTGTGTGTATGTATGCAAGTGTGTGCAAGCGCTGGCGTGCGTGTGTGTGTGTGTGTTTGCATGTGTGTGTGTGCATCTGAGTGTGTGTGTGTGTGTGTGTGTCTGTTTGCATGTGTGTGTGTGTGTGTGTGTGTGCATCTGTGTGTATGTGTGTGTGTACTGTATGTATGTATGTGTGTGTGTGTGTGTGTGTGTGTGCATGCTGCGCTGTGCACCTCTGTCTCTGGAGCCCGTGACTGCACTCCACAGTGGAGTGTACAAGGGACCACTCCTGTTTTCAACGACTGGCTGCTCAACTAGATTTAAAGCCACTGGGGTCTATACACCAGAAGGTTATCTACTTGAGTACTACCAAGGACTACCTCTTTACACTCACTGCACTGTCTCTCGTCCGTCTCAGACAACCCCTCCCTCCCCCCTAAGAAAAATCACTGGCAGCTGCCTTCTTCTAACCCCACAACCCCCTTGTGAGGGAATGTGACAAAAAATGACTCCCAACGGGTCTCAGGAGGGACCTTGACCCCCCACCCTTCACCCCTCAACCCCAACCCCCCTTCCTTGACCCCCACCCACCCCCTTACATCTCCAGCCCCCTTCACCAGACCCTCCTGAGGGCAAAAGGATATCCATCTTAACTTGAAGTGTTAGAGGAAGTTCTAATAGTTCTGGTGCTCGAGCAGACAAGCCCAGAGGAGAGCTACCCCAGTTCCTCTGCCCAAGGAAACCGTCCGGCAGGTTTTCATTCTATGCAGAAAACCACAGGGGTTGCATGGAGGGGATATGGGAGTGGGAGTGGGGGGGTCTCTCTTTTAAACCAAGCCAGTATGCGTGAAGTGGAAGTGCCTATGTTTGGTGAACACACACACACACACACACACTTCATCCGCTCACCGTTGAGAGTAGTTAACGGTCCTCGCTCGTATCTCTTGACAGACACAGTGAGCGCTGGAATTCCGGTCTATTGTCTACGTGTTTACAGTTTGGTTTCCCTGACCATTCATTTGGGTAGGAGTGATGCTAGTGACTGTACCGAATCTCTTCTTGCAGAGTGCACCATCAAAAGCGCAAGGTATATTTTTCTTTTCACGTAATAAAGATAATGAATGCATTGAATGCACATTACAATAGGCCTATCTATTCATATCACCAGCCACTTGTCATAGAACTCTCCTATAGTTGAACTGAACTTGGTTAAAATGATACCTTATTTGAGATGCTGTATGACACAGATAAGGAAGTAAATTGTGTTAGAGGAAGGAAGAGAAAATGATCATATTATGCGAGGCTATTTAGTCCAACTTAATCTACTCTGCATGATTTAATCAAAAGCATTACTGTCATTCTAGGGCCGATTCAAACGAAAGACAATAGTGGCTGCCGTTGCAAGACCATTGCTTGCCTATAAGAGTGAATCAATGAGCACAAGCATCCTTTGACTGTGATTCCTGAGAATAAGCTGAAGGGAACTTTGTACCACGAATGCCCTTATTTTTTCATACTTTGCTTCGACTGTTTACTGGTTACGGCAGGAAAAACAAATCAGACCTCACACAGCACGGATTCCTGATGTGTGTTCACTCACTCACTCTCTCACTGAAAACGAAAAGCGGAAACTTACACAGAGTCCTCTACTCCTCTTCTCCTCCAGATGGTGAGCGACTGGGTTCAGAGCTGACAGCTCCAGAGCCGAAGTAATCCAGTCGTGCAATTTTAACTCAGTAATGGGCATCCAAAACAAAAATTAAAAGCGAGAAAAAGAAAGCCCCCAATCCCTGATTGAAAACAGAGATCTCGTCTCTGGAGAATGAAAAAAAAATGAAAAAAAACACACACTCTCTCTCCCCCAACACTGTTGCATCAACAGAGTGGTTTCCCAAGCCGAGACGTCAGGCGGTTATCCTCGTATGGAGGGAGGGAGTTGCGGCATGCGATCATGTCGACCCACCTCAGGCTGGCTGTTTCAGTCTCAGTTGGCCCCATGTACAGCGGGGGTCAAGCCGCCGTGGCTGCAGGAATGTGACATGGAGAAGGAGACGCTAGCTGCACACCTCCAAAAGGAGAGAGAAAACAACAAATACACCAGCCGAGTGTGTAGTGAGAGAGAGATACAGAAAGAGAGGGAGAGAGAGATAGAGAGAGATAGAGAGAGAGAGAGAGAGGGAGAGGGAGAGAGAGCGAGAGAGGCGAGGGGAAGTGAAGTGCACGGCTGACGGAGTGCACTGAGAGAGAGAGCATGAGAGAGGGAGAGACGGAGAGAGGGAGAGACGGAGAGAGGGAGTGGAGTGGAGGTAGAGTGAGTCAGATGGAGAATTAGGGGTTGGGGGAGGGCAGAGAGAGGGGCGGAGTGGGGCAGGAGGGGGTGTTGGTGGGGGCAGCAGTGGTAGAAACACGACATGACATGGGAATTTCATTCAGCTCCGACTGGGAATTTGCCTGCTAACTTTCCTAGTAAATCTGCCCTCGGGCTGAGGAAAAACACACACTACAACTGACTCTCTCTCTCTCTCTTTTTCTTTCACACACACACACACACACACACACACACACACACACACACACACACACACACACACAAACACACACAGATAAACACACACAAACTCACAAATAGTAAGCAAAATAGCATTGAGCATTTTCCTCACAAGCTTAAAAAAAACATACATTGAACAACTGAAAGTGAACACACTCAATACCCTACAGATTACACTATAAAACACACACAGCCACACACCAAACTGCAGTGCTCTAACCTTGGAAACAGCAAACTAAGGGAAGCCATAAAGGACATAAAGTCACCACCGCCTAGAGCAGTTTGTCCAATTTTCCAAACGGCCCTTTAAACCTTCTACTGGGTGCCCATGTGCGTGCATATGACCTTTTTTTTGCGGCCGCTCATTAAGCGCTGTTCCCGGTGCTTTTACGACCTCTTAAAGAGTCAGATAGGCAATAGCCAGATCACGCCACAACCCTCCTCTTCTCTCCCTCCAGTCTGAGTGGATGAAGCGAGGTGCATCCGGGCAGAACGCCTCACCTGGCCCCAGACGTCTGAATGGTGCCTGGCTGATGTCTAACGGCCTCTTTTGATCTTTCTTCCCCGATCCCTGTCTTCTGTTTCGAGCGAAGGAGCGCTATAGTGATGAGGTCGGTAATTGAGCGTCACCGTGCTGATCAAAGCGTTGATCAAAAGAGGGCTTTGTTTGGGATGTTTCTGCTGATCAATGTGACACATGCAACAGATAAAAGAATCTCACACACACACACACACACACAAACATTCACACACACACAAACACTCACACACACACAAACACTCACACACACACACACACACAATAACAGAGCACTGCTAAAACCCTATACATCCGTATATACTTTCAAAGAACAGTATCTGAGTAGCAACTTAGTAGTTACCCAAAACTACAGATAAGATTATAGATATTCTTTTCATCTAAACTATCTATTTTAGATAGCTGTATCACACAGTCTTCTATCTGTTGGTCCAGTTTAACTATTTGGTGCTTGGAGGTCTTGAAGCGCTGTTTTGATAGACAGTGGATGGATGGATATTGAGTAAGAACTAAACTAGCTTTTATTCTTCCCATAAACTTTCCTCGGCTGACATACGGGATCAAAATACATCTGCAATGTCCCTATAACCATCTCGGAGAGGAGTATAGTCTCAATAGCATATATTGTCTATTTTAAGACATTTCTTGTTGTACATAAAACAGCTCCTGCCTTCCATTGATGTAAAATGGCATAAGCAAGTCATTAGCAATTCAGGTTAGCTTCTTGAGCTGCACAACCCCAAACATTGAGTTCATTACATAACAGTAGACAGTACCATCATCCAAAGGCCAATGAACCTCTCCCCCTCCGAAGTAAAATGTTCACGTAAGAACCACTTTTATTTTCTCAAAGAGAGCGATGGTGAGCAATACTGTATGATGTGTTTGGGAAAAAAAATGAGAAACATGAGAGAGAAAGAGAGCGAGAGACAGAGAGAAATAAGGGGGGGGGGGGGGGGGAGAGAAAAACAGGGAGCTAGAAAAAGAAGGAGAATGAGATAGAGAGAGATAGAGAGGTAAAAGACGAAGAGAAGGAGAGAGAGAAGAGACTGGGAGAATGAGACAGAGAGAATGAGCGAGTAGGAGAGAGGGAGAGAGGAGTGGAAAAGACGCAAGGCAGCAGCAGTCACGCGTGTGCGAGGAGCGGCGAGCGGGGCCGACCTCAGTGCCGTGGCACACAGCAGATTGCAGGAGCGACCGCGGCCCCGGCCCCGGCTCACTCATGGAAATCATTGGATTAGTAGAACTGTGCACAAACAAAGCCTTACGTAACTCCTTGCGCATCTCCGCAATAATAAGCAGTCTGTTTATCAGCTGGCCAACATGCGGATGCGCTCCTCACACTAAAAAGGCTCACATCACAGGGCGCACACAGTGTAACGACACTAAGTGGATTTGCACTGGATTAATATCATCACACTACGGGACTCGGGGTGGCACTATAGATCTGATGTTTGTTAAAGGTTACTGACCGCACAACAGCCATGTTAAGACGGGGGACCATTAGACAGTCTGTTGTGAATCTCCTTAATGATTGTCATAGATACACATGCATGAGACACTGATACTGGAATGAGCCTCATTCATACACATTTGTATCTATTTGCATTTGTCTGCACATAGTATATGGACTGCATGTGGAGTGTGTGTATCTGGAATGTGAACTGCGTGAAATGGGCGTGTTTGTATGGGAATGTGTGTGTGCGTGTATGTGTGTTTGTTTGTGTGTGTGTGTGTGTGTGTGTGTGTGTGTGTTTCCGTCAGTCCGTCCGTGTGTGTGGGAGAGTAGCGGTTTGGATGTGCTGAGAGGGCAGAATCCCACGGCACGAGCCCAGTCAGCTGTTGTGCGTCTGCTGTCTCCTGCTGTGGGTCTGGCTACTGTCAACAAGCCACTGAGAGCACAACACACACACCACCTGATGGATCAGGACCAACTTTCACTGGGCACCACTCACTGACTTACTTACTGTGGTTTCAGTCTTACCTTATATTACCCTTCAATTTCTCCTCTGCACTATTAAGTACAAATGTAATCCAGCGGAAAAATACTCATTAAGAATAGGTATCAACATATGAATACCTTTATATTACATTCATTTACATCTACATTGGCATTACAGGTGTGACTAATGGCACATGTACAAATGGCGTATCAATGTACTATTACACAATTAGTGTAATTTAATGGTGGTTACTGATGTACCTGGAAGGTAACAAAGGTACTGTATGAAGTGGGTTTGGTTTCAAAGCTAGTTTAAATGAGATGTACGGGAGGTGGCTATGTACTGTGTATGTGCCTTGAAAGAAAGCCTCCTCCAATAGAAAGCAGGCCGTCCATCACTCTGCATTTGATCGTTTAGTACTGAGGGTTCACTAAAAGCGTCCGGCAGTACACTGGGGTTAAGGCCCAGAGCTTTATCAGTATGCATGGAGTCTGATAATGCAGTCTTTGACTTTAGCATTGCCAAGGCTGTGCACTACCAGAGCTACATGGGCAACACACACCAACCCTTCTTAACCCATCACTAACTGCTGAATGCTCACATTAGTTGCTCTTGAACAGAGCAATCTGCCACATTCCTATCTGCTAATGCATGGGATTTTTTTCACATCAGTGCTCAGCGATATTGGCGCGGGCCGGGGGCATGGAGGTGGGCTTTAAGCTCAGCTTTGCTCAAGTCTGGGGAGATCTCTGTCTGATTTTTCCCACATGCACCCAAAAGCTACAGAAAACACTGCCACCCATGAAATAAATTACGAAGCCAGTTAACGCTCGGTTTCCCATACAGATGGCATTCGTTATGCACTCCTGGGAATTACGCTCACGACGCACGGTAAGCCATCCATAATGAAATCGGTTGAGTAAGAAGAAGAAGAAGAGTGTGGATACATGTGTGGTGCTGAGAGGGAGAGACAGATGGAAGGAAGCAGACAGAGAGTTTGGAGGACAAGAAGAGTCTAGCCTGGTGCGATCAGACCAAAAGTCACTTTGTGAATAGATAGGGTCTGGCCTCACTCCATTGGGATTTGTTTCCAGTTGTTGCATGGACGCAGACTTCAGGTTAATATTGAAACCATTGGACCAGCCTTTAACCCATCGACATTGACCGTTGTGGGATTGCTATGCTTCCTACTTCGCCACCGACGGTGCAAAGCTGATATATTAGGCTTTTCACAAACCCAGTAAGGCAACAATGTATTTGCCCAATAATTTTACACAATCGTCTCGCTCCGGCTTCAATTCTTCGATGTTTGCCAGAGTTTCTGCTACTGCTTGCAATGCTTTGTCTAGCTGTTGCACTGCCGTTGTTGTATCTACATTTCAATCAAACTCTTCATTTCAACATCATCGCACCCACTGCTCGCTGATTGGTGGGACCCTCAGAATGGCCCTTCCTTTCCTCCCTATCCACCTGCAACAGTTCAAACAAACTTGGGTCAGGAACAGAGGAATGTTTTAAGGTTTATTTGAAACCTAGAGTTTAAGAACCTACGCTAGACTTTGTTGACAGGTAAAACGTGTGCGTGTGAAAGGCGTGTGAATACATTTGGCTGTGTCACTCTGTACAGAATGGCATCCGTATAGCGGCATCCTGTCCATTCGCTTCTGATCCCACTAGGGTTGGGAAAGTCACTTTGTAACTCGGTTACAGATTACTAGTTACCCTGTTAAAAGTGTAATAAGTAATGGAACTATTTTGTAATTCAATTCCGTAACACAGTTACATGTAACTAATTACTCCCCAACCCTGGACCCTGCATGTATTAATGTATTTCCACTTACGGTGCGTGGGCCCCAGGAGGACTTTCTCTGAATAAAGCGACATCGTCAGACAGGCACTTTGGAAGCAGCAGCTCCCTCCGCGGAGATGCCACTTAGCTGTCTGGGCGATTTGTACTCAAGCGTTCAAACGCTTTAATTACTCCAGTTCCTGCCGGCTCGCAATCATCTGGCCTCATAAAAAAATTCTAGTAATGTTTTCTACTTCTGCTGCTGCTGCTCCCCCAACCGCTCCGCAAGCCCCACTCTTGACTCTCAAGGCACTGTTACTGTTACTGTTTCTGCTTTGGTTGGGTCAGTGTTGGGAACCTGGACAGGCAGAAGCTTTCCTTGAGTTCCACACAGGTGTCTGTGTTACTTACATAGCTGTGAGAGTTCTGGCTCAATGATCAGGCCAAATGCTGCAGCTATACTTTTCTAGATAAAAAGCATTTTGAAAATCTTAATGGCCTCATTAGAAAGTTTTCAAAAGAACCTCTTCGTCCACTGCAGGAGGTTCTACTGAAGAACCAAAACTTTGGATCAAAAAACATCAAACTGGACAATACTCCATCACACAATTTTAAATAGAATATATAATTATATGCGTTATGTTATGAGTAAAAGTTAAATATATGTAACAACAACCCTAAAAGGTTCTGGATTGTGCCCATGTTTGAATGTTTATCAGCAGTGTAACAGCTCTAGTGCAGAGCGTTTTTGTTTTGAACCCCCCCCCCCCCGTAAAGCCTTCCTGTGGGGGTCGAGGCTCGTTAATGCAGCCT